>NC_070587.1:32925412-33262912 GCF_027409825.1 Scomber japonicus | reverse complement strand
CATGGAAACTCTCTCTGCTCCCTAAAAGCTTCATTAAGGATGAATCACACATTTATCTGGTGACTCATGAGGTTTTTATCAATGAAAAATAGATTCATGATTCAGCAGTTTTCAGAATATAATCAGTATCTAAGAGTTCAATGGAAAGTGGTAATTTGCTGTTGACTCGTGTCGTACATGTCATCGATCTGATTGGAAACCGCAGCTGTGTTTAGTCATCGATCGGGGGAAACAGGAAGCGGTCGTCTGTGGCAGATCAAGAGATTTGGAGCAGTTTAGTTTGAGTCGTGATGAAGACTGAATGAGAGGAATTAGAGACGGAGCATGACAAGACTGAAAGCAGCAATTTACACCCTGATGGAGGAGGAAGAGGAGGAGGAGTGTGTGATGGAGAGGGTGAAAAAGAAACTTCGACCTGTTGCCAACGGTAACGATCAGCCAGCTGGACGAGGCTTCGATCTCTCCGCAGTGTTTCTGTCCAACTGCTGTCAGACCAGGACTCGTTTATCTAAAACCTGATCAGGGTCTAATTTCAGTTGTAGTTTAGAGTCACTGTGAAAGTCTTTGTGGAAAAGTTCCTCTTTCCAAAACCACAGAGGACAAACGGGAGGAGGGAGAGGTGGGGGGGGGGGGGGGGTTACAGATGAAGTAGAAACTAATAATAAATAATAAATCCATAATAATCCGTCTGCCAAAGAAGTTCATGTGATATGACTGAAAGCTCCGGAGCAGCTACTGAACGGTGAAGCTGTTTATAGATGCAGAAGCAGCATATTATTTTTCCAGCTGCTTAACAAAATGAAAGTATGTCTTCAGAGAAATCATGATTTTCATAGAGTTTTCAAAAACTAAACTCTAGGATTGATTCAGCTCATAAAGTTGGAATAAAATATTTTTTACTTCTTCTCATGAAAAGATTGTGACAATGTGATTTATTCTTGATAGATAAAGTGTAAATATTCTCCAAATAATATTGATGAATCTCATTGAACCTGGTTAAAGGTGATTAGTGATGTGTATAAATAGAAAATAAAAAGAGGAATGTGTCTGAAAAGAAAATTATTCCAACTTTATGGGCGACCCAGGAGGGGAGTTCTGGTCCTCTGAAATGAGGCCAACATGGAAGTAACTTAGAACTGCATTCTATCAAAAGGCCACCAGGGGGCGACCGTCTCTATACAAGTCAATGGAGAATTCACCAACTTCTCACTTGATTTCTAACCTCAGTAAACGTTTTCAAAATGTGTTTATGGTCTCAATCGCTAGTTTAAAGCCTTCTTCAATGCAGTATGATGTTCATTTGGGACATTTTGGCCTCCCTGAGTTTATATGTGACGATAAAGCAGGGTATGCATTAGGGCGTGGCTACGTCCTGATTGACAGGTTGATTGCACAATGTCCTCGAGCTCCAGCCCTCGTAACCATAGCAACCTCCCCGCTCCGCCCATGGCCAAAAGTAAAACTCTCTGGACAGAAATATGTTCATGAATTAAAACACACTTTTCAAGAGCTTTTCAACATTTGATTTGATTTGATGAACTGCCTGGAGTCTTATGGATTCTCAGATTTAATGAATCCTACTGATTACACTTTTGCACGTGACACTGTCATTTATTTGATCGACTCCTCTGATTACTTGAGTCTTTATGATTTAATAGAAATCTGCACTGTGGCCGGTCTGAATGTGATTGTTTTATGATTTGCTTGTTTTTAATTCTGTTGCCTTGTTTGACCTCCTGGTTTTCATTTCCTGTTTTGTAAAATGAGTCTAGAAAAGCGTTCCGTAAAAAAAGATTATTATTATGAAATTTGGCACACATGCAAGTTTCAGACCGAAATAGGTGTAGACCCAACCTGACAGGCCTTTAATGCAGGAAGTCGGTTTGTTGCAGAAAGTAAAAAGAACTGGACAAAAGCCGGTTTCAGACGCAGTTAGACTGAGACGAGACGCAGCTGTGGTTTTATTCTCAAGCAGAGTCAAAGTCTCTAAAGAGTTAATGACTTCACAAGTAACTTATTTATTATTTCTGTCCTCATTTGTTATTTCAGAGGAGTTGATGAGGGAGATCTCTTTTTTCAGCATCTTTTTTCTTAAGTTTCTCCTCCACTGTGCAGATCAGCTGTTTCTTCCTCTGCCTTCTTCTCGCTTATTTCAGGTGATGATCTCTCCCACTGACTCTACCACCATTGGTTATCATGTAGACTCAAAAGTCACGTTATGACCATTATTCTTATGAAGTATTAACTGAAAACCTGAGCTCATTCAACCCTGAGATGCTGAGTTAGTAAATACAACATAGATCAAATTACCATCATCTGTAGGAGACCAAACTTCATCCTCTCTAAACATTACGTGTCATGGCTCTCCTGTGAAACCTGAGCGGACCCTCTCCTCCCTGCAGAGATCGTGGACCGGGTGATTTTGGGCGAGTGGCCCTGCCTGAGGCCGACCACGGACACGCAGAGTCACAGTCCTGAACTGGGTCAGCTGATGCAGCGCTGCTGGGCCGAGGAGCCGACAGAGAGACCTGAGTTCAACCACATCTGTCTGCTGCTGCGCAAACAGAACAAGTAAGAAGAAGCTGGAGCGCTACTGCAGGAAAATACCGTAAAACCCCATGTAGAGGCGCATCTTAAATCTTTATTTTCAAGAATATTATCCATTAAGTCAAATCTGCATCTGAAAAGTAACTAAAGCTGTGTGTGTGCGTGTGTGTGCATGTGCTTGTGTGTTTGTGTGTGTGTGTGCGTGTGTGTGCGCGCGTGTGTGCGTGTGTGTACGTGTGTGTGCGTGTGTGTGCGTGTGTGTGTGCGTGTGTGTGTGTGTGCGTGTGTGTGTGCGTGCGTGCGTGCGTGCGTGCGTGCGTGCGTGTGTGTGTGTGCGTGTGTGTGTGTTCAGGGAGTCGAGGACTAACATCCTGGACAACCTGCTGTCTCGTATGGAGCAGTACGCCAACAACCTGGAGGAGCTGGTGGAGGAACGAACTCAAGCTTATCATGAAGAGAAACGCAAAGCTGAAGCTCTGCTCTACCAAATACTACCACAGTCAGTACTACAGTACTACTACAGTACTACAAATACTACTACAGTACTACAAATACTACCACAGTCAGTACTAATAATACTACTACAGTACTACAAATACTACCACAGTCAGTACTACAAATACTACTACAGTACTACAAATATTACCACAGTCAGTACTACAAATACTACTACAGTACTACCAATACTACCACAGTCAGTACTACAAATACTACTACAGTACTACAAATACTACCACAGTTAGTACTACAGTCTCTCTCTCTCTCAGTGTCTCTCTCTCTCTCTCTCGGTGTCTCTATCTCTCTCTCTCTCTCTCAGTGTCTCTCTCTCTCTCTCTCTCTCAGTGTCTCTCTCTCTCTCTGTCTCTCAGTGTCTCTCTATCTCTCAGTGTCTCTCAGTGTCTCTCTCTCTCTCGCCCCACTCTCAGCTCGGTTGCCGAGCAGCTGAAACGAGGTGAGACGGTTCAGGCTGAAGCTTTTGACTCGGTCACCATCTACTTCAGCGACATCGTGGGATTCACGTCCATATCAGCAGAGAGCACGCCCATGGAGGTGACACGTTGTTCAGCAACTATTTAAGTTTTTGCTGTTTAGACAGTCTAATTAGGAACTGACGGTCTAGAAGCACATTTTTAAATATTTGTTTCCATTTTTTTCTTTCTGTATCGTCTTCATGGAGCCGACTGCAAAACTACTTTCATACAGTAAATGTTTCAGTTTCAGTTTGTCCTGCTGCTGAGAGGACAGACTGAAGCTTCATGGAGCTCATCACTGTTTTAATGTCTGCTGTGAATTCCTGTTAAAACTCTTCAGTCTTTTGTTCAGCTGTGAGTTTATCATGATAATCGATGATGGAACCGTTGTCTACAGCAGGGTATGAACTATCTTCCAGAGCTGGATGCTGATTATAAAAGAGAGAAATGATTAAATAAGTGATGAAAAACCTTCACACATCAACAACAGGCCGATGTTATGTTTGATCCATGATGATGATACATGGCAAAAGTAGCATATTATCAAATATCGTCCTGTGTTTAATGTGTCTGTCCTCTTCCTCTTCGTCCTCCTCTATCTCCTCTTCGTCCTCTTCCTCCTCTCCCTCCTCTTTGTCCTCTTTGTCCTCTTCCTCCTCTTTGTCCTCTTCGTCCTCTTCCTCCTCTTCCTCATCTTCGTCCTCTTTCTCCTCTTCCTCCTCTTTGTTCTCTTCCTCCTCTTCTTCCTCTTCCTCCTCTTCGTCCTCTTCCTCATCTTCATCCTCTTCCGCCTCTTCCGCCTCTTCCTCCTCTTCATCCTCTTCCTCCTTTTCGTCCTCTTCCTCCTCTTCGTCCTCTTCCCTCTCTTCGTCCTCTTCGTCCTCTTCCTCCTCTATCTCCTCTTCGTCCTCTTCCTCCTCTTTGTCCTCTTCCTCCTCTATCTCCTCTTCTTCCTCTTCCTCCTCTTTATCCTCTTCGTCCTCTTCCTTCTCTTTGTCCTCTTCCTCCTCTTCATCCTCTTCCTCTTCTTCCTCCTCCTCGTCCTCTTCGTGCTCTTCCTCCTCTTCGTCCTCCTCTTCCTCCTCTTCGTCCTCTTCGTCCTCTTCGTCCTCTTCGTCCTGTCGTTGTGACCCTGCAGGTGGTGACGCTGCTGAACGACCTGTACACCTGTTTCGACGCCATCATCGACAACTTTGATGTTTACAAGGTGAATTAACAGAAAGTTCAGATCAGGAGCAAATGAGCAGAAGAGTCCTGCAAAGCTTCCAGCCGAGCTTCTGGACTCAAACATTTGTTCAGCAAACAGACAAAGACATCTTTAAGATTAGATGAGATTCATTCATTGAACTAATTGAACATTATTGATCTAGTTTCCTGCTGTTCAATGCAAAGGCAGAAAAACAATGGATCTCTGAAATCAACTTTTCAGGACAATAATTAGAATAAATGAGTGTGATTAGCTGTAGAATCCCCTTCATACAGACAGTAATGAGAATATTAGTAAAGTTAACTATAAAGAAGAAAATAGCAAAATGAAATTATAATCTAAAAGCTTGCATCAGTTAGGGTAGATGAAAAATAATGAATATTTTAAAAATCAAACAAAATAACAGTAGAATAAAACCCATGAATAGAAATCTGTTAAATGGAAACAGACTGAACATATTAAACATGTTTCTGAGTTAAAAAAAAAACACTTTAAACTTCACTGTTGAGGTTTAGCTGTTGACACTAACCTGCTGTCCATGGTCCGGTGGCGCCCCCAGGTGGAGACCATCGGTGACGCCTACATGGTGGTTTCGGGGCTGCCAGTGAAGAACGGGAAGCTGCACGGCCGAGAGATCGCTCGAATGTCCCTCGCTCTGCTGGAAGCCGTCCGGACCTTCAAGATCCGCCACCGACCCGAAGAGCAGCTGAAACTGAGGATAGGAATACACAGCGGTGAGACATTTATCTGACTGAAGGATGAGTTCATCCTGTGATGGAGGACTAAATCCACAGTCCTCCTTCTGTGGAAACATGGATTTAAAAGTTGATCTGAAGCTAATATGAAGCTTCTACTACATAGACTACTACTACATAGAGTACTACTACTACTTCAACCACTACTACTATTACAACTGTCACTACTCCTACATGTCCTCCTCCACTCAGTAAATGTGTCAGATATCTCTTGATATAATAACTCAGACTGATGAAGCTCAATAGAAACTGATCATCTACTTTTAAATGACTGTGTGGAAACACTGTGGATTTAGTCTGCATCACTTTACATTGAAGCACATTAGAAGGTATTAATAGTCAGTATGAAGGAGGAATGATTACAGAGAGGAAAACCTCTTTACTGCTCATATGGACACCTGACTGCTGGGTTTAAGATAGACTTGCCCTGGTTACACAGGCTACAGCTGTGGAAGATTAAACATTCATTTATGTTACATATAACAATCATAGTTTTAATGCCTCCCCTTGTGTAACCTGCGATGACCACTTTTCACCATGTGATGCATGTGATCCTACTAATAAGTGTGTGTGTGTGTGTGTGTGTGTGTGTGTGTAGGCCCAGTGTGTGCAGGTGTGGTCGGTCTGAAGATGCCACGTTACTGTCTGTTTGGTGACACAGTCAACACGTCGTCACGAATGGAGTCGACTGGAGAAGGTCAGAACAGAAACTTCAATAAATAAACTGCAATAAATCTCAATAAACTTTACATTAATAACAATAAACAACATTAAACTTCAATAAACATCTCATAAAAGCAGAAACTTTATAATTATTAGTTTACTCATGTTTCAGGTTAACTAACAGATCTGTTTTCAGCTAAATGACCAGAAATTCTGTTTAAAACTGTTTAATTAACAGCCACAGGATGTAACATACCTGTGTGTGTGTGTGTGTGTGTGTGTGTGTGTGTGTGTGTGTGTATATGTGTGTGTGTCCTCGCAGCATTGAAGATCCACGTATCAGCAGCGACTCGTGACGTGGTTCTGGAGTTTAACTGCTTCCAGCTGGAGCTGCGAGGAGAGATCGACATCAAAGGCAAAGGAAAGATGACCACCTATTGGCTACTGGGAGAGAGCGACAGCCAATGATGAAACACTGCGGACAGGAAGACGACGGAGGACAGAGGAGAGTAGAGGATGGATGGAGGTAAAGAAGTGAAAGAGAAAAGCAGAATGACAGACGTTTAGGTGAGAAAGAAGAACTGGGAAATAAAAGGAAGATAAAAGTGAATCTCCTCAGAAATCTCAGGACTCGTCGCCTCCGCGTCGTTTCTTGTTCCTGGATTTCACATCACGGATGAAGGAAAGTCGCTGCACGTGTACGCAAAACTGTAAAACTGTGCAAGAGACGAGAGACGAGAGAGAAAACACACGAGAGGAAAGACGGAGAAATGACAGAAGATCATGACGAGTTTTAAAGCAGAAAATCAAACTGTGGTTCTGTTTAAAGTGGATTTGAACTAAAAGATGAATTTATTTGTGTTGGTTGAATGTTGTACAGATTTATACTGTAACTCTGAGTCATGATGTGGTTTTATCCATCAGTGCAGGTTCATGTTAGTTTCAGCTGATAAGTTAGAAAATTAAAGCGGCTATATAATTGATATTTTTATAATGAAACATGAATGAAATGTATAAATGTCCGTCTGTAATGTGAGAGAATTATCAGAGAGTCTGCAGCTTCCTCTCTTCTTAAAGCGATGGTTTGGCATAATTTTGACCCAGCCGTTTATTTTCATTTGGTAGGAAGATAGTGGAGTTAGAGCCATCAGCCGAATGTCTTAGTACAGGCGCTAACGGGACCACCAGTGTATCTGGTAAATGACCTCACTAATAATGCCTGGATTGTTATCACACTTCTACAGTAGTACAAATAGGGTTTTTACTCATAAATCGATGCATTAGAAAGTTTGTAAGTACACCAGGAGTTTAGTAAATCGTCGAAATATCACGTGATCAGCAGCAGAGTAAAAGCCATCAGGTAAGTGTTATTTTAATAAACTCCTGGTGTACTTACAAACTTTCCAATGCATCTATTTATGAGTAAAGACCAGGCAGGGAGTTCTGGTCCTCTGAAATGAGGCCAACGTGGAAGTAAATTAGAACTGCATTCTATCAAAAGGCCACCAGGGGGCGACCGTCTCTATACAAGTCAATGGAGAATTCACCAACTTCTCACTTGATTTCTAACCTCAGTAAACATTTTCAAAATGTGTTTATGGTCTCAATCGCTAGTTTAAAGCCTTCTTCAATGCAGTATGATGTTCATTTGGGACATTTTGGCCTCCCTGATTTTATATGTGACGATAAAGCAGGGTATGCATTAGGGCGTGGCTACGTCCAGATTGACAGGTTGATTGACCAATGTCCTTGAGATCTAGCCCTCGTAACCATAGCAACCTCCCCGCTCCGCCCATGGCCCGCCTCATGCCCATATAAGTAGAATCCGTGTTTTTATTTTTCCCAGCATGCACCTGAAATTTTCAAGATGGCGCTGCCCAGATTTGAAACTATTGGCTTCCGAGCAGCAGTCCACAAACCAATGGGTGACGTCACGGATGTTATGTCCATTTCTTATATACAGTCTATGGCAAAGAGCCTATTAGTACTACTGTAGAAGTTTGATAACAATCGAGGCATTATTAGTGGGGTCATTTACCAGATACACCGGTGGTCCCGTTAGCGCCTGTACTAAGACCAAATGAAAATAAACGGCTGAGGTGGTGTTTAGGCCTCATGGTGCATATGACGCTAGGTTGAAATTAAGCTGAACCATTGCTTTAAAGGAGTTTATAGTTGAGTTTCAGCTCATTGTTTAGCTGTAACTGTTCTGGTTCACTCTCAGGTGCTCTCATAGCGTCATTTCCACTGTTCACTTCCTGCTCAGCACCAAACAGCAAACACACAGTTATCTGCAGACTAGCTGCTGAACATAGTGGAGCATTTAGATGTTTCCCTCAGGAGCTGGTGGAGAGTAAAAACAGAGCTAAAAGAGAGAGAATATTCACATTTGGCAGGTTGGCCAGATTTTATTGAAGACATTAAACAGTCACATTGATTCAAATAAGCAGATTATTTTCTCAATTAATTGATTAATCATTTGGTCTTTTTAGAATATCAGACATAATACTCATCACGATATCAAACAAAACATTAAAATATTTAATTTTGTTGTAACGTGAGCAAATTCTCACATTTGACAACAGGCAGATTTGCTTTGAAAAAAAAGATTTAAATGATTAATCAATTATCCAAACAGTTGCAGATTAATTTTCTTTTAATTGACTAAATGTTGCAGTTTAGAGAATGAATAAGCAACTTGTATTTTGCAGAATAAAAGTTGCACTGCTGTAAAATTGTGTTTTTTGGATTACACACACACACACACACACACAATAAGACTTCACAAATAAACACTTCGGCATCTAACAAGTGTTGCCAAAAAAAAAAAAAGGTGTATTATAAAAAGGTTAATTTACAGTAAAAAAAAAAAAAAACAAGCGCAGCAACAGTTGCTTGTGTTTCCCTCTGTGTGTCCTCCTGCTTTAAAATGAAGCCTCCTGACTTTTAATGTTTCACAGCAGCTCCAGCTCTGACGCAAATATAGAGACTGAAGGCGGAAACGGGGCTTGTAAGCAATGATAACGTAGGCAAAACTACGGTGGCCGGGAGGTGCAAACCAAGATTACAACATGTGAAACACTTTTACAAAGCTTGAGACAAATTTACATTTTGGAAAACATTTTTATATATCATAAAACACAATTACATTACCATAACACATTTACAAGCTGGTACAGCGTCTCTGCAAAACATGACATTTTTAATGTCTTCAAAAAAAGACTAAAGAAGTTATACATTTATATCTTATATTTATTTAACGTGTGTAACATACATTGTATATAACAAATGTTAATACTCATTTCATATGTAAAACAAGGTAAGGTAGCTCACTTTTTGTTAATCTTTTCAGCATCAACAGTACAAAATGTATAGAAATAAGAAATATTCAGATCATTTACAAGTAAAAGTACCGGTATGTGTAAAAATACTGCAGTATTATGAGTGATGTACAGTAGTTAAAGTATTACGGTACATGTACATAAGTATTATGAGCTTGATGAAGTTAGGGTATTACAGTAAAATAAAATCCTGTTTTGGACATGACCAGAACAGATGTGTGAGGTCGGCAGGGGACTGGCTGAATCTGTTACAGGCATCTACAACATTTTAGACAATCTATGACTGTCAGAATATTTTCCCATTGGTCATCTTCAATATGCCCCAGATCCTGCTCCCATCATTTTCTTGTTTGCTGAACTGAGTCCATGGCATTGCAGATGTGAGAAATATTCCTTTTCATTGGGGTTTACCATGAGAACAGTGTCTAATAATATCTGTGAAGGGAGATTTGGAAAGTCAGGATAGTTTTCCTGAACAAAATGCCTAATTTGAAGAAAACGGTGAAAAGATGGAAGCTTAAATTTAGTCAGGTCAGGTCAGTAAAGGACATCATCATACATACAAAACAATACAACAAATATTACTATTACCAGTATATTGTCAATAGTATATTATATAGTTTTACAAAATAATACTAAAAAAACATTGTAACAAAGCCTTTAACATATGGTTCATGTCTGAGCTATCAATACATTAGAATGTAAAAGTCTTAATGTCAAACTTAAAATATAAAATATTTAATGCAGTGGAAAATGTTAGAGGTTAGAGGTACAACACACATAAAGTAATAAAGGACATTTTCTTTCAATAATATTTTTACATATCTTATAGCCATGTGAATGAATGTATGTTATTTATAATTATACGTTTGTTTCCACATCTACCTGTCAGTGAAACAGTCAAGTTTGAATATAATATAATAGTAACAATAAAGGTTTTTTTTTTTTAAGTGCCTATCTATCTATGATGTCTCCAGTGGAAATTATGTGAAACAAGTTGGAGTACGAGTCAGAAACACAGAAAAGTCTAATATACAGATATACAGATTACAAAAGATTTTTATATGCATTTAACGCAACTAGCTTCATTTCTTTTTTTTAAAGATTTTGTTGGCATAGACGCCTTTATGACAGGAAACATGGGAGAGAGAGAGGGGTGACATGCAGCAAAGGACCTCCGATTGGGATTTGAACCAGGGCTCGGCTGCGTATATGGCATGCGCTCTAACCACTCAACCACCTGTGCGCCCAACTAGCTTCATTTCTAACACTCACTGGGGGAGATGAGAGAAGAAAGGATTGGTCCTTAAACAACACCCACCATGTCTCTCCATGTAACTCAAAACAAACAAGGCGTGCTTCGACTGCATTAAAAATAGTTTCCTTGGACACAGCCGAACAACAGGCGCACCTAAAAGTCCTTCCTAAATTTGGTAGGTCTGAGTCTTAACATCAGCTTGGATTTCAGTTATATACATTTAGAGCATTTTTTGTTTGTAAGGTTCAGTAACAGTAAAATGGATTGGTTTATTATTATTAATTTTGTCTTGTTAGATTATGTCATATAACTGAGTAAAACTGATCATTTTGATTAGTAGACACCCTCTCTACGTTTAAGAATAGGCTTAAAACTTTCCTTTTTGATGAAGCTTCTAGTAAGGGCCGGTTCCAGCTCCTAGTTTAGATAGGACTCCCACTCCCATGAGTTTCTCTGTCTCTCTCTCTCTCTCTCTCTCTCCTCCTCCCCCTCTCTTTCTATCCATCCATCTATATCCATTAACATTCATGTACTATTAATGCATTCAATAACCTAAACTTCTTCTGGTCTCACAGGTAATCTGGACCTGTAGACGTCCGGATGATAGATTCCAAGACTTCAATGTGCTTCTCTCTCCTCTCCTTCCTCTCTTTCCTCTCTCTCCTCTATCCTTCCTCTCTCTCCTCTATCCTTCCTCTCTCTCCTCTCTACTCCAACCGGTCGAGGCAGATGTTCTCCCACTCTGAGTCTGGTTCTGCCTGAGGTTTCTTCCTGTTAAAAGGGAGTTTTTTCTTGCCACTGTCGCCAAGTGCTGCTCATGTGTGAATGTTGGGTCTCTTTAAAGTTAAAACCTGAAGAGTTCGGTTTAGAACCTGCTAGGGCTGGGCGATATATCGAGTATACTCGATGTATCGCGGCTTGTTCTCTGTGGGATGTAGAAAATGACTATATCGTGAATATTCGAGTATACATTCAATTTGTTTTTAGTCGCGGCCCGTTGAACTACAGGTTTCTCTCACTCTCTCATCTCTCTGCACAGAGAGATAAAACAAGCGCACCTAGTTACGTACATCACATTCTGTTGTGCGTGCAACGTCATATGCCCGGTAGCATGTAGCAGCAGTAGCAGCGATCTCAGGTAGCGGGAGCAGCAGGTGATATGGACAAGTGGAGGAGGGAGATTTAATTCCCAAAAAAAAACAATTCAGGATCCATCATCTGGCGGTGGTTTGGGTACAAGAGGGAGGACGTTGAACAACAAACCGTAATATGTAAAGTATGTCATAAAAGCGTCACCACAAAAGCTGGTAGTACAACAAAGTTATATCACCATGTGTGCTTGAAACTCTGCAAGAGCACATCTCCGACCAGTGACATATTGAAGAAAGTGCCGAAGCAACCAGCACTGACGCAACTGAGTCTGGTGTCTTCTTTTTCCAGAACAGCAATACGACTAAAATAGTCAAAAACAGAAGGAGATAACGTCCGCAGTAACACACCACACAGAGAAAGACATGGCCCCAGTGAGTGTGGTTAAAAGCCCGGATTCAGAAAGATCATCGACACACTTGATATAATCTACCTAGCAGAGACAGCTCTACCTTTATATCCTAGTGGCATTATGCACAAAATGTGCACTTTTATTTAGTGTTGTTTGAAATGTTTAATAGTGACATGATGCAGAAAAAGGCACTTTATTGTATTCATTTGTTTAAATATTGTACTGGCATTATGTAAAAAAAGTGCACTTTAATTTAGTGTTGTTTTGAAATGTCATCTCAGTGACACCCTGCACAAAAGTGCATATTTTTCTTTTAAAATATCTTTGTGGCATTATGCACAAAATGTGCACTTTAATTTAGTGTTATTTTGATGTGTCATATTAGTTACATCATGCATAAAAGACACTTTATTTGTTTTGAAATGACATGTTTGTGCCACTGCTTAATAACTCTTTAATAAATACAGTTTTGATGAATTTGTTTAGTTGTGATTTACGCTTTTGGCATGAATGTTTAAAATCAGCATATATTAATGCAGTATGAACAATGTTTTAACGTAGAAACGTAGAATCATCATACTGGCATGATTGTATGCATCAAAGTGTTAATTCAAGGCTAAGGCAAAATATCGAGATATATATCGTGTATCGTGAAACGGCTTAAAAATATTGGGATATTAGTAAAAGGCCATATCGCCCAGCCCTAGAACCTGCTCTGTGTGAAGTTCCTTAAGATGACTTTGTTGTGATTTGGCGCTATACAAATAAAGATTGATTGATTGATGACTGATCAAGTCTTGACTTGTGTTTAAGCTGTTTCACTCAACAGCCTCATTGAGGAGCCCTGGCCCCAAGTTCTGAAAACTGGGTAGAGCGGTTTGGTGAATTTGGTGTGGAAGGTGTGCAGGTGTGTCAGTGATCCTCCAGTAGACATTCTGTAGAAGGACAGGATACCAGCCACCCAGTCCAGATACACCGCCAGTCTACGAAAACCAGCCAGAGGGACATGAAGGACGATGCTCTTGCAGTTATGATACGCTCGGTAGCCATAAGCAGAGCAGTGCAGACCCCAAGAGACCTCATTGTATCCCATCAAACAGTCTTGCTCTTGACCTTTACGACGGATATCCTTGTATGTCACTCCAATCCCGGCCCAGTTTCCCTCCCACTCCACCTCCCAGTAGCAGCGGTCCATCAGGCCCTGCTGGAACAGGACTTGGGTCCAGTAGTCGAACCTCTCTGGGTGGTCAGGATACGGCTGCTCCTCTTGACCCTGGCTGACTTTTCGGTTGTCGTCAGAGAGGACGAGGAGTTTGTGAGCTGTGTTTGTATCCACTGTGAGCTCACGTGAATCTGATGGCAGGAAGAAGTCAAAGAGTTAGACATTTATACATATAACATTGTATCGAACATTAATATTAATAGCTGTACATCTGATATCATTCCTGCCAAGGTGTTCAAAGAGGCTTTTGGAGTCACTGCCCCACGTCTTCTCAGTATTGTAAATGAATCTCTACTGTTTGGCCTGATCTATTTTAAACAAGCGTGTATCCAGCCCCTCCTTAAAAAAACCTGGTCTAGACCCAACAATCCACCATAACTACCATCCTTTATCCAAACTACCCTTGATTCCAAAGGTTGTCGAAAAAGTGGAAGCTAAGCAACTGTTTAAAATACTTGAAGAAAACAATTTATATGACAAATTACAGTCTGGCTTTAGAAAGAACCACAGCACGGAAACAGCCCTACTCAAAGGTACCAATGCCATCTTGATGAGTCCGGACTCTGGCCAATTCACTATTCTCATTTTACTGGACTTATGTGCAGCTTTCGATATGGTGGATCACACAATTTTACTCAACAGTCTCAGGAACTGTGTTGGCATAGGCGGAACTGCCCTTAATTTAGTTTTCAGCTTACTTATCAGACAGAACATTTAAAGTCACTGTTGATAGCTTTAAATCCTCAACAGCCCTCATGTCCCACAGACCTCAGTCCTTGGCCCCATATTGTTCAATTTATATCTGTTGTCCCTTGGCCATATTATCCACCAATTCACACCTGTGCCATACCGCTGTCACGTCTCTTTCAACCCTAAAAAGCAAGACAATTGCCATTAAGAACTGGATGGCCTCCAACTTCCTGCAACTTAAAATCTAACATGTCACACTCTGCCAAAAACCTGGGAGTCAATTTCAAATGTATTCAATCCAGTTATCTACAAATCAGAAATATCATCATTATCATTACTATTATTATTATTATGATCATTATAATACTGAGAGTTTATATGCAGCTACCATGACTTAAGGATGAAGTACCTTAAAGTGCCACCAACAGCTGCTAGCTGCTCCAATTGAATCCCATTCAGTTAATCGTTATTTTAGCCTAGATGTCTAACTTTAGACAGTTTAATATGTGTGCTGGTGGTCATTTTGCAAATAATTTCTCTATTAATAAGATGTGAAATTTACAGCATAGTCAGTGGTAGAAGTGGAAGTGGAAAAAGTATTTGCATCATTTACTTATACAATATAGCAATTTACAAATACTGCATTACAAGTAAAAGTCCTGCATGAAAACTACTACTTTAGTAAAAAATACAAATGATCTTTGACAAATAAAAGGTCCCAACTTACATTGTCTCAGTCCTGGTTTAAACCAGTGTTCTGCATTGTGGTCGACTCTGTGGAGCAGATAAAACATGTCTGGATTATGTTGAGGAAGAAGCAAAAAAAAGCCTCTCTGAAGGTTGTTCAAACTTCTTAATTTGACCAATGAAAACATCACAGCAGACAAAACAACACTAAACACAGACTACAGTTGAGACTAATGTCATTAGCTTTTGGAGATATTTAGTCATGAATCAAAGTTTGGGACTGATTAAAATTTTGACCTGAGCAAAGTTCATGGCAATCCCTTCAAGAGTTGTTCAGTTCACTCAAAACAACAAATGTCAATGTAATGGTGGTTACTAAAAATCAAAAGTCAATTAAGTTGTCTGAATGTTTCCTCTGAGGATCATGAATGTCAACAAAATTGTATCTTAATACATCCAATACTTGTTGAGATATTTCAGTCTAGAACAAAGTGGTGGACCAACCGAGCGCCTGGAAACAACTACCAGACTGTTTCCTTTACCTCAGTTTAGTAAATTCACATCGACCTTCCTCCAGAGCTTCAGAGATGAGCTTCACTCCAGACTCTCCGAGGTGATTGTAGCTCAGGTCCAGCTCTCTCAGGTGGGATGGGTTGGACTTCACAGCTGAAGCCAAGGAACCACAACCTTTCTCTGTGATGTTACAGAATGACAACCTGTGACAGAGAGACAGAATCCACCTTTAACAGCTGCTTGTTACCCTTCATTACTATTAGAGTAGCATTAATAGTTTTCTAAAAAGAATACCTGATGGTTTCCAGTTTACAGTTCACATTTTCCAATCCGTTACAGAGCAGCTGCACTCCTGAGTCTTCGATGTCGTTGTCACTCAGGTCGAGCTCTTTGAGAGGTGATGAAGGATGACTCAGGACTGAAGCCAGGCTCTCACAGCATCTCTGGGTGAGACTGCATCGGTTCAGCCTGAAGGGTAAAGAAAACAACACAGTAGCACAATATTGCAAAAGCATAAACTTGTACTAAGTCATGAATGAATTGATAAAAACTTAAACTGTACTTAATCTCATGATCTTTAAAATAGATGATTTAAGTTATGAGTGAACAGCATTCCCATTATTTCTTTGGTGTCTGCCTGCAAGTCAGCATCTAACTACAACAGGAGTGTGTTTTTCTTTAGTTCAAATGTGAACCTGGTAGATATCATGGTTTGATGTATTACAGGGTTTCCCACAGCACTTTACAGCTAAGGCGGCCGCCTAAGCAACACACGCCTGCCGCCTTAACTAACGTCTTCAAAAAAATTAATAAATAAAATAAATAAATCCAACCAACGTCTGCAGCGGGCCGGAACCGCTGTGTCCGACTGTCTGACTGCGACCCTGAACACACCTGTAGCTCTCTGTACCTCCCGCTAGCATAACACAGACACGCTAACAGTGATATTAAGTTAAAGGAAACAAACACAGACCGCTGGTTAAAACATAAATCTACATCATCTGAGGAAGAACTTGCTCAGAAAGAAACAGCGGAGCCTGAAAAACTAATGCAAACAGCGCCATGTGATGTCACCATTAACAACGTTAATCCTCAGACAGGTAACTGTGACGTTACTATAGTAACACGTTTCAGGCTAACTGTAACGGCTAACTGTGACGTTACTATAGCAACAAGCTTCAGGCTAACCGGCTCAGAGTAAATGAACGGCTCCAACTAAGCAGCTGATATTAGCGGTATAATGTGTAAAATGCTGCGGTGCTGCGCGTTTTATCAGCTGATGTTACAAAACGTTAATTTTAAGTCACTCAGATGTTTCTCATCTAACAGACCTGAAGAGAGAGAGAGAGTGAGGCATTCAACAAAAACGTGACGCTAATGCTACTGAAGCTGAACTACTTAACGGTATAATACAACTATATACTATATAACTTGTAATTACTATAAAATATAGTTCAGAGAATAAGTTAACTATATAAAATAGACTCACTGGTTTCCAATCTAATTTAATCCAATACAGCAGCTCTGCTATAAATTCTACATTTATGAAGTTTATACATTTTTTGACAAGAAGGTGAAAATTCTGCTTTATGTTCATTATTGAGTGATTGTGGTGTATTAGGGTGCATTATATTGAAAGGTGTTTCTAATATTTTGTCCACTCCATTAACATACATGAGGAGGTACACCACCACTTGATATAACCTCAGTAATAAACAAAGTAGAATTATCACTTTTTTGACAATGTTAACAAAAACTGAAAATGTATAAACTCCAAAAAAATAGAATGTATAGCAGAGCTGTTGTATTGGATTTAATTATATTGTATTCACATGTTCCCAATGAAGTTGCAGGTGACTGTAGTTCAGAGAATAAAACTACTAAATAACAAATTACTATAATATAGTTCAGAGAATACCTTAAATTGAAGGAAAGTGACAGAATACAATCTGCGGTAGTAGTAGGCTATCTGAAATTATTATGATAGGTGCAGATGTTTTATTGTCAAGGCTAGTTGCGTTTACCACTTACACATGGCATGGTCCCCACCACCTTAACTAACACATTTTCTGCGGGAAACCCTGTATTAGTATGCTGTCATTTACTCAGAAGCACTAACAACAACGTAGAGATGAGATCTAACGAGAATGTCATTAGTTTAGCAGGATTTTTCTGATAGACCATTGATCTAACAAATGAAATTCAATATGTTTATCCAGTGGGGAACAAATCTACAAATAAAAAAAAACCAAACATATTTGCTGAGATATTTCAGTGTGGTACTGCTGCGATTACGACAAAACCCACAAGTTGTTACACCAAGACTTGAAAAGCAACATCTAAAATGTGTTTACTGTACTCTAGAGTTTCTCTGTTCTGTTCTGTTCTCGTGACTCAAGATTTTTGGGGGTATCCAAAATCTTAGTTTCATCCATTATTGTTAGCTGCAGCTTTGACTCACCTCAATGTCTTCAGGCTGCAGTGTCGGCTCTTCAGTCCAGTACAGAGAAGCTCAATTCCTGAGTCTTGTAAGTTGTTGTCACTGAGATTTAAATGATTCAGCTCATTGGAGTTTGAGCTGAGAGTGGAGGACAGCTCCTTACAGCAGTCGGCAGTGAGGTTACAATCATTCAACCTGATAAATAGAAACACAAAGTCTAATTGTTATTTACACTTGCAAACTCCACAGATGATTGTTAAAACTAAAGTTACAAATGATGAGAGAGACTTGCATTGCTGATTTGGATGCTTTGATGGCTGGTAGGAGCCTCAGAAGGCCTTCTTTTGTCCTGGAGTATTTCTTGAGCTGGGTCTCCTCTGGTTTCTCAGGCGAGGTTAACAACACAAAGACCAGAGCTGCCCACTGAGCAGCAGAGCACTCATCCATCACTGATTCTTGGTCTGACTCCATGTATCTGTGGATCTCCTCCACCAGAGAGTGGTCGTTCAGTTCATTCAAACAGTGGAAGAGATTGATGTACTTCTCTGGCTGATGAGTCTGACTGATTCTCTCCTTGATGTATTTGATGGTTTCCTCATGACTTCGGGAGTCGCAGGTTTCTACCTGCATCTTCAGGTCTTTGAGCAGATCCTGACTGGACTTCAGAGAGAGTCCGAGGAGGAAACGCAGGAAGAGATCGAGGTGGCCGTTGTTGCTTTGTAAAGCTTTGTCAACTGCTGCTTTGTGCAGTTCAGATACAGGCTTTAGTTGGGTCATCTGCTCAGATCCAATCATCAGGTTTACACTGGACGTCTTATACATCACATGGACGTACAAAGCTGCAAGAAACTCTTGAACTGACAGATGCACAAAGCAGAAGACCTTTTGCTGCATGCAGGACTCTTCCATGAAGACTCGAGTAAAGAGTCCAGAGTACAGAGATGCTTCTTTGACATCAATACCACAGTCTCTGAGATCATCCTCGTAGAAGATCAGGTTGCCTTTCTCCAGCTCCTGGAAGGCCAACTTCCCAAGTGTCATGATCACCTTGTTTTTCCCCTGGGAGTCCAGTTGTTGCTCCTCGCCGTACTTGACACGCTTCCTTGTGGTCTGATGAGCCAGAAAGTGGATGTACATCTGAGTCAAAGTCTTTGGCATTTTTCCTCCTCCTGCTTTGGCACACATGTTTCCCAGGACGATAGAAGAAATCCAGCAAAACACCGGCACGTGGCACATGATGTAGAGACTTCTTGCTGACCTTATGTTTGCAATAACTCTTTTGGCCAAATCTTCATCTTCAATTTTCTTGTGGAAGTACTGCTCCTTCTGCAGGTTGTTGAAGCCTCG
Source organism: Scomber japonicus (assembly GCF_027409825.1). Taxonomy (NCBI): domain Eukaryota; kingdom Metazoa; phylum Chordata; class Actinopteri; order Scombriformes; family Scombridae; genus Scomber; species Scomber japonicus. The sequence goes on along the minus strand of NC_070587.1, from coordinate 33,243,770 downwards.
TATCTCAGTCACCCGGTCAACATACTCTGGAGGGATGCAGCTGGCAGCAGCAGGTCGGGTAGTTATCCACAGATTGGCTTCTGGTAGCAGGTTACCTGCAATTAGGTTTGTCAGCAGAACATCTACTGAGGCTGCTTGTGTAGCATCACAACATCTCTCATTTCCATTGAAATCCAGAGGGAATCTGGACTCATCAAGACCGTCCAGTATGAACAGAACTTTGTACTTTTTCAGGTCTTTGATTCCAGATTCTTTCAGGTCTGGAGAGAAGTTACACAGGAGCTCCATCAAGCTTTGCTTCTTATTTTTAAACAAATTCAGCTCCCTAAAGGGAACTAAAAACAGGAGCTGGATGTCTTGATTGGCTTTCTCTTCTGACCAGTCCAACATGAACTTCTGGGTCAGCACTGTTTTGCCGATGCCTGCTATCCCCATGGTGAGCACAGTTCTGATTGGTGTGTCTTGTTTGGGTAAAGGCTTGAAGATATCCTCATATGTGATCAGAATTTCTGAAGATTTCCGCCTGTTGAACGCTGCCTCAATTTGTCTCACTTCATGTTCGTTGTTGACTCCTCCACTGGCTCCCTCTCTCAGATGGATGTTTGTGTAAATCTTTTCGAAAGGAACAGGCCATTGCTGTGCATTTATCACTCCCAACAAGTTTGCATTTTTCCTCTTTATGGTAGATTTTTGTTTCCGTTGATACAGTCTGAGTTCTCCATAGTGACCTAACAGCACAGAAATATGCAACATTAATAATAAGCCCAAACCATAACACTCCTTATAAGATCAGAACTGGTCTAATAATCATTACGGTTTTAAGTTTTCTTCAGTGTCAGGATTATTGACTATAGTAGTAAGTAGCAAGCCAAATTGAAAAACAAATCCTGGCTAAATATCCCACTAACAACTAAAGATCAGAATATTGGTTGCTGTTTAATTATGAAGTTTATCTGAAGGATTCAGTCACCTGTTGAACAAATTACAATTTTGGCCTGCTGGTTGCTCTAGATTAAATAATAGAAATATCAAAATATTTATGATTCATCCTCATGAACCATGAATTTGCGCACCGAATTTCATAAAAATGAATCTGATGGTGGTGGTGTTTAGCTCAGTGGGTAGAGCACCCACCCCATGTGTTGAGACAACAGTCCTCACTGTAGGTGATCCCAGTTCGAATCCTGCACCGAGCAGTCCTATCCTGTGTGTCATTCCCCCCTCTCTGCCTCCAGTTTCCTGTCTCTCGACTAACCTGTACATTAAAGGCAACCCCCTGCCCCCCCCAAAAATGCATCTGATAGGTGGGCAGATATTTCACACTCGACTAAAGTTAATAGACTGATGAATTTGTACAAAAACTATAACATTTATTGAACAGAAAAACATGCTGTCTCTTACTTCGCTCAAGTGTTTGAGCATGTTCATCCTTTTTCATGTCCCTCAGGATATAGAGGACAATCTTCAGAGCCGCCTCCCTTGTTTCATCATCAAGTGGCAGATCGTCCTCCTGCACATCTTCTTCTAGCAGTTCATGGTATTTCGTAGGAATGGCGGTCTTATGTGCTTTCAAAGTTGTTTTTACAATAGCCAGAACTTTGGATCCAAACATCTGACAAATAAATTAAAAAAATATATATTTTGGAATCATGTTAATGCAGTAACACTGGACATAGCTACCAGAATTACTTAATAATATACAAAATTTATCCATTATGTATTTTTACTTTATGATTGGTTCACTGGCTCATTGATTTATTGTATTGCCTACCTTCTTTGGGTCTGGGTTCTGCTCAAAGCTTGATGCAGTCTGGCCACTGAAAAAAAGAGTAAAGTCCTCATAGTAGATAGTAGTATTCTCAAATCAACCAACCAAGTAGTCTGTCTTGCCAAATGCAGTAGATAGTCCGCCTACTCCATTATTAAATTAATCAAATATATCTTTATTATTTTATGCAATACATAACTATGGATATTAAAATTGTAACTATCCAAGGTACAGTTCATCATATCTCCCTACATGCCGGCAACAATCTGCTGCTTTATTAAGTTGGGCTATACCAATGTAACAAAACTGAATATTAGAAACCTTCCATTCTGGTTTCAGTATGATGGCCAGTGGTATAAAATCTTGCTCTTTGTAATCATGAGTTTCTGTCAGCATTAATTATCTTACCTTGTTCCTGATGTTCTTGGTTCAATGCTCAAGTCTGGAGGATATTCTCTGGAGCAATCACTCTTAGCAGACTGAAAGCTTATTGTTGAAGATGCTGATCCACTCCCAAATTCCCTCCTCTCGTTGGCTTCAGTGGCTCTGAAACAGATCAGTAACAATGTAGATTACTACCAATGATGTCAGCAATGTTGGCAGTACTGGAAACAACTACGACGTCATACAGTTTTGCTGGAACAGATTTATATAATGAACAGACTTTTGTTGGTGCTGAAAAATACACAGCCAGTTTGGAGACGCTCTCACTCAAACAGATAAAAACAAGGGCAAATTGCACTAAGCGGCAAGCCTTTTTTTATGTTATCACAATATATTCTTTGAATCAGACCTTCAGATGGGGCAGATAGCATTTGCAAATGATGCACAATTCACAGTGCTACTATCTGCCAAAATCCAAACTGTGAATTCCTTTTTTTCTCGCAATTTCAATTTGCACATAAAAAAACCCCCAAAGTATCAAAGAGGTTTTCCTGATGATGAGGAGACTGTCACCTTTCTCATATCAATACATGAGACTAACAGAAATGTCATATTTCCATAATGATTTCCATCATTTTAGCTTTCACTGTCGCTCTTTTAATGACTTGTTGTTTCTTGTTGTCACAGTAGCAGATAGAAACATAAACTATATTGAATTTACCTTTACAGATTTTCTGAAAATTGCTTAAGATTTGTACTTCATTTGGATGGAAAGTAACTATTAAAATGCCAAGATTTATTTTTTATTTTTGCACTCTGGAAATGGTTTTGGTAAAGCTTAGCTTGTTATAAGGAGAAAAACACTTATTAAGTCTAGACTGAGGGCTGAAATAGAGAGAAAAAATGTATTTACAGATTTATTCAGCTTACTGTGGACCAAGCTTTAGACATGATCAGACATCATGTCACACAAACTAGTTTGTGTCAAGCAGCCACCCTTAGATTACCACTCAAATTGACAATTTAAGTTTTTTTTTCAAAACAAAAAAATAATTTACTTAATTTTACAACCATAGTCCTAAATTAAAGTCCTACCTTTTTTGTTTTTTGCAATTCATGCTGAGGTCTGGCGGATATTCTCTGGAGTGATCACTCTTAGCAGACTTAAAGCTTATTGTTGAAGACGCAGATCCACTGTCAGATTTCTTCCTCTTCTTGGCTTCACTGGCTCTGAAATAGATCAGTAACATTCTAGATCACAACCAATGTTTTGGCAGCACTGAATAAAACTACAATCTGATCCAGTTTTGCTGCCACAGAATTACATAATCTCAAACAGACTTTTGTTGGTGCTGAAAATGAAGTTGCTCCGTCAAGTCTAGTGAGGCCCTTAATCTGTATCTTTTAATTCATGGAATTTACAAATAAATTCAAGTGTAAAGACTCCTCAGTTAGATTACCACTCAAATTGACAATTTATGTTCTTATACATAACAATAATTTACTTAATTTTACTACCATAGTCCTAAATTAAAGTCCTACCTTTTTTGCTTCATGCTGAGGTCTGGAGGATATTCTCTGGAGCTATCACTCTTCACAGAGGGACAACTGACAGGTGAAGATGCTGATCCTCTCTCAGATGCGCAGTCACTGTTCAAGAACAAAACAACAATTTGGACACTAGTTAAGGAGCATTCCTTGAAAAGATTTACATTATAAATGTTCTCTAGTTATTTGGTCTTTACTTTATTGGCATAGTCCTAAAGAAAAGTCTCACCTTTTTTCTTCTTTTTTGCGCTTCATGCTGAAGTCTGGAGGATCTTCTTTGGAGCTCTGAGCAGACAGAAAACAGACTGTTGGAGATGCTGCTCCAGCCTCAGATCCACATTCACTCATCTTCCTATCATTGGTATTACTAACATTACTACGAATGAGCACATTTGAAGGGGATCTTTTAATAGTATGAACGGGAGGAATGATTACAGCAAGGTAAAACCTCTTTCACAGTTCATATGGACACCTGACTACTGGTTTATCACACATTAGAAAAACTGTGAACCTGTCCTTTAATATGCATTCGGTCAAACCATGATCTGTCGGTTTAATGAGTTTCTGAACATCGTTTTAGGTTAGAAAAGCACTGGCTTGCATTAGAAATGTTCTGTATTCAAAGTCAAACCACAGATAAAACATCTGAAGATAAACAGCTAAAACTGATCTGAATAGGCCGTTTCCACTGAAGAAGTTCCCGGAACTACTGAGAGGGCCGAGAGAGACGAAGTTCCAATCAGCACCCAAGAGTTTTTCGAGGCTGTTCTGAGTACCTACTCCGAGGCAGGGACTTGCTTAGCCCCTGTAAAAGTTCCGGAACCCTGTCCGTTGGAAGCGGTTCCTGCGGTGGAGACACGAACCAACGGCCACGGCCCCGAAAAATTACCCCGAAGTTCCTGCGGTGGAAACGGAAATGTCATTCTTCTACTCTGTAAAACTGAACGCATTTAACAGACGCACTGAGGCCTACCACCCCCCCCCCCCAACTATAACTTACAGTCACTCACACAGGCCTATAACTTTTGTGTGAAAAAGTAAAAACTCTCATTTGCTTCGCTTTACACTTACAGTAATATTTTTATATAAAACTTACCTCAGGCAAACTCATTTAACCGTGACATTTGAAGCGAAGAGCGAGTCTTTGGCGCGGCCTCACATCCGGTAAGACAAAGCGCATGCGCGGCAGACTGACGTCAGGTACCGTCATGGCGCATGCGCGAGAAGCGCAATGTACAAAAAACACCACTGTTACTAAGAATGTCAATAAAAATTAGTTTATCATTGTGACACAGTAAACGAATGAAAATATTTAATTCATGCAACTCACTGAGTCCTCACCTTCATCTTCTGCCTTCAGGTAGACATTACAGAGTCTCCTCTGCAGAGAAAAACATCTATAAATAATCATGTATCCCACATGCACCACGTCACGTAAACTGGTAATTAATAGACATGTCAGTATTGCGTCTAGTCTGGGATCCCTGACTATTTATAAAAGATCACATCATTTGGAAAACTCTGATTCCTCCTATTGAAAAATGATATTGATGAGAACAACGTTGTTAAAACAAAATCTCTGAACACTGAAAAAGTCACACTTCAACACATTTTTAAAGATAGATAAGTATACAATGTATCTTTGAAGGGAAAGTTCAGTTTTACAGTAGATAAATAACAAAAAACACATAGGACAATATAAACTCTGCATGCAGAGTCTGTTAATATATCTTGTTTTTAATATTCCAGGCCTTCAGTAGTTCAGTGTAGTTCAATTGTTTTCATCTTTATATTTACAGCTCTTATTGTTTGGGTTTGCAGCTTTTCTCTCTACAGAAAGCTCTCTGTAAATAAACAAATGTTTTCCTGTGTTTTGATTTAAAACATTGGAAATATAAAACATTTTGATCTTAAATTTCAGTTAGTTAGAGAGTGGCACTTAAACTCAAACAGCTGGCAGAACAGTTGAAGGATCGGCTAGCAGGATGGACAGTTGCTGCTGATTAAAGCACTTAAAACTGGCATTTTTAAGGCCTACAATCAAAATTAAGAATACTAGTTAACAACATCAGAGTTTCGTTAACAATATCATCATGTTCAGATCTTCAAAGTAATATTGCAAAAATTAATCCATACATTTTACATAAAATCATCTAGTTCCAACGGTGACCTGTTTAATGAGCTCAAAGGAAGCACACAACCACTTTTAGGATAAATGAAGACATTTATTAACAGCTAAACATCTTGGCGATACATGATAAGCATAATAAGGTCTGAAAGTCATAATAAAATAATAAAGAAAACTGCTGAGAAATAGTGGCTGAAAGTGTCTAACTTGAGACTAATGCATTTCAACACTAATTCTGACTGAATGCTAATTCAACTTCTCTAATGAAATGATCTTTTTATTTAAACATTATTCAACATCAGTCCTTGATCACAAGGCCATGTTTTGCTTTACTGTTGACGAGTTTCTTTGCTGTAGAGATGTCGTCTCAGCAGGTCCAGCATTTAAACCATTCTTCCTGTATTTACATGACAAATAACATTATATAACTTACATAATGATTAGACATTTAATTTACATGAAAAGGTTGAAGAAAGTCTGTTTTATACATGAATTGAAGAAAAGCTGTAAGGTGTTCTATAGTATATACACTTAATTGTAATCTACTATCCTTTTATGCTCAACCATGGTTGTGCTAGATAAAACCATCTTAGACTTTAAATTGTCCTTGTTTCCTGTCAAAGTGTTTTCTGACCACCAGTTTTGTGAGGGACACAGTTCTTTACTCTTTTCAGTGTGTTAAAACAACAATCAATTCTTATCTGCAACCATGACCCCCCCCCCCCCCCCCCTTATTAGTATGTGTCACATTCAAGATTCTTACAAGAAACATTCTGAATACATCTTTCTTCAAGATGCAGTCTTTGAATTCTAGAGTATCACAGCATTACTTGATCAGCAGATAAAGCAGGTAACTAAACATGTTTCCTCTCAGAAGTCTGGACGTCTCTCTTTGTTTGTTATCAGGCTCTGATAAATCAACTATTCAACATGACATGAATAATCAGCTGAGATGATTTCTTAATAATACTAATAGTGGACAGTTAGACAAGTCAGTTGATTACAATAAAAATGAAATAAAAATATAGTAGTCGGCTTCATTTGTAGTATTCACTGGAAGAGATGAGAGGTGAAACAGTACACACTATGTCTCTCTATGCAATTCAAAACATTTACAATTTACAATAATATAAAGTTTTCTCTTTACGTTTTACATCAATAAAATGAATTGATTTGTTATTGATTTTTTTCTGTCAGATAATGACATAAACTGATCATCTTGATTGTTTCGATATTAATGTGAATGATGACTGATCAAGTCTTTTCCCCTGCTTAAGTTGTTGATCTCAACAGCTTCACTGAGGAGCCCTTACCCCACACTTTAAAAATTGGGTAGAGTGGTTCAGTGAATTTGGTGCGGAAGGTGTGCAGGTGTGTCAGTGATCCTCCAGTAGACACTCTGTAGAAGCACAGGATACCAGCCTCCCAGTCCAGATACACCGCCAGTTTGCGAAAACCAGCCAGAGGAACATGAAGGACGATGCTCTTGCAGTTATGATACGCTCGGTAGCCATGAGTAGAGCAGTGCAGACCCCAAGAAAACTCATTATATCCCATCACACAGTCATGGTCTTGACCTTTGCGACTGATGTTCTTGTAGGTCACTCCCATCCCGGCCCATTTTCCCTCCCACTCCACCTCCCAGTAGCAGCGGCCCTTCAGGCCCTGCTGGAACAGGACTTGTGTCCAGTAGTCGAACCTCTCTGGGTGATCGGGATACGGCTGCTCCTCTTGGGCCTTGCTGACTTTTCGGTTCCCATCAGAGAGGACGAGGAGTTTGTGGACAGTGTTTGTATCCACTGTGAGCTCACGTGAATCTGATGGCAGGAAGAAGTCAAAGAGTTAGACTGTCTGGGGGAATGTCCACCTTTGGTTGATGAAATTACTGAGACTGTTTGGGTCTCCACTGCCACTTTGTAAATCATAAACAGTGGAAAAAAGTTACATTTTTGCATCATTTTCTTAAGTAAAAGTTCCTATACGGAAATTTAAAAATTCTGCAAGTACAGATTTTGGCAAATAAAAGGTCCCAACTTACATTTTTTCAGTCCTGGTTTAAACCAGTGTTCTGCATTGTGGTCGACTCTGTGGAGCAGATAAAAACATGTCTGGATTATGTCGAGGAAGAAGCATAAAAGCCTCTCTGAAGGTTGTTCAAACTTCTTAACTTGACCCATGAAAACATCACAGCACTAAAAAATAACAAAAATGTGTGCCATAGTAGAATTTGAGATATTTCACTTAATACATGGTAGCTAGTGGCGTTGAAGGAAAAGTCAGAGTCACTGAAGTTATCTGAATGTTTCCTCTGAGAATCAGGAATGTCTACAAAATTTAATCTAAATCCATCCAATACTTTTTGAGATATTTCAGTCTAGAACAAAGTGGTGGACCAACCGAGCACCTGGAAACAACTATCAGACTGTTTCCTTTACCTCAGTTTAGTAAATTCACATCGACCTTCCTCCAGAGCTTCAGAGATGAGCTTCACTCCAGACTCTCCGAGGTGATTGTAGCTCAAGTCCAGCTCTCTTAGGTGGGACGGGTTGGACTTCACAGCTGAAGCTAAGGAACCACAACCTTTCTCTGTGATGTTACAGAATGACAACCTGTGACAGAGAGACAGAATCCACCTTTAACAGCTGCTTGTTACCCTTCCTAAATATCAAAGTTGCATTAATATTTTTATAAGAACAATACCTGATGTTTTCCAGTTTACAGTTCACATTTTCCAATCCGTTACAGAGCAGCTGCACTCCTGAGTCTTCGATGTCGTTGTCACTCAGGTCGAGCTCTTTGAGAGGTGATGAAGGATGACTCAGGACTGAAGCCAGGCTCTCACAGCATCTCTGGGTGAGACTGCATCGGTTCAGCCTGAAGGGACAAACAATGCAAAATAAAGGAACATTATAAGCTTGACAATCGCTGCAGTCATTTCAGGGATCATGTATTGGACTGCGTTATACTGTCAAGTCTTCTTTGTTATTCTTTATTATTTTGCACATATAACTATTAGTAAAATGTTGTAGATTATAGTCAACTGAAAAATGTGTACGAAATCTTGAAACCTTGGTTGTCGTGCCATAACAAAAAGTAAATTGACTGTACTTATATAGCAATTTTCTCGTCTTTTTGACCACTCAAAGCGCTTTCACACTACATGTCACATTCACCCCTTCAAACACACTGATTCACTGATGGAAGGGGCTGCACGCAGTGTGCCATTCTGCTCATCAGAGGGAAAGTAACCATTCACAAACATTTATACACCATTGGCGCAGTCATTGGGAGCAATTTGGGTTTAAGTATTTTGCCCAAGGACACACTGACATGTTGACTGGAGGAGCTGGGAATCGACCCACTGATTGTTGGATGACCGCTCTACCTCCTGAGCCACAGCCACCCCAAAAGTCAAAACCTTATACAAATCCAGACCTCAGGGAAAAGTACAATAAACTAATGCTAAAACAAATAACCTGAACAGACTGACACACTATTCTTTTTTGTGCCAAGCTTGTTTTACTCTTTAATTTGTTTCTGTTCATTAAATCGTATGTAGTCAAACACAACCCCCTTTACATTGCAAGAGCCTAAACATTTAAAAAGTCATGGATGAATTGATTTAAACCATATTGCTGTAAGGCTACAGTGCTAACCACTGGGCCACTGTGCAGTATAATTAACCAACATATTGGATAAATTAAATTAGATCAATTCTCTGTGGGGAACATGAATGTCATTTTTTTCAAAATTTCAAATAGCAAAATCAAATGGCTGTTTGTTGTTGTCACTAAGAAACAACACAAATATCAACCTCACAAACTTTCATAACAAAAACACAAACTTGTTGAGATATTTCAGTCAAAAATGGTGGTACCACAACAAAACGTTTTGTTGGCTGAATCAAGTAAAGTTCTTAAATCGTGACTTGTCTCATATGTAATTACCATGCTGTAGAGTCTCCCTGTTGTTGTCATCAGATTTTTTGGGATTTCCAAAATCACATAATTATTAGCTGCAGCTTTGACTCACCTCAGCGTCTTCAGTCTGCAGTGTCTGTTCTTCAGTCCGGTACAGAGAAGCTCCATTCCTGAGTCTTGTAAGTTGTTGTCACTTAGATTTAAATGATTCAGCTCATTGGAGTTTGAGCTGAGAGTGGAGGACAGCTCCTTACAGCAGTTGGAAGTGAGGTTACAATCATTCAACCTGATAAACAGAAACACAAAGTCAATTTGTTATTCTGATTTGTAAAATCCATAGATATTTTTTAGAAATGAAGCTGCAAATGATGAGAGACTTGCATTGCTGATTTGGATGCTTTGATGGCTGGTAGGAGCCTCAGAAGGTCTTCTTTTTTCCTGGAGTATTTCTTGAGCTGGATCTCCTCTGGTTTCTTAGGCGAGGTTAACAACACAAAGACCAGAGCTGCCCACTGAGCAGCAGAGCACTCATCCATCACTGATTCTTGGTCTGACTCCATGTATATGTGGATCTCCTCCTCCAGAGAGTGGTCGTTCAGTTCATTCAGGCAGTGGAAGAGATTAATGTACTTTTCTGGTTGATGAGTCTGACTGATTCTCTCCTTGATGTACTTGATAGTTTCCTCATGACTTTGGGAGTCGCAGGTTTCTACCTGCATCTTCAGGTCTTTGAGCAGATCCTGACTGGATTCCAGAGAGAGTCCGAGGAGGAAACGCAGGAAGAGATCGAGGTGGCCGTTGTTGCTTTGTAAAGCTTTGTCAACTGCAGCTTTGTGTAGTTCGGATTCAGACTTTGGTTGGGTTATCTGCTCAGATCCAATCATCAGGTTTACACCAGACATGTTATACATCACATGGACGTACAAAGCTGCAAGAAACTCTTGAACTGACAGATGCACAAAGCAGAAGACCTTTTGCTGCATGCAGGACTCTTCCCTGAAGACTTGAGTGAACACTCCTGAATGCACAGATGCTTCTTTGACATCAATACCACAGTCTCTGAGATCATCTTCATAGAAGATCATGTTGCCTTCCTCCAGCTGCTGGAAGGCCAACTTCCCAAGTGTCATGATCATCTTGTTATTCCCCTGTGAGTCCAGCTCTTGTTCCTCACTGTACTTGACACGCTTCCTTGTGGTCTGATGAGCCAGAAAGTGGATGTACATCTGAGTCAAAGTCTTTGGCATTTTTCCTCCTCCTGGTTTGGTACAAATGTTTCCCAGGACGATAGAAGAAATCCAGCAAAACACCGGCACGTGGCACATGATGTAGAGACTTCTTGCTGACCTTATGTTTGCAATAACTCTTTTGGCCAAATCTTCATCTTCAATTTTCTTGTGGAAGTACTGCTCCTTCTGCAGGTTGTTGAAGCCTCGTATCTCAGTCACCCGATCAACATACTCTGGAGGGATGCAGCTGGCAGCAGCAGGTCGGGTAGTTATCCACAGATTGGCTTCTGGTAGCAGGTTACCTGCAATTAGGTTTGTCAGCAGAACATCTACTGAGGCTGCTTGTGTAGCATTACAACATCTCTCATTTCGCTTGAAATCCAGAGGGAATCTGCACTCATCAAGACCGTCTAGTATGAACAGAACTTTGTACGTTTTCAGTTCTTTGATTCCAGATTCTTTCAGGTCTGGAGAGAAGTTACACAGGAGCTCCATCAAGCTTAGTCTCTCATTTCTAAACAAATTCAGCTCCCTAAAGGGAACTGAGAACAGGAGCTCGATGTCTTGATGAATTTTCCCTTCTGACCAGTCCAACATGACCTTCTGGGTCAGCACTGTTTTGCCAATGCCTGCTATCCCCATGGTGAGCACAGTTCTGATTGGTGTGTCTTGTTTGGGTAAAGGCTTGAAGATGTCCTCACATGTGATCAGAATTTCTGTTGATTTCTGCCTGTTGAATGCAGCCTCAATTCGTCTCACTTCATGTTCGTTGTTGACTCCTCCACTGGCCCCCTCACTCAGATGGATGTTTGTGTAAATCTTTTCGAAAGTAACAGGCCATTGCTGTGCATTTATCTCGTCCGACAAGTTCTCATTTTTCCTCTTTATGGTAGATTTTAGTTTTTGTTGATACAGTCTGAGTTCTCCATAATGACCTAACAGCACAGAAAATAATAATAAGCCCAAACCATAACACTCCTTATAAGATCAGAACTGGTCTAATAATCATTACGATTTTAAGTTTTCTTCAGTGTTAGGATTACTGACTAGTAGTACTAAGTAATCCAGTGATAGTTGTCTGTAAATACATGGCCCCAATGAAAACAAGACAAATTGAAAAATAAATCCTGGCTAAATATCCCACTAACAACTAAAAGTCAGAATATTGGTTGCTGTTTAACTATGAAGTTTATCTCAAGAATTCAGTCACGTGCTGAACAAATTAAAATGTTGGCCTTCTGGTTGCTTTAGATTAAATAATAGAAATATCAAAATATTTATGATTCATCCTCAAGGAACCATGAATTTGAGCACTGGATTTCATAAAAATGAATCTGATAGGTGTGCAGATATTTCACACTCGACTAAAGTTAATAGACTGATGAATTTGTACAAAAACTAACAAAAACATGCTGTCTCTTACTTCGCTCAAGTGTTTGAGCATGTTCATCCTTTTTCATGTCCCTCAGGATATAGAGGACAATCTTCAGAGCCGCCTCCCTTGTTTCATCATCAAGTGGCAGATCGTCCTCCTGCTCGTCTTCATCTAGCAGTTTGTGGTATTTCGTAGGAATGACGGTCTTATGTGCTTTCAAAGTTGTTTTTACAATAGCCAGAACTTTGGATTCAATCATCTGACAAATACAATTTTTTTCAATTAAATACAAGTTTTTTAAAACATTTTTAATAATATGATATCCCAGAGAGAACATGATACAGACATTACACATCACCATTTTATTTTGGAATCATGTTAATGCAGTAACACTGGACATAGCAACCAGAATTACTTAATAATATACAAAATTTATCCATTATGTATTTTTACTTTATGATTGGTTCATTGGCTCATTGATTTATTGTATTGCCTACCTTCTTTGGGTCTGGGTTCTGCTCAAAGCTTGATGCAGTCTGGCCACTGAAAAAAAGAGTAAAGTCCTCATAGTAGATAGTAGTATTCTCAAATCAACCAACCAATAGTCTTGCCAAATGCAGTAGATATTCTGCCTACTCAATTATGAAATTAATCGAATATGTGTTTATTATTTTATGCAATACATAAGTATAGATATTAATACTGTAACTATACTATACTATACAATTCATCATAACTGAATATTAGAAACCTTTCATTCTGGTTTTTGTCTGTCTTTCTGACTGTCTGTCTGCCTGCCTGTCTGTCTGTCTGTCTGTCTGTCTGTCTGTCTGTCTGTCTGTCTTTCTTAATATATGTGTTCTTGTGAGCCGTGAATTGTTCATGATGAGCTTCAGAAACCTTTCATTCTGGTTGGTGGTATAAAATTATGCTCTTTGTAATCATGAGCATCTGTCAGCATTATTATCTTACCTTGTTCCTGAAGTTCTGGGTTCAGTGCTCAAGTCTGGAGGATATTCTTTGGAGTGATCACTCATTAAGCTCATTGTTGAAGATGCTGATCCACTGTCAGATATCTTCTTCTTGGCTTCAGTGGCTCTGAAACAGATCAGTAACAATCTAGATTACAACCAATGTTTTTGCATTGCCTAATACAACCACAGTCTGATACAGTTTTACTGTAACAGAATTACATAATCTCAAACAGACTTTTGTTAGTGCTACAAAGTACAGTTGCTCCGTGTCAAATCTAGTATGACCTTAATCTGTGTCATTTGATGACTGCAGTAGAAGCCAGACACATAATACAGATGTATTAATAGGTCAAGGTACAGAATCTGGTATGTACCAGTCTGGGAAATGAAAGGATTAATTGCAGGATGAGTCAGACACTGCAGTTCACCTAACTAAAAATCAGGATTCTCTGTCTGTCTGTCTAATGTGTTCTTGTGAACCGTTCATGATCTACTTCACATTTGATGGGTGTATTGTTGAGGACCCAAGGAAGTGCAGTGTTGAAATTTGTGCAATTTGGAAACATGACACGTTTAATATTCATAAGGGTTAGGGTTAGGCTGGGGCTGTTTGATATGAATACTGTGACATCATAGGGGGCAGGTCTTTTGGGCTCTGACTTGCTGAATGGGACAAAGGCATGTCCTACTACTAAGATAAATAGGGGCTTTAACTGTAAATCATGACAAGATATTCCAGCTGAGCCACAGAATATGAATATATACCTGGAAGTGTGAATGATATATTCTCTTTAATGTTTTGCACTATGTCTCATTAATACATCATCTTCATCAACAAGAGAACAACACTTGTTCTGGATCCACAAAATAGGTTTTATCTCCTTAATCTCATGGGTTGTAATCACTTTTACTTGTAGAGGCATTCACAAAACTCTATGGATATTAAAAGTAGCCATAGTTAAATTGATCATATATATATATGTATATATATGTTATTGTTAGTTATTTTAGTTAATTTCAGCCTTTCCCCTCCAATATGTATGTAATAGTTAAAGATCTAAGAGATACAGATCATTATTATTATTATTATTATTACCAATACCAATATAATAAAACTGAATATTAGAAACCTTTCATTCTGGTTGGTGGTATAAAATTATGCTCTTTGTAATCATGAGTTTCTGTCAGCATTATTATCTTACCTTGTTCCTGAAGTTCTGGGTTCAGTGCTCAAGTCTGGAGGATATTCTTTGGAGTGATCACTCATTAAACTCATTGTTGAAGACGCTGATCCACTGTCAGATATCTTCTTCTTGGCTTCAGTGGCTCTGAAACAGATCAGTAACAATCTAGATCGCAACCAATATTTTTGCAGCACTGAATAAAACCACAATCTGATACAGTTTTACTGTAACAGAAATAAATAATAAAATAATAGACTTTTGTTGGTGCTGAAAAATGAAGCTGCTCAGTGTCAAGTGTCTAGTGAGGCCCTTAATCTGTCATTTGATTAGATTAGATTAGATTATTTTTATTTCGAATGTGTGACAGAAGAAGAAACAAAAAAACAAAACAAAAACAGCACATAAAAAATGAAAGCACAGTGTTCTCACAGAAAATAGCGAACCTACACCCGACAGAAAATATACTGCACTGTCAACCACATTCGAAAGGGAGTGGGAAGAAGTCAAAATTTATTTAATCCCACCCCCACCTCTCAAATTAGTGCTTGCCAGCTCCCAATCCAATCACCAATATTCCAAATCCTACAATTTCCTACCAACACCATATGCAATGTCAACATTCACATCCATACCCACTGTTATCAACACCACAAATCATTGCCACATTTCTTGACCTCCTCCACCAAAAATAGCCACATACATACATACATATATGTACATACATACATACATACATACATACACGCATATATACACATCCCCATATTATCATACACATCCACACATGTACACAAACATACATAGATAGACATACTTATGTACAAACAACATAAATACATACGCACACATACAAACAACTTGCACCTGAGTCACTTAAACACCTCCATCCCTGTACCTCATCCCTCATTGTCCTCCGTTAACAGACTTCCTCTTCCATGGACTTGTTTAAAAATATTTCTTTGTACCTTTTTTTAAACAGATTTATATTTGCACTTTTTACGCACGTTTTATTTCTGTCTCCAGACTGTTCCACAAAGTCACCCCACAGTTCGATACGCACATGCTTTTCATATTTGTTCGGACCTTTGGTTTTTTTTAATTTAGGTCTCCCCTTAGATTATATCCCCCCTCCCTTTCACAAAACATTCCTTGTATATTTTTTGGCAATAGGTTATTTCTGGCTTTGTACATTATTTGTGCCGTTCTGAATTTGACCTGATCCAAAAATTTCAGCATATGTGATTTTATGAATAGTGGGTTTGTGTGATCTCTGTATCCTGCTTTGTTTATTGTCCTTAATGCTCTTTTCTGTATTGTACATATCGGCTGCAGAGTGGTTTTGTAGGTGTTTCCCCAAACCTCGACACAATAAGTCAGATATGGTAAAAATAATGAGTAATATAGAGTGTGCAACGATTTATAATCCAGGATATGTTTAGTTTTCCACAGAATTGCCGCGGACTTTGCCAGTTTTGCTCGTATGTAGCCAACATGAGGTTTCCAGCAGACTTTATCATCCAAAATCACACCAAGGAATTTAATTTCCTGTACTCTTTCTATTTTAGTATTGTCTATTATCAATTCTACATTACAATCTATTTTGTGTCTCCCAAACAACATGATCTTTGTTTTGCTTAGATTTAATGATCATTTATTTTTGTCAAACCATAGTTTTAGTTTATTTATTTCAGTTGTGATTGTCTCCAAAGTCTGCTGCAAATTCTCACCGGAACAAAAAATATTAGTGTCGTCTGCAAACAAAACAAATTTCAGTACCTGTGAGACGATGATGATGATTGTAGTAGAAACATAACACATAGACACATAATACACACAGATTACAGACACAAACTTCAAGATACAGAATCTGGGATGTGCCACTCTCAGACATTAATTTACTTATTGCAGGATGTGTCAGACACTGCAGTTCATCCAACTAAAAAGTAAAGAATCTCTGTCTGTCTAAATAAATGTGTTCTTGTGAGCCATTTATGACAAACTTCACATTCAGTGCTTGTATTGTTCAGGACCCCAGAAAGTGCAGTGTTGAATTTTGTGCAATTTGGTCACATTACACATTTAATATTACTTAATGTTGAATAAACAAGCTATCAGAGAGCTGCTGGGCTCCACGTCTGGGTGCAGAGCATTTTCCATATTTTTCTGAACTCCTACCTTTTTTGTTGTTTTTTGCGCCCCATGCTGAAGTCTGGAGGATTTTCTTTGGAGTGATCACACTGAGGAGATGCTGATCCAGCTTCAGATCCACCTTCTCATCTTCAGGCTATCAGGAAGTCTATAGAGAGATTACTGCAGTCTACATCAAACTTGACTAAGATCCCATAAAGATTTTGTTTATGTGCTGCTTTCAAACCACTGACAGCTTCACTAAAAAATAGATTTACGCAAAATTTGATTTCAGTGGCTTTTAAAATATTTCTTTCCCAAATACTGTGACATTAGTAACTAATTTATAACTAAAAACAAAATTATAGTATAACATTTTTAATAAACCCTCTATATGATAGTGTGAGCAGCTGTTTTTATTAAAAGAGATCTGATAATCCCAATGTTCACTGCCTGCTGCAGCAAACAGACAAAGTAAAGAGATCAGAAAAATTAAACATGAAGGAGCTTAAGAGACTTCAACTTACATTTATCAGGCAGAAACAGGAACTCAATGAGATGTTAAGGTTGCTTCATGTCTGAAGGATGTGGAAGTCATGTGTTCGGAAATAACGTGAGCAGCTGTTCTTCCTGTTTGAACAAACACAGAAAGTCTCTTAGTCAGCTGGACTCCTTGTTATTGATTCTACAGTCAGTGAACTCTGCTGGAGAGATGAACCATTCTTCCTGGTGGAGAGCACTGTCTAACACAGAGATGTTCAGTTGTATTGAGATATGCTGACTGTGAATGTCATTGCATCTGATTCATAACATTTTCACACTCATCAAACCATTCAGTGACTCCTCGTGTCCTATGGATAGAAGAGACTACTCCCATCAGGATACAAATGTTTAATCTCTTACAACTACTTTGTATTGTATTATATATAATTTTCATTGACTCTTCCCTCTAAGGGGACAAGTGGACCCAAACTATGCCAGCAAAATGCCCCCTACAGCATAACAGAGCCTCTGGATCCCCTCTCTGTAGGGGTCAACCATTCAGACCTGTAACACTCTCTTGGTGAATGCCACACATGCCCTCGCCCATTTGTCCAGAATAAGGTGAAGGATGACTCATCTGACCATATCACTTTTTCCACATCTGTGTATACCAGTGTTGATTGTTTTTACACCACTGAACTCTTAAATGTGCATTCAACAGTCCCAAACCCAAACGTAATCAACCAAACGTCTGCTCTCATGTATGACAATGAAAGCATCAAATCATCACATATGAAAAAACAGCAACTATTATGCATTTATGCTTTAAAAAGAATTAAAATGATTCAATTTCTGTCGATCAACTAATTGAATTAACTTTGTAGCTCTGTCTTAAATGAGGTGTACCTGTCCCAAAACATACTCAATAATGAGAATTAAAAATCAAGTAATAAATGTATAGAACAGAACATGAGTCTTACTTTTGTAAAGTCTGCAGTGCACCATGACATATTGCTGTCAGAGGAGTATGTAACCTGTGGAAGCGAGGGAAACATGAGAGGAGATGTCATGTGATGAAAAGAAATAAAGAAGTGAAAGTTATGTTGCATAATGCAATAATGCAAGTAAAAGTTCGGCAGAAAAAAATCCTATCCCAGTAAAAGTACATATCTTAAGTATTATCAGCCCTATTTTCGTATTGTTTCTGGAAGAACTGCACAGTTCCCGTTGCATCAAAAAAGCACAAAACATTATAAAGTACTCTTCCCACCCCGGACACTCTCTGTTTGAACTGTTGCCACCAGGCAGACGATTCAGATCAGTCAAAACAAGGACAAACAGATTCAAACACAGCTTTTATTCTACAGCAATTACCACACTCAATACTGCTAATTAATTATTAAGTAATACTGTTTACAATTGACTGTGAAATAGGGATGTGCAATGACAAGATGTAACCTTATGTAGGTATACTTGACTGTTTTTATATATAGTATTTATTGAGTATCTTTTATTTTATTTTTATTTTCTTGTTTTATTTATTTTTATTTATGAATGATGCACTGTACTGGTGACAATGACAATAAAGGATCTATCTATCTATCTATCTATCTATCTATCTATCTATCTATCTTAATGCATTCCTCTTTTAGTTCGAGTTTCCTCTACATCAGTATTTGAGGTCTATTATTGTACTATTATATTTTGCCACTAGATGGCGATCATGCTCTACCACCGTCCACTCTACCCAATCTACTGTACCCAACCCTCGTTGCCTTAGTTCTTGTTTGGGCTACAAGCCAAACAGATACAAAGTAGGGCGGGCCTTGACATTTCAGTAATGTCGCACTTCACTTTATGTTATTTAAATAGGACTAAACATGGTAACAATAGTGTATCCTGTGCTGTGTTATCCCAAAACAGACGCTTATAAAACCTGAAAAGACGGAATATTTATATTGAATATGTTCTGTGGATAAACTCTGTCTGTGTGGAGTTTAATGCATTTTGCGTAATGTGCATAAAAGGAAAAGGAAGTGAAATTACTGTTATAATCATCAACATTGTCAAATTATTAAACATTAAGTAGTTTGAGCGTGTGGTCCGTAGAAAACACAAACATAATGTAGTCTCATGTCATATTTAATTATGATTTATGAACTCATCTGTCTGCTTTGTCATCTCTCTCTCTAACGTCTTAACTATCGATTCTGCTCAAACAACGACACACATACTTCTTTTTTATTGTATTTAAAGTGTGAAATCCGATTTTCTTTGAGTTTGGTTAATATGACATAAACTTACCGAGCAGTGCAGCCGTCCGTCCTTCCTGCTTCAACCCCGAAGAAAACGGAAGGATGAGTTTAGATAAACAAGTTCACAATCACTTCCGCTTTCTACTGCTGCGATACAACACAGACAAATACTGTGTACACCAATCATCAGCGCACTAATCCTGTTCAACATTAAAATCCTTGAACCTTTATGATAAATAATGAACACCCGAATGAATCTCTTCCTGTAATGATCTTGAAGTTCAGTTTCCTGTTTAAAAGAGTATGAAGTCCAAGAAGCAGTAAGTTATACAACAGGCTGTATAATTCTTATGACTGACGGTAATAAAACATTGAATAAATAATGAATAATATGGTTCATGTCGTAGCTTAATCAAGTCTGCTGTAATAAACACACAGTCATTTAAAAGTCTCTGATCAGTTTCTATTGAGCTTCAGCAGTCTGAGTTATTATATCAAGTGATATCTGACACATTTACTGTCTTTTTAGCATCAGATTCCCTCCTAGTGGTTCCCTGTTGAGCTGTGGTGGTGATGTAGTAAAAAGTAATTTAGTGTGAAAATGAATTTAAAAACTACTGTTGCTTCATCTTCTGTTCAAAAGGGAGCAGAGTCAGACATGTAGTGGTTTGATATTGTTAGGTCATTTCCATGTTGGTAAAGAGATATACTGTCTCTCTCCTTGAGATGAAGGCATCTATCTGAGGTGTTCTGGGAGGATGCAGGAGTCACTTTGATGACAGTTGTGCAGCATTGCTGTGGCAACCAGGGTCAGAGGACATGACTGTCTGGCTCCCTAAACACACAGATGGGTAACTGTGTTTCCTTGTTTGTAGAACAGGGGTGTCAAACATGCAGCCCGTGGGCCAGAACCGGCCCGCTGAGGGATCCAATCCGGCCCACTTTCCTTCCTGTCTTCCTTCCTTCTGTCCTTCCTCCCTTTCATTCTTCCCTTTTTCTTTCTTTCCTTCTTTCCTTCCATCCTCCCTTTTTTCCTTCCTTCCATCTGTCCTTCCTCCCTTTCTTCCTTTTTTCCTTCGTTCCTTCCTTTGTTCCTTCTCGTCTTTTTTTCTTTCTTTCCTTCCTTCCTTCCACCTGTCCTTCCTTCCTTCCTTCCTTCCTCCCTTTCTTTCTTTCTTTTTTCCTTCTTTCCTTCCTTCCTTCCTCCCTCCCTCCCTCCCTTTCTTCCTTCCTCCTTTTCTTTCTGTCTTTTTTCCTTCCTTCCTTCCACCTGTCCTTCCTTTCTTTTTTCCTTCTTTCCTTCCTTTGTTCCTTCCATCTTTCCTTCTCGTCTTCTTTTCTTCCTTTCCTTTCTTCCTTCCGTCTTCCCTCCCTCCCTTTCTTCCTTACTTCCTTCCTCCCTTTATTTCTTTCTTTTTTCCTTCTTTCCTTCCTCCATTCCTTCCATCTTTCCTTCCTGTCTTCTTTTCCTTCCCTTCTACCCTCATTCCTTCCATCTTTTTAATGATCCGGCCCACATCAGATCAAATTGGGCTGTATGTGGCCCTTGAATGAAAATGAATTTGACACCTCTGCTGTAGATGCATTGAGTATGATAGTTTATGGGCATATAATATTTGTGGCACTATCTATTAAGGCTTAAAGATTATCTGTGGAGGACAGTTTCCTACGAATCGTGGTTGCATCATGCATCAGATGACATCCTGGGCTCCTGTACACTTTCTACACTGATGAATTAACCATTGACAAACCATTCTCGCTAACAGGTGATATATAACACATGCAGGACATATGCAACAAGTCACATGCACGCACGCACGCACAGGCACACACTCATAATGAAACTGATTGACTGACAGAGTGGCATGACATCCTATTACATTATTTTATGAGTTATAAGTTAATTAGTTATAAGATTATTGATAAAACACATCCACAGCAGATAAATGATTTGAACACGTACACTGTGCTCTGCTGAATCATTTAACCTTTTTAACACACACACACACACACACACTTTCTGATATTATAACTCTTACTGTTACTTATTTTTGGGAAAGTGAAATGATTCTGATTCAGCAGTGTGAGTTATTATATCAGTGATATCTGACACATTTACAGTCTTTTTATCATCATATCTCCTCTTAGTGTTTCCTGTTTCTCTGTGATGTAGTATATATAGTATATATATGTTTCTCTGTGGTAGAAGTATAGTAACAAAAAGACTTTGCTAGTAAAAACACTGTAACGTTGAAACATAGAAGATGAAGATTTGACTCATTTGGACGCTGAAGCTTCATATTAGCTTCACATCAACTTTTAAATGCAAATGTCTCACTATCCACAAACATGTATGTCTGTGAGCATTAATGCATTTGTGGATCGTTTCCAATTTTTGCACCATGTGACATTTGTGACTTCTCCTTTTGGTTTGTGGATTTTTCTCCAGTTCGTACCACAGCTCATCTGTAGACACAATCCACAGTAAATATGAGGTGCAGTTAGGAGCGTCACCAGCAACATTCACTCATATGAACAGGCAGAATTACAGTATGTATAGGACGACATGTTAAGACAAGTTTAGAGACCTTTTTACCTCTCTCTCTCTCTCTCTCACTCTCTCTCTCTCTCTCTGATTAAAGTGTGCTTTTATGTATTCAGCTTGTTTTATGTTTTATACATTTTGGTATTAAAAACTAAAACACATGTTAATGAATACATGAAAGTACCACAATAAAAGGTACTGCATATTAATGTCATTATTATAAGAATATTTAAATACAACTGGGTTAAAATACACTTTAAGACAGTACATTAAAACATTAAGTAAATACACTTATTCAAATACAAATATAATGCAAACAACAATAATGTGCTAGAAATCCAATTATTGTTGTTATTTTACATTTTAGGTATAGTGCATTTTATTTTTAGGAGGGAAAAGTTGAGTACAAGTCAACTCTGGTCAAAGCAGGATGTGAATGGAAGTGTGCGATACGAGCAAATACGCAACTTCTTTATTGTTTTATTGTTTTTTATTGCTGATACTCAGTGAACTCTTACAGTCTCAGTTTTAATCAGTTACAGGCCGTTGTTCTTTCTGCTCGTGAGTGACTAAATGTCGCCACCTGCTGGTGTAGATACTAACTGCACTTCACATTTGTGGACTTTCTACAGATGAGCTGCAGAAGGGAAAAAGCGGACAACGATCCACAAACAAGAAGGAAGTCACAAATATCAAGTGATGTCACATCAAATGTCACAAAAACATACACAACCTGTTTCACATATAGCTATATGGAACCACATCAATATGAATTTACATGTGTTTTTGTAGTGAAAATATGAATGTTCGTAAAACGTCTAATGTTTATGTGAAATTAAAATACGTGTTTACAGAATAAGTTGTGCATGTTTGCAAATCACTAAAATATATTTGTGGATATAAGTAGACTATACACAACAAAAATAAAAAATAAAAATAGATGTTTGTGGATATGAGTAGACTACAACACTGAAATACTGCTAGACACCAAAAAACAGTGACTACATTGTTGACGTGAGTTGTATCTGATGTTTCCTGATGTATAGACGCTTGCCACAACAAAACTAAAAAAAAACATTTAAAACATGTTTGTGGATAGTGAGATAAAATAAAATGAGATAAAGTAAAATTGGAAATTGTTCATTTAATCTTATATTACCAAGAAATTAATATTGAACCATACAAAGCACAGAACATCGTGTGTGTGTGTGTGTGTGTGTGTGTGTGTGTGTGTGTGTGTGTGTGTGTGTGTGTTATCATTATTACCTTACTTTCATCTATTTTTATTTTTCTGTGTTTGAAAAATTGTTCTTAGTTTATTTAGTTTAGTAGTATAGTTTTCAGGTTAGAGGCGCGAGCCCACATCTTACGAAACTTCGGTCTGGGTGTCTTCCCTTCCTTTTGTTCTTTTTGGCAGGCTCATCAGCTTTTGTTAGTGGTTGCTGGTCTCTTTGTTAATAAATTGTTTTTTATTTTGCCAGCACTCCTAACAGTTTAATTATGTTGGACCTTCTTTAAAACAAGCTGCTTCACAGGGTTGTAACAATAAGAATGGAGCTATAGTCTCCCTTGTTGGCCACACGAGGAAGGTCGATTAGAATTATGATTGTTATTAATCTTAATTATGATTTTGTGACGGTTGAAGGATAAATTACTAAGATGCAAGCACAAGTAAACACCAGCAAGTTGATAATATACACATTTATTATTAATACTACAGCTACAAGTACTAAAAGCTACAACATTTTACAAACAAGAGACAAGAAGGGAAGAGAAACTGGAATATAAAGCTAATGGCTAGTAAATAATTCAAATGTATAATGCTAATGCTTATCTATTAGTTTGTATAAGACACCTGAGAAATAGATGAGATGACTGTTA
The DNA here is from genome assembly GCF_027409825.1 of Scomber japonicus. NCBI lineage: Eukaryota > Metazoa > Chordata > Actinopteri > Scombriformes > Scombridae > Scomber > Scomber japonicus. Next base: position 33,219,969 of record NC_070587.1, on the reverse strand, counting down.
CCTGAGAGGCAGAGAGTCAAATCAACAGTACAACAGCTTAGTTCTGAATTGCTATAATTGAAGTTACAAGCAGCAGGGTTTGAGCAAGTTGACAAAGGTTTGCAGGAATTCATGGTTACTCCCTGTGGTGGCTTCTTATAGAGAATTACGTTTGTTGTTCTGTTCATTTGTGCCGTCAATCATTTTGTAATTTGAACATTTCTTGTTTGTATCTTGTTACATTTCCCCCTTCTGTGCCATTTTGCATCCCTGCATTAGTCCCAACGTTAGCTTCAGTTCAAGTGGAGATTCATAAAAGTGAAAATGAGCCATTTGTTTTTACTGAGGATCAAACCAGCAGTGTTGGTGTGTTTACTGACCTGTAGAGGCCTCAATGAAGTGCTGTGCAGAGCTGGTTATCGGTTGCAGGCTCCAGTTTGTAGATATTATACATTTATCACTGTTAAAAGATATGACAGTTTGTTAGTTACAGATTATTTTCAGATAACCTCTTTAATGTTCCAAATTAATCGTAATAATTGATCTTCATTGCATCTCTGCAGGTCTTTAAAATAATTTAAAATATTGAATTTGGTGTTTTAAAAAAAAGACAAAAGAATTGGTATCTTACCTTTATTTAAAATGCAAAACAAACAATTATTTCACAAATACATAAAACCAGGAAATTATACACCAAAACACAATAACCTGACAAATGACAGGATTGCACTAATGATTAACTGCAGCAACTAAACAGGTAATTCGATTTTTTTTAATTTTTTTTTAATCAATGTAAAATTATTGTTATTATTTTCTTCCTTTCATGTCATTGTAAATTAAATATCTTTGGGGATTTTTTTGGACTGATGGTGAGACCAAATATAAAAAATAAAAACATAATGTTTCAGGGAAACTGTGATGAAACTTTACTGTAGCGTGTAGTGGTGTTACAGAAATAGACACTGCTACACTCCTTCAGAGTTTATAAAGTGATCCTGATAAACAAGACACAAAAAATATTACAAGTAAATTACATAATTACATAAAATAATATTAAAACATTTTTTTAAAGGCTTTTTATATGTTTATGGTTAATGACTGAGCTATCAATTCGTTTTAATATATTTGAATGTGAAGGTCATTAATAAAAACATATATATACAATGGAAAAAATCAGCATACAACACAAAGTAATAAATCATATTTTTCTTTTAATCATATTTTGTAGATATGTTTTATAGCAATGTTTTAAAAATGAATGTATGTTATGTATTATTATATGTTTGTTTTAAATGTTCCGGATAAAAAAGAATAGAAAGAGCATTTAAAATCTAAATTTTCAGTTGGTCACATCCCTCTCAATTTATTTCATCTACTTCTCAGTAACAAACATTAACTCAATGAATATTCATATATACATATATATTTTCTTTTACGTTATTGCTCTACTTTATTACTCTATTTACTTACCATATACATACATACATATATACAGAAATATATATACCTGTATATCTAATATACAAATATACAGATTACAAAACTTTTTTTTACAATTTACATGGTAATCTCAACAAAGTAAAGTCATTTGTACATTTGATGCAAAGTTAATACAACAATGTTATATTTAAGAAGTTATTATGTTCTCTAAACTGTAACAATGTGTTTGGTGTCATGTATTTAAGTCCATGTGAACCAAATTTCACAGCATTTCATCAAATAGTCGAGATTTCAATCATTTCAATAAAAACAAATTGAAACAGAGGAAGAAAAGTCAAAAGATGACCAAAGTCAGAGGGATTCATCATCTGGGAACCATGAATGTCTGTACAGAATGTAACTGTATCTGTACGAATGGGTAAAAACAGATTCCTTGGACGTCTCGATTGTCTCGATTGTTTCAATGTTAATGTGAATGATGACGGATCAAGTTTTGTGTTTAAGCTGTTTCACTCAACAGCCTCACTGAGGAGCCCTGGCCCCAAGCTCTGAAAACTGTGTGGAGCGGTTTGGTGAATTTGGTGTGGAAGGTGTGCAGGTGTGTCAGTGATCCTCCAGTAGACATTCTGTAGAAGGACAGGATACCAGCCACCCAGTCCAGATACACCGCCAGTCTATGAAAACCAGCCAGAGGGACATGAAGGACGATGCTCTTGAAGTTATGATACGCTCGGTAGCCATGAGCAGAGCAGTGCAGACCCCAAGAGACCTCATTGTATCCCATCAAACAGTCATTATCTGGACCTTTACGACAGATATCCTTGTAGGTCACTCCAATCCCGGCCCAGTTTCCCTCCCACTCCACCTCCCAGTAGCAGCGGCCTGTCAGGCCCTGCTGGAACAGGACTTGGGTCCAGTAGTCGAACCTCTCTGGGTGGTCAGGATACGACTGCTCCACTCGGGCCTGGCTTACTTTTCGGTTGTCGTCAGAGAGGACGAGGAGTTTGTGGGCTGTGTTTGTATCCACTGTGAGCTCACATGAATCTGATGGCAGGAAGAAGTCAAAGAGTTAGACATTTATACAGACAGTTTATATCAGTGCCACTGAAAACACTTTCTACTTATTGGCTGGCAGGTATCTATACATCAGGAAACATAAAACACAACTCCAGTCAACATTGTAATCACTGTTTAAATCAGTGCTTGAGGTATTTTAAACTGGAGGTATCCATCACTACAGTACTGATGCTTCATGCTCTGCTAACTGACTAGTAAAACAATAGATTAGATAGATAACTGATTACAAAAGTCTTGGGTCTCATTGCCCATTGATTTTCTATAAGTCATTATGGTATCAATATCTAAAGACCCTCTAATATGTGTGCTGTTGGTTATTTTAGAAATAATAACTCCATTAATAAGATTTGAAGACTTAGAGTATAGTTAGTGGCAGAAGAAGTATTTAAGATATGATCATATAATCTTTAATAATTATATGATCATATAATCTTTGTTAGTCCCATAATGAGGAGATGTACAACATTTAAGGGTTAGGGTTAGGGTTAGGTTAGTTTTTGCATAATTGTCTTCAGTAATAGTATAGATACAGCTATTTAAAAATACTGCATTACAAGCAAAAGTCCTGCATGAAAAATATTACTTAGCTAAAAGTAAAACAGATTTTTGATGAATAAAACTTACATTGTCTCAGTCCTGGTTTAAACCAGTGTTCTGCATTGTGGTCGACTCTATGGAGCAGATAGAAACACATGTGAAGACTTCTACTTGCTAAAGGAAAAGTCAGAGTCACTGATTGTTTCAGTGTTTCCTCTGAGGAATATGAATGTCTAAAAATTAGATATTCTTTACCTCAGCTTAGTAAATTCACATCGACCTTCCTCCAGAGCTTCAGAGATGAGCTTCACTCCAGACTCTCCGAGGTGATTGTAGCTCAGGTCCAGCTCTCTCAGGTGGGATGGGTTGGACTTCACAGCTGAAGCTAAGAAACCACAACCTTTCTCTGTGATGTTACAGAATGACAACCTGTGACAGAGAGACAGAATCCACCTTTAACAGCTGCTTGTTACCCTTCATAAATATAACAGTAGCATTAATAGTTTTCTTAAAAGAATACCTGATGGTTTCCAGTTTACAGTTCACATTTTCCAATCCGTTACAGAGCAGCTGCACTCCTGAGTCTTCGATGTCGTTGTCACTCAGGTCGAGCTCTTTGAGAGGTGATGAAGGATGAATCAGGACTGAAGCCAGGCTCTCACAGCATCTCTGGGTGAGACTGCATCGGTTCAGCCTGAAAGGACAAACAATGCAAAATAAAGGAACATTAGAAGCTTGACAATGGCTGCAATCATTTCAGGGATCTTGTATTGGACTGTGTTATACTGTCAAGTCTTCTTTGTCATTCTTTATTATTTTGCACATATAACAAGTACATGTAGAGTAGAACTGTCATGGATTCAAGGTTTTGAGTCTCTTTGTGTTTTGTTCTTTTAGATTTACGGTTTTAAACTTGTGTTGCCCGATTCTTTGGGTAATTTGGTTTTGCTCATTTATGTTATTTGACTTTTCTCTGGTGGTCTTTCTTCCATTCTTAGTTAGCTTGTAGTGGTGTGTACTTGAGTTTTGTATTCTGGTACAGTTTGATGCTGAATTGTTACTGAGAGGTGTTTTATGGGTTTTGGTTTGCTCTGTGTTATTCTTGTGTGTTCCTTCACTCCTCCGATGTTCATGTGGTTCTCTTCACAACTCCTCTAGAGACCTTTGAAGTCTACAAATTTTCATGCTTATGAACACATTTACTAAGATATTTCAGTCTGGTACTGTTGCTACCACAACAAACCTTTTCTGGGCAAACCCACAAGTTGTTCTACCATGACTTGCAAAGCAAGTGTTGTGGTTACTATACTGTCTCTATTGTTGCAATGACTCATCAGTGTTTTGGGAATTTCCAAAATCTTTGTTCAGTCACATTATTGTCAGCTGTCACTTTGACTCACCTCAGCATCATCAGTCTGCAGGGTCGGCTCTTCAGTCCGGTGCAGAGAAATTTAATTCCTGAGTCTTGTAAGTTGTTGTCACTTAGATTTAAATGATTCAGCTCATTGGAGTTTGAGCTGAGAATGGAGGACAGCTCCTTACAGCAGTCGGCAGTGAGGTTACAATCATTCAACCTGATAAATAGAAACACAAAGTCTAATTGTTATTTACACTTGCAAACTCCACAGATGATTGTTAAAACTAAAGTTACAAATGATGAGAGAGACTTGCATTGCTGATTTGGATGCTTTGATGGCTGGTAGGAGCCTCAGAAGGCCTTCTTTTGTCCTGGAGTATTTCTTGAGCTGGATCTCCTCTGGTTTCTCAGGTGAAGTCAACAACACAAAGACCAGAGCTGCCCACTGAGCAGCAGAGCACTCATCCATCACTGAGTCTTGGTCTGACTCCATGTATCTCTGGATCTCCTCCACCAGAGAGTGGTCGTTCAGTTCATTCAAACAGTGGAAGAGATTGATGTACTTCTCTGGCTGATGAGTCTGACTGATTCTCTCCTTGATGTATTTGATGGTTTCCTCGTGACTTTGGGAGTCGCAGGTTTCTACCTGCATCTTCAGGTCTTTGAGCAGATCCTGACTGGACTTCAGAGAGAGTCCGAGGAGGAAACGCAGGAAGAGATCGAGGTGGCCGTTGTTGCTTTGTAAAGCTTTGTCCACTGCTGCTTTGTGCAGTTCATATACAGGCTTTGGTTGGGTCATCTGTTCAGATCCAATCATCAGGTTTACACCAGACATGTTATACATCACATGGACGTACAAAGCTGCAAGAAACTCTTGAACTGACAGATGCACAAAGCAGAAGACTTTTTGCTGCATGCAGGACTCTTCCCTGAAGACTTGAGTAAAGAGTCCAGAGTACAGAGATGCTTCTTTGACATCAATACCACAGTCCCTGAGATCATCCTCGTAGAAGATCAGGTTGCCTTTCTCCAGCTCCTGGAAGGCCAACTTCCCAAGTGTCATGATCATCTTGTTTTTCCCCTGGGAGTCCAGTTGTTGCTCCTCGCCGTACTTGACACGCTTCCTTGTGGTCTGATGAGCCAGAAAGTGGATGTACATCTGAGTCAAAGTCTTTGGCATTTTTCCTCCTCCTGCTTTGGCACACATGTTTCCCAGGACGATAGAGGAAATCCAGCAAAACACCGGCACGTGGCACATGATGTAGAGACTTCTTGCTGACCTTATGTTTGCAATAACTCTTTTGGCCAAATCTTCATCTTCAATTTTCTTGTGGAAGTACTGCTCCTTCTGCAGGTTGTTGAAGCCTCGTATCTCAGTCACCCGGTCAACATACTCTGGAGGGATGCAGCTGGCAGCAGCAGGTCGGGTAGTTATCCACAGATTGGCTTCTGGTAGCAGGTTACCTGCAATTAGATTTGTCAGCAGAACATCTACTGAGGCTGCTTGTGTAGCATCACAACATCTCTCATTTCCATTGAAATCCAGAGGGAATCTGCACTCATCAAGACCGTCTAGTATGAACAGAACTTTGTACGATTTCAGGTCTTTGATTCCAGATTCTTTCAGGTCTGGAGAGAAGTTACACAGGAGCTCCATCAAGCTTTGCTTCTTATTTTTAAACAAATTCAGCTCCCTAAAGGGAACTAAAAACAGGAGCTGGATGACTTGATTGGCTTTCTCTTCTGACCAGTCCAACATGAACTTCTGGGTCAGCACGGTTTTGCCAATGCCTGCTATCCCCATGGTGAGCACAGTTCTGATTGGTGTGTCTTGTTTGGGTAAAAGCTTGAAGATGTCCTCACATGTGATCAGAATTTCTGTTGATTTCTGCCTGTTGAATGCTGCCTCAATTTGTCTCACTTCATGTTCGTTGTTGACCCCTCCACTGGCTCCCTCTCTCAGGTAGATGTTTGTGTAAATCTTTTTAAAAGGCACAGGACACTGCAGTGTATTTATCTCGTCCGACAAGTTCTTATTTTTCCTCTTCAGGAAAGATTTTATTTTCCGTTGATAAAGTCTGAGTTCTCCATAGTGACCTAACAGCACAGAAATATGTAACATCAATAATCCTCCTTATAACTCTAGAAATGATCAGATAATCATTATGATGTTTTTTTCAGTATTAATGTAATCCAGTGACAGTGTCTGTACATTCATGTCTACACTGAAAACAGGAGATGCTAATTGCTGATTAAACACTTTATTGAATTTAAATGCAAAACTGGCTCAACCCCAGTTCAAATTCAAATATTAGCCTGCTAACAAGTAATGGATACTGGCATGCTGTTAGGTTTTAATTATAAAGTGATGTTAACAGGGAATTAGTTACATGTTGGACAAATTGAGATTCTGAAGATGAAAAGTCAGGGGATCACTAAAATATTCATGATGTATCTTCTGGGAACCATTTCCTTCAAATGTATCTGTTCGTGATACAAATATTTCATAGTAGACTAAACTTAATGGACGGATGAATTGTTACAAAAACTTAATACATAATATATAATATTTAAGATAACATGCAGCCTCTTACTTTGCTCAAGTGTGTGAGCATGTTCATCCTCTTTCATGTCCCTCAAAACATGGAGGGCAATCTTCAGAGCTGCTTCCTTCATTTCATCATCAACCGGTGGATCAGTGAGTTTGTCAGGTTTTGTAGAAAGGACCTTCTTATTTGCTTTCACAGCCTTCTTTAGAAAGGCCACCGCTTTGGATTCAAACACCTGACAAATACAATGTTTTTTTTCACATTAACATGATACAGACCACTGTTTTATTTTGGAATTATGTTAATGCAATGACCTGAGACATAGCGACTCCAATGACAACAAAAAATGATTAATTATGTATATTGATATTTGATTATTAGTTCATTGATATATACAAAATTACCCACCTTCAGTGTGTCTGGGTTCTGCTCGAAGCTTGATGCAGTCTTGCTGCTGAAAAGGGTTATTAAAGAGTTTTTAAAGAGACAGGAGCTAAAACAGACCATTGCAGGCAGAGGCTGAACTGAAGGGCTGCATAAAGGAAGGAATCTTTGTTTGTATGCATGTATGTTTTTCACATATCACAAGAGCATTCGATCAATTGCACACTTGACAGATGTATTGCTGAGGACTCAAAAAAGTGCAGTTTCGAGGGTGAAGTTGTTTGGATATGGGCTTCTTGTGAAATATATAAAGATTCCTTATAAACGAAATTGCTTCTGCTTCTTCTTTTACCCGTGTTATTATTGTTATTACCAATGCTGAATATTAGAAACCTTTCATTCTGACAGCATTGATAATCTTACCTTGTTCTGGGTTCAGTGCTGAAGGCTGGAGGATATCCTTTGGAGCGATCACTCTTAGCAGACAAAAAACTTAATATTGAAGACACTGATCCACTGTCAGATTTCCTCCTCTTCTTGGCTTTAGTGGCTCTGGAATAGTTCAATAACAATCTAGATTACAACCACAGATCTAGATTACAACCACAATCTAATCCAGCTTTACTGTAACAGAAATATATAATATATTATCGAGTTTTTGTAAATCATGCGAAGATATTCCAGCTGAGCCTCAAAATATAAAATACACCTGTAAATGTGCATGATATGTCCCCTTTAATTCTTTGCACTATTTCTCCTTAATACATCATCAACAAGAGAATAACACTTGTTCTTGATCCACAAAATAGATTTTATCTTCCAACAGTCATGGGTTGTAATCACTTTTATTTTGTAGAGGCATTCACTTATTCAATTCATAGATCTATGGATATTAAAAGCAACGATCAGTAGACGAATGGTTGTTGCATGCACCATCCCTTTTTCTCTCCTGTTTCCTGTTGGCTTCTCTGCAAGCAACTGTCAACCAAAGATGACACCTCACCGCCAGATGAAAAAAAGGAAAACGCTCACTAGTCACCTACACACTGATGACAGTCTGCTGTTTTAATGAGGTGGATTTTTCCCTCCAATAGGTATGAAATAGTTAACGATCTAAGAGAAATACATCCCTATGCAAACGGTTTCTGGTTTCAGTATGATGGTCAGTGGTATAAAATCTGCATGAGCATCTGTCAGCATTATTATCTTACCTTGTTCCTGACGTTCTGGGTTCAGGGCTGAAGGCTGGAGGATATCCTTTGGAGTGATCACTCTTAGCAGACATTAAGTTTATTACTGAAGACACTGATCCACTGTCAAATATCCTCCTCTTCTTGGCTTCAGGGGCTCTGAAATAGTAACAATCTAGATCACAACCAATGTTTCGGCAGAACTGAATAAAACCACAACCGAAATATATAATCTGAAAAATGAAGCTGCTCAGTGTCAAGAGTCTAGTGAGGCCCTTAATCTGTGTCATTTGATGACTGCAGTAGAAACCAGATATAATACAGACAGATTAATACATTTGGGATGTACCAATATATTTTCACTGTATTATTATGTATACAGCCAATTATTATAAATGTGTTGTGTTTGTTATGTATAATGGGATCTATTGAATGACTAATGATGTTTCAGTCTAAACCTTTGTGGTCAAAAACTGCTTTTTGTTTATTTATTGATTTATTTTTATTTTTTATTATTTTTGTCTTTTTGGTTTGTCACTGTTTCTAATGGAGATGAAGGACAAGGAACACATATGATTATTTACTTTATTTATAAATGTGTATTTGAGTTTAATGACAGATATAAACTAAACTAAACCAGTCCATGAGATTAAATGTGGTTAAAGTATAAGGCTGGCAATGAACTGATCTACTAGTGTATTGTGTGTGTATCCAAAGCCAGATATATATTTTTTCTCTGTGTTGTAGACTTCTGTTGTCGAAAAACTATTAAAAACACAAAATAAAACTGACTGTGGGAGATGCTGTCCAAAACAATCCTTAAAAAGGTTTAGCTTCTATGTTATCTGCATTTATTTGCTCAACTTTGCTATATTGGTCCTAAAGTAAACTCCTACCTTTGTTGTTGTTGTTTGCGCTTCATGCTGAAGTCTGGACGATATTCTTTGAGACGATCACTCTAAACAGATGCTGATCCAGCTTCAGATCCACATTCACTCATCTTCAGGAAGTCTATAGAGAGATTACTGCAGCAGTCTACATCAAGCTTGACTAAGATCCCATAAAGATGTTGTGTCTGTGTTGCTTTCGATCATTGACAGTGTAATTTAAACTGTTCACTACCTGCTGCAGCAAACACACACAGTAAAGAGATCTGTTTGATTATATCTGGATATCCGTATTTCTATTCTTCCACTGTGATTAACATAGTCCTCTTTGTTTGTATGGAAATTTCCAGCTTTCCAGGAGCAGCGAAAACTAAATGAAATAATAAAAAATAAAAAACGGGCAGCCATCGGCCCACCGGGAAAAATCCCGGCCAATCCACCCCTGCCTTAACTCAGAGTTAACTGACCGGCAGCTCAGAGTTAGTCAAACCACAGTTCAGGTTTTGACTCAGAGCTGGCTGGTTAAACCTGCTTCCTGAAACAAGCCCCCAGCTGGGGCGGAGTGTAAACAACGAGTGCAAACAAAACAAAACACAGAATACTAATATATGTGCAATGTGTGAAAAAAACGTGCAGATTTTAATGCCCTTTGCATAATGCACATAATAGGAAACGAAGTGAAGTTAAATTATTTATAATCATCAACATGATCAAACTATTAAACATCAAGTTGTTTTAGTGGCAGGTCTGCAGAAAGCGCAAAAATAATTTCTTCTCATGCAACATTTAATATTAACGTTTAAGGAGCTTCTCTGTCTGCACATGATGCATCACATCAACTTGTCTTTATAAAACATAATGTTCTCCAAACAGCTTAGTTAATATGAGAGAGACTTACCTCCCAGTGCAGCAGCCGCCATTTCTGCATCAACACTGCAGATTGGCGCCAAACTCATAATAACATAACATAAACAACTTCAGCATACTTTCACTTTGACACGCCTGCAGTTCAAGATAACAAACCGGTTAACCCTGCTGCCATGGCAACACACGCAAACCCTGTTTACAGCAAGCAATCCACGAAGCCTGCCTAATTAAAAAAACATGTTTTGACATGACACACCTGAAACTTTATGATAAATAATAATATATTATTTACTGTATTTGCATCTGAACTGTTGTTTTCTTGAAATGACTTTGATGTTCAGTTCCCTTTTTTTGAAGAACAGGAACTACAAGAATATAGAAGTGATGACCGATGGTGATAAACATAGAGAAGGGGAACTAGTTTTCAGTTCAACTCTCTATACTCACTCAATACATTATATATATACATATACATATACATATATATATATATATATATATATATATATATATATATATATATATACATATACATATACATATACATATATATATATATATATATATATATATATATATATATACATATACATATACATATACATATATATATATATATATATATATATATATATATATATATATATATATATATATACATATACATATATACATATACATATACATATATATATATATATACATATACATATACATATATATATATATATATATATATATATATGTTTCTCTGTGGTGTAGTATATATAGTATATATAGTGTATATATAGTATATATATAGTATATATATATATGTTTCTCTGTGGTGGAAGTATAGTAACAAAAAGACTTTGCTAGTAAAAACACTGTAACGTTGAAACAGAAGATGAAGATTTGACTCATTTGGACGCTGAAGCTTCATATTAGCTTCACTAACTGAGAATTGAGTTGTAACATTTTGTAAAATCTGTCACAAAATGTAAAAACCACTCTGAGGCAATTTTGTTCAAAAAGGTACAATTTTAATCGGTAAGTAAATTGATTTTTAAATTGTAAATTATTATTTGACAGCAAAACAAGTAACAAAAAACCCAAAAAACAACTTGAAATGGTTGTTAAAAAAAAAAAAAAAAAAAAAAAAAAAATAGCTTCATCTAAATAAAAAGCTTAACATTGAGAGTTAAAAGCAAAGATCAGATTTTGGCAAACTGTGTTTTAAAGTCCAAACTGCTGCTTTTTCATTTTGACCTGCAAAACATCCACTGATCATTAAATCACCTTCACACGGAGAGTAAACCTAGAAATAAAGCAGACTGTTGAATTCTGATCCATTAATAAAGATCATTCTGTTTCCTTTTTACCAAACAGAACTGAAAGCCGACTTCCAGCCAGAAACTATTAAATGATGGAACATGTGAGAAGTGTTTTGGATTTGTTACTCTGCTGATCAGACTTTTGCTTTGGACTCGACTGAAGGCACGAAGCCGTGCCTGAGAACTCTAACAACGATGATTAACTCTGCTGAGTTTACCTGAAATCCTACACGAGTCGATATATCCATTAAAAAATAAAAAACAACAACAAACAGAAACATGTAAAAAACAGAACAAGAAGAACTTTGTATGAAAAAGAAAAACATGATATGAAAGAAGAAAAGAAGCGTTTCAGTCATTTCTGCTGAAGTTTGTCCCTCGTCAACGTTTACAGAGATTCTTCAGACCTTCATGTGATCAGCTGTGAGACACAAACGTTAAACACAGTCAAGTTAAAACATTCAAACATTGGGCGCCGTATATTATTCAATGGTTTTACTGGCAGGGCCTAGTTGAGATCATAGTGGTATTCATAATGTGTGTGTGTGTGTGTGTGTGTGTGTGTCCTTTGAACTGAAAGAGTTTGACACCCAGCTGTGGTGAGCTGTCACACCACACCTTAAAATATCCGCCCAGTTGATCGTGTCGATGCAGCTCAATACTGAAACCCTGGACTGTAAAATCTAACAGCTGTAATGTGTCTGTGTGCAGCTACAGACAGTCTGACCATCTCTCTCTGTTAAACTGATCAAATAGTGAGTTTTCAGCCGTCATTATCAGCATTATATCAACAGCTAGAATCATTTTTCAGACCATGAAAAGCAGCTGAATCCTTTAAATGTGAAGGAAAGTGGATGCATCATCAGATTAAATGATGATCTGAGAGGAAAGTGTGTGTTATTCAGCCTCCTCCCTTCCTTCATTCACTTCCTGTGTCAGAGAGGCAGACCTTCGCAGCTTTAGAAAGTTCAATTTAAGGCTTTTAAATGCTTCATAAAATGCAATTCAATACCTGTTTCACAATAAAAGTATGAAAGGTAGCAATAAAAAGCATCAGGACTGATAAGAGTTAGAATTATAAATGTCAGCTTATTTATATGTTTGTCATTACTTCCTGTATCAGAGTCAAAAGTCATACAGGAAGTATACATGTACTAGTAATGTGACTCCAGTTTAAAGGCTCTCAGTGTGTTAATAGAGGAGAAAGATGAGATTAAGAGTCAAGGGTTAAAAAAGTGACTTTATATACATAACATCATAACCTGGTTGTGGATGAACTGCAGGAAAATAGTGAATGAACGGCTGAATAAATAAAATACCTATTTAATTTAACGTTGGAGGTCTGCAGCAGTAGATTGGGGGTAGACAACTTTTAAATATCTTCTGTTATACATATAATAAATACTGCTCAAGAATATCTGTCCAATACCTGCAGGTTAATTTGATGGTCTTTATCGACCCCTGCTGGACGAACCGGATATTGCATGCTTCTTAATTTCAGCCTTTTACACCTGTGCTGGTTTGGTCTGACTTTAAGGAGTCTTTAAATGATATTGTGCTTTCTTTAGTTTTAAAAAAGCGGGTTGTATTCATCCTGTGACACTTCACAATAAAAGCCTTCAGTTAGTTTGTCATTGGGAAGCTTTTAATATGAAGCAGCAGCAGGAACTAAAATAAAGCAGATATCTGACAGTACAAACAGAAAATGAACTTCAGACTACAGAGCTTCAGTGAGAAGCTGCAGAAGCACTGAGACACTTTAAAAAAAAAATCTCTCTCAGGTTCAAATTTTCTTTTGTCCCATGTGCAATCAATACAGTTAACATGTACAAACCCTAAAAACATTTCTTATTTTTATTTGGATTGTGATTGTTCTTATCAAGTTTGGTTGTGCTGTATGCTGAGATGATGTTTGTTATGTCACTGTTTGTTTATTTATTTATTTATCTATTTATGCTTGTTGTGTTAGTTGTTTATTGTTACTGTCACTGCAAACCAAATTTCCCCTCGAGGGAAAATAAAGCTCTGAACTGAACTGAGTCTGACAGCACGCTTGTCTGAGGGGAGCAGAGGGGCTGTTAGGGGTTTGTTAGGAGGCAGTTTGTGGTGGAGTTTTAAACTGACAGCGAGTAGCGGTTTGGTTTGCTGTAGCCAAAAGTGAACAGAAAAAGCCTAAATGTGTCTCCACATCCTGTCGAGTGTATAGCTACTTTATGGTTATGAATATTTGTCAAATCAAAAGGAAACTTCATCAGTATGTAGCTGAGTCTGATATTCTGTTTGTCTTTTTTTCTTTTTTTTTTTTTGTAATGATGCTGTTCCTCATGCCTTTCAAATTGCCCCTCGGGGACAAATAAAGTGTTATTTAAGCTAATTTGTTTTTTTTTCTTTTCTGAGTTAAAATTTCTGAATCATAAATCCTGTGTTGAATGAGTTGATGCACTTTCATAGTTACCATAGTTTCAGGATAACTGTTGCTATTAGATGGATAGATAGATACTTTATTGTAAGCTGGTAAGATGTGTTGTGATGCTCTCTTCTCTTTGGTTAAACGTGTTTAAAAGTCATTTATTCTTGTTTAAACTGGAGTAGCAACAGTAGATTATTATTAGTATGTTCCTGAGGTTTGTTTTTTTTAAAGGTTCGTCGGCAAAAACGGCCGTAATTCTGTTAAATCTGTCAGACATTTCCTCTCATTTGCATATTTTGAATACTGACTGTTCTCTGAGCTACTTTTATAGTTAATAAAGGTGCTTCACTAAAGTTCCTGATTGATGTTTGATGTTTGTCCTGTGAGCAAACATCCTGCAACTGCTGCAAGTAAATAACTCAAACACTGGATGAAAGGAAGAGAGAGAGAGAGAGAGTGTGTGTGTGTGTGTGTGTGTGTGTGTGTGTGTGTGTGTGTGTGTGTGTGTGTGTGTGTGTGGTACTCACAGACTTGACTGTCTGTTTGATGTAGTCCTTCTTGCTGGTCAGGTCGTGGTCTGGGTAAGTGTCAAATACCTGAGAGACAGAAAAGAATGAAAGCTCGACTCACTTCTGACTATAAAACAATATATACGATACATCTTCTTCCTGTTTATGCAGCAAAACTATTAAAACACGTCACAAAGAAGGAACATGTCACCCAGTGCAGTTTTTTTGTTTGTAAAAAAAGGCTCCAAATACTAATGTCAGTGATTGTGTTTTCAGTCTCCAGAGAGTACTTCAGTGTAAGACAGACACAAGCTAAATCCTCTGTGTGTGTATCGTGGTGTGTGTATCGTGGTGTTGTGTATCGTGGTGTTGTGTATCAGGATGATGTGTATCATGGTGTTGCGTATCAGGATGTTGTGTATCAGATTGTGTATCGTGATGTTGTGTATCGTGATGTTGTGTGTCGTGGTGTTGTGTGTCGTGGTGTTGTGTGTCGTGATGTTGTGTATCATGATGTTGTGTATCAGGATGTTGTGTATCAGGATGTTGTGTATCAGGATGTTGTGTATCATGATGTTGTGTATCAGGATGTTGTGTATCAGGATGTTGTGTATCAGGATGTTGTGTATCATGTTGTGTATCAGGTTGTGTATCATGATGTTGTGTATCATGTTGTGTATCATGATGTTGTGTATCATGTTGTGTATCTTTATGTGTTCTAACAGTCTGACCTTCTGGCAGATCTGTTTCATGGTCATCTCCTCCAGGTCGGCTTCCTTCAGCAGACTCTGGACCGTCTGCTTCAGCTGCTCGTCAGTCGGTGATTTCTTTATCATCTTAATGAGCGGCTCGTCATCGTCTGAGCTGTCCTCTGCTGCAGGACACACAGGAAAATTATTATATATATGCAACTAATTCACAGTTAACTCACCAAACCGGTTCTGCTTCTGTATAAACACAAAGGGAGAGCTGGTATGTATTCAGTGCAGGTTGCTACAGGCTAAATAAAGAAGTGGAACTGCTTAAAAGGTCAGTGATAATTAAGTGTTGGCAAGATGAGCAATTAAAAGCAGCATCAGGTTTGTTAAAATGTACATTTAGTATTTTTGTTGGTTTTATATCATTTGAAATGACATTTGCACCATTTTTTTACCAAAAGTAAGACTGACTTAAAATGTCAGATGGTGTAACCACAAAAGAATGATAAATATGTAAATTCCTGACATGATATACATGTGAGCAATGTTCCTGGTATTAGACAGTAAGGACAGTCTCAGTATTTTTATGGAGCTTTTCCATTATACAGTTCTAGCTCTACTCAACTCGACACCAGGAACCTTTTCCATTACTATAGTACCTCTTCAACGTGAGCAGGGTCGTCATAGCAACGCTGCATTACACTGCCGTGATTTTGTTTTATACGTGACACAAACACATAACTAATGGAGGACATGGAGGCGATGGTGTACTTGCTGCTGTATGTGTCTTTCTGTCACACACAAAGCAAGAGAAGAGAAACCGAATCACTGTAACGCTGTTGTTGGTATTTAAAAATGCCGGCTTTGATTCTTGTGTGGGACGGCTCATGACTCTTCCAGTGACTCTCTGACCAATCAGAGGCCAGCAGTCTGTTGACGTCACATTTAGTATCAGCTCGGCTCGCTTTGAACCTCAGCAGAGCAGGTACTAAAAAAGCACCAGGTACCAGGTACTATCCCTAGTGGAAACGCAAGAAAAACTGAGTAGAGTCGAGTAGAGCTAGAACTGTAGAGTGGAAAAGCTCCATAAGTGCAGCAGTGAAACCTGCAGCAGAGAAACCTGCAGCAGTAGTAAAACCTGCAGCAGAGAAACCTGCAGCAGTGAAACCTGCAGCAGTGAAACCTGCAGCAGTGAAACCTGCAGCAGAGAAACCTGCAGCAGTGAAACCTGCAGCAGTGAAACCTGCAGCAGTGAAACCTGCAGCAGAGAAACCTGCAGCAGTGAAACCTGCAGCAGCAGTCCCAGCAGCAGCTCACCTGTATTCGTGTTGTTTTTGCTGTTGCTGCTGCTGTCGGCCTTCTTAGTTTTGGCAGCAGGTTTGGCCGGAGCAGACTTCTTCTTTTTGGGCTGCGACACAAAGAGACGATCATCAGCTGGGTAATGTTTAAATACATGAGAAACGCTTTAACGACGTCAGGCGTCTGCAGCTTTACCTTCTCTACTTCACTGTCCGACTCCGACTCGTCTGAAACTTCCTTCTTCGCTCTCTTTTTGGGAGGAGCCGTCTTCTTCGCTGGTGTCCTTTGTCTTTTCAGCGATGTGGATTTCTTGGACGCAGATTTCCCTCTGCTGGACTTTGACTTGGAAGACTGACACAAAGAGTTTGAGTGAGGAAAAAAAAATCACTGTTTCATATCTGTTATTATAAATACTGTTTGAAGGTTTGAAGTCTTAGTGATGAGCAGACGATGCTGAATATTACAGACTGATTCAGTTCTGCAGCTAAAGGATAAGATGCTCAACTCAGACAGACACATTCCATCAGAGATTAAAACAGTAAAATCAGTGAAGTGTTTTAGAGCATCAGCTGCTACAACTGTTTTAAACCACTAGATGTCGCTGTGCTGCTCAATTTAAAGCTCCACAGTTTCACTAAAACTTTCATCACTAAGTTTTTCTTTAACCGTCCTGTTGTCAAGTCAAGAAATGAGGGAAGGAAGGAGGGAAGGAAGGAAGGAACAGTCAAAACAGACGGGGTCAATTTGACCCGGGAGGATGACAGGAAGGTTAATGAGACAAAACATTTTAATTCTCATATAAAGGCTGCAACTAATGACTGTTTCCACTATTCATTAATCTGATGTTCATGGATTATTTGATGTATTAAATATTATAAAACAGCTGAAAATGTTTGAGACGTAAGGCGATGACTTCAAATGTCAAAAGAAGAACAGCAGATTCTCACATTTGAGAAGCTGGAATTAAGGAATATTTGATTAATTGATTAGTTACATAGTCGATTAACTTCCTGTTAGTCAACTAATCAGAGTTTGTTTATTTGCCTTTACCTCATCATCATCGTCATCATCATCATCAGATTCCTCCTCTTCCTCCTCCTCTTCATCGTCTGCAGACTCCTCCGACTTGTCAGACCGCTCTTCCTCTTCCTCTTCTTCTTCTTTATTCGATCTTTTCTCCTCAGCGTCGGATCCCTCCGCCTCGGCCGAAGCTCCGACCTTCTCGTCTTCATCGTCGTCGTCTTCGTCGCTGCTCAGGTCCATGACGATGGCTTTGGACTTGCTGCCCAGTTTGGATTTTTTGGGGCTGGACGACGAGCTCCTGGGTTTGGGTTTGCTCTTCTTCTTGGTTTTGGTGTTCGAGTCGTCGCCGGATAGTTTTTTCTTTGATTTCTTCTTCTTCTTCACCGGCAGACGCTGCAGAATAAAAACCAGAGAGAGTGAGAGAGAGAGAGAGAGAGAGAGAGAGAGAGAGAGAGAGAAAGAGAAAGAGAGAGAGAGTCACTGAAAAGAGGAAACTTTGAGTCTCAGACAAAACTCACCTGTCTTAAAACTTTCAAATTAAATTAAAATGTAAAAACACTTTATTTATCTATAAGCAGAAAATAAACATAATTAGTATCTAAAACACATAAAGCAGATTTAACCCTCCTGTTGTCCTCGTGTCAAGGAAGGAAGGAGGGAGGAAGGAGGGAAGGAAGGAGGGAAGGAATGAGTAAAAGGAAGGAAGGAAAGGAGTAAGGAGGGATGGAGGAAAAGAGGAAGGGAGGAAGTAAGGAGAGAAGGAAAGGTGGAAGGAAAGGAGGAAGGAAGGACGGAAAAGGAGAGAAGGGTGGAAGGAAAGGAGTAAGGAGGGAGGGAGGAAAAGAGGAAGGAAGTAAGGAGAGAAGGAAAGAAGGAAGGAAGGAAGGAAAGAAGGAAGGAGGGAGGGAGGAAAAGAGGAAGGAAGGAAGTAAGGAGAGAAGGAAGGGTGGAGGGAAAGGAGGAAGGAAGGGTGGAAGGAAAGGAGGAAGGAAGGAAGGAATTAATGAATGAAGGAAGGAAGGAGGAGGGAACAAAGAAAGAGGGAAGGAGGGGAAGAATGAAGGAATAATTAAAGAAAGAGGGAAGGAAGGAAGGAAAGAAGGAAAGAAGGAACAGTCAAAAGAGACAGGGTCAATTTGACCCGGGAGGACGACAGGAGGGATAAGCAGATTTAGAAGTCATTTTTAGTGTTTAAGTTTTAAGTGTTAATTAATGTACAACAATTATAACTTATTATAACTTTTCCTTGATTCATTGCCTAGTCTATTTATTTCACTAAATATCTCATTTTATTATTATAGTTATTTGTTTATTAGCTGTTGTTTTATTATGTTATATTTTTTATTTTTCTCTGTAAAGCACTTTGAGCGACATAAAAAAAAATCATCATTATGATGATGAAGATAGAATAAAGTCAGAAAATGACAAAAGCAGCTGACAGTTAACCATCCAAAAATACTCAGTGAAGACAAATTAAATACTAATTTATTCTATATTATATTCATTTAACAGGCTAAGACTTTTCTTTCCCTTAAAAAAACTCACATACATAAAAACAATAATCAAAGTAGAAAAGTTGATTAATTTTCTGTCTAATCATTGCAGCTCTAGTGTTTATAGTCCAGCATCCAGTTATTAAAAACATAATAATAATAATGATAATGATCAGGTGATAATTTAGAGCCGATGAGGTAATAATAATCACATGATGAGGTCACAGTTACCTTGCCGCTGTTTTTCGGTGAGGTGAGGAACGTCAGGATCCTGTCCACCAGATCTGAGTGAGTTCCTTTCTTCTCCAGATCCAAAACACTGCAGACCACTTTCAGTTTGGAGTTGGTCAAGTTTGAGCTCCTGCATACAAAAAACCCCAAAAACAAACATTATAGAGGGTTTTTCTATCGTTTCTTCTCTTTCATTGAGCTGAGAGGTTCCTGAATCATAAAGAACATTTATAATTCAGCTCATTAAACTTTATATTAACTGAGTTTTACACAGTATCAACACTAATTAATTAACCCTTACTTACTGTTCTTGGTCAAATTTGACTCATACTTACAGTTGAAAGCTGTAAAAACACCCTAAACTTTTCCTAATGTGACCCTGAATATATAAAAATTGAGGTATAATGCTTTTTTTTAATGCAACTGATACTTTTTATAAATGTAAATGTCCAAATTTGACTTTTGCTTTTTTTTTTTTTTTTAAATCACCATTATTCATATTCTACAAACTGTTCTCCTGGATCAGATGTAGTGACTAAGAATGTCTTTTTTTCTCTATTAGATAAATATATTAATCTGTTTGATTAATCCTTAATGAATCAGTCAGAGAGCAATCATGTTAATTGGTGCAGAAACTAATTATGAGTCAGAATATGAGCAGTGTGTAAAGGGTTAATCAATAAAAGAAGAGCAGACAGCAGCACATCTAAATTTAAAAAAAATCAAAGCAGATTTTGAGGTTTAATTAAAGCACCAAAGTTCAATGTATTCATTAATAACTTCTTTTATTCACGTTGCTTCAGAAATAAGAGATCTACTCTAACCTGAAGGACACATTTAAACACATAACCGTTCATTAAATACATTTAAATCTAAAAGTTACTCAAGTCAAACTTACTTGAGGAGTTTCTCTCGTTTTTTGGTGTACTGTTCGCTTTCTACATCGAAAGGAAAGCCGTTAAACAGACGCAGGTTCTTCTTTATTGTCGCCATCTGTTCAATAAAAAGACAAAACATTTCAAGTGATTAAAAATGACACAATAATTCAGATTCATAGATTTGTTGACAGCTGACGTCAGTTTAAACTACAGCTCACTCTGATCACACTGTATATTTATATTAAGCTTCTTCTCTGATGCTCCTGACTCACTACATCAGTAATAAATGATGTAATGAATCTTTATTGATTGCATTTTGTGTATAAAAAGGTGTTATACAATTAAGCCCAATTTCCACCAGGTCCGTTACAGCAGTACCGCGGCCACCAGAGCTGATAGGTAGCACTTTAACCAATGAGTGTTTCCACCAGCAGCGTCCCAGCAACCGCAGCGCTATCAATCTGCAGCATTTCTATTTTTGACGGAGCTGTTTCTAACTCGTGACAAGCTCAACAGAGCAGATTGTACCAGACAGGAAGTCAGACACATAATCGGCATAATAATAAAACTTCCGTCTTTCAAAATAAAACAACCCGTGCAGC
Source organism: Scomber japonicus (assembly GCF_027409825.1). Classification (NCBI taxonomy): domain Eukaryota; kingdom Metazoa; phylum Chordata; class Actinopteri; order Scombriformes; family Scombridae; genus Scomber; species Scomber japonicus. The sequence goes on along the minus strand of NC_070587.1, from coordinate 33,199,246 downwards.
CTCCCGATCGTATTTCAGCAACAAACATGAATAAAACAGATAAAGACTCCATCTAGCTACGTAGCCTACTGACAGATGAGATAAGCACAAAAATCTAAGAAAATTACCAAATCAACCAAAATTTGAGCAAGTTAACAAAATTGGGCGGTTTAGTTGTGCTGCTACTACAGTAATTACTGTAGACTAAAGGCACTTGTTCGGATTTGATTGGGCTGCTACTACAGTAATTACGGTAGACTAAAGGCACTCGTTTGGATTAGAGTGTGCTGCCGTAATTACTGTATTAGCAGTGCAACTTCATTTTAAAAGGCAGATTTCTCTCCCAGAGCTCTGCTGCTGTAACGCTCCCAGTGTGAGTTGACACCGAGCAGAGGACGGAGATAAACTGTAGCGCTGACGGAGCCGGTGGAAATCCCCAGTTAGAGTTATTATTATTATTATTATTATTACTAAATGAAAACAACAGGAGCTTCATCATTAAGCTCCTACTGACTGAGTCCCGGCTCCAGGTGTTCGTACCTTTCCCGGTCGGTCGAACAGGATGGCGTGAAGAGTTTTCAGATCAGCCGGCTTCATCTTGGTGATCTGGTAGCTGGTGCGAGGAATATCTCCTAATTTATCTCCACTACCTGAACCAACCGGCCGACAAAATAATTCATTAACTTTAAAAAAATCACATCCAGCAGCACAACAGTGAGAATGAAAGAATAACGTTACCATCTCCAAACTTGAGCTTCTCTCGTTGCTTCGGAGCCTGAAAATCGAGCCTCTCCACGGTTTTCTTCGCCCGCTTGCCTTCGATGATTTCACCTGAAGCTGCAACCAAACAGTCACAAATACAGGCAGGTTAGTAGCAGCATGAGTATGTGTTCATTTTATGCTGCACTCTTATTTTATGCACTATTTTAGTCACGCTTTTTGTTTTCTTTCTCTCTCTTTCTATTTTTCTGTACTTTTTACATTTTTTATTATATATTTTTTTAATTGTATGTTTTAATGTTTCCAATTTTTACAGTTTAATTGTACTTTTTTCCTCTTTTTTTTTAAAATTAAAATTGGGTTTTGTTTTTTAAAATGTTTTTTTAATATTTCCGATTCTTACTGTTACATGTTTGTTGTTATGTGTATGAAATGTTTTATATAAATAAAGTTGTTTTGCCTTTGTAAAGCATTATACAGACTAAATGTGATTTAATTTAGACAGAGTGTCAGTTGTGTTATATGTTGTTGTTGTTGCACTCATGAAAGGTGTTTTTTCTTTTTTTTTTTTTTAATGGCTTTAAAGAAATTATAATGTGTGTGTGTGTGTCATAATTTAAATTCTAGACTTAAAATTGGACAAAATGAGGATTCGATTTCCATCTTTTTAAAATCAATGTGAATTTTTTGGTCTCCACTTCTGCCTACTTACTGCCACAAGTTTGAAGGAAAAGAGAGAGAGAGAGAGACAGAGAGAGGGAGAGACAGAGAGAGAGAGATAATGAGAGCGACAGAGACAGAGAGAGAGATAATGAGAGCGACAGAGACAGAGAGAGAGATAATGAGAGCGACAGAGACAGAGAGAGAGATAATGAGAGAGACAGAGAGAGAGAGAATAAGAGCGACAGAGAGAGGGAGAGACAGAGAGAGGGAGAGACAGGGAGAGAGATAATGAGAGCGACAGAGACAGAGAGAGAGAGAATGAGAGCGACAGAGAAAGAGACAGACAGAGAGAGAGAGAGAGAGAAGGACAGAGAGAGAGAGAGACAGAGAGAGAGAGAGAGAGAGAGAGAGAGAGAGAGATGACACACAGTGCAGCTTTGTCAAACCTCAAACTGAGAACCAAAGTTACCCCGTTTGTCTGAGCCGGGTGTTTTGGATCGGCTTTTGTTTGGACTCGACTGGTCTCCCTGTGACATCTCCTGCTGATCCTCCACGTCTTCCTCTGACACCGCTGAGCTGTCCATCGCTTCCTCCGCCACGTCACTCATATCTGCTCTGCCTCAGTCCGTCTGGGTTTCAATTTACCCTGAAAGAAGGAAGGAGAACATGTTTATATTAGTATTATGAGGTACCAGTCACAGAGTGGCAGAAAGAAGAGAGTCGTTTTAGTTTAGGCATACAGTAAAAAAATACAGATAAATTAAAAATACTAAAGGTGTTACAAGTTTAACAAGAGAGGTGACAGTTTACAGATGCATAGAATATGGTAGTGAGAGCAGTTATGTTACTAAAATGGTCCAGAGAGACAAGTGTGGTTAATTTCCTAAATGATTTTAGACACAGAGGAGCTCTGAGTCAGACTAAAACTTTAGAAAACGAAAGAAAGGTGGGGTGGAGATAATTGGCTGATATTGTATTAGTGATTATGCATCTGGAAGTTGAAATATGAAAAACAAACTGGAAGTAGGTTGTGAATAGATTAATATATTTGCCCAGCCCTAATATGAACTCACCTTTAGTAAACAGTGTATCAACAATGCAAAAGCAGGATTTTACTGGTGTAGTGGGTTGAAATGGAGCTCTTTCTGAAGTCATTCATAAAGGACTCCAACTAATGATTAGTTTCATTATAATTCCAACTGCTGATTATTCTTTACTTTAATTAATAACTTTGGTTGGGTTATGTAAAATAATCAGAAAATAATGATAAATAACAAAAACTGAAAACATAATTACGCTCAGGTCAAATTTAACACCTTATCTCCTTCAATTCCAGACATACATATATATATTAAAAGGATTAAAACTACAATTAAAAAGGTTTTTAGGGAGAAAGTCACCCGTTAACACGGTCACCAGTTCAACCGTAACACCGTTATCGGTAAGTTACAGCGCGCCAATGTGTACGGTGTTACGGTTTAACTGGTGACTTTCTCACAAATGATTACATTATGAGAGGTGAATGAGTCCTCTGAAAAACAATTTAACTTACATAAATGATTAGATATTAAATAGATACATTTGTATTTTTAAAAACTACAATAAAAAGGCTTTTAGGAGAGAAAGTCACCAGTTAACACGGTCACCCGTTAAACCGTAACACCGGATAACTAACCGATAAACACATTGAGACGTTAACTTACAGCGCGCCAATGTATACGATGTTACGGTTTAACTGGTGACCGTGTTATCTGGTGACTTTCTCACATTACGCTACGAGAGGTGTATGAGTCCTCTGAACACAATATAACTTACACACTTGATTAGATGCATGTAAGTTAAATTGTTCTCAGGGGACTCATTCACCTCTCGTAACGTACTGTAATGTAGAGAAAGTCACCGGTGAACACGGTCACCAGTTAAACCGTAACACTGTGTGACGCTAGCCTTCGCCTGCTAACGTTAGCCCTGCAGTACAGTTAGTGACGCGGACACAAACAGCGATGACTGACCGTTTAAACAGCGTCCTGAGCCGGTTACACAGACTCCACTGAGACAGTCTCACGATGTCCAGTCCGCCTCTGAGTGTCGGTTAGCAGCAGCGGCTGGTGAAACTTTGCCTCGGTGTGTTTGGAGATGAGCTGAAGCTGCAGCAGCGTCTCTGACAGTTTCTTGTTTTTTGATTTCATGATGGCGGTTTCTCTGCTCCGCTTGCTGATTGGACGACAGGCCGATGACGTATTCCCCGTATTATACACGCCCCTCCCTCCCGCCCCCCGTGTTGCTACTGGCAACACAGCAGTTTTTTTTTCTCCCCACAGCTTTATCCTACAACACAGCTATCAGACAAAACAATAAAAAAACACATTTGTACAAAGCAGAGGAGTTATTATAGTTTTGAAATGTTCATTCATTTTTATTTTGTTTTTCAGTTTGCTTTTTTATTTCAGTTTAGTTTTAGTTAGCTTAACAAGTGATGAAGTAGTTTTAGTTAAGTTTTTAGCTAGTTTTAGTCTTGCATGTTCTCCACACAGAGTATACTGCACAAATGACTTATTGTAAATCTCCCTGTGAATAAAATAGAATGTAATCTTTATTATCATTGCACAAGTATATCAAAATTAGATGAAATTCAGAAGTGCAAAAGATAAATCTATGAATAAATAAATGATATCTATCTATCTATCTATCTATCGATCTATCTATCTATCTATTTGATGTTACTATCCAACCCACTGAGTACAAAATATAACATCAAATGCATAATTTACAAAACACAGATATAGCCTATATTTAGTTTAAATCTTTGTAATACTGCTTTAAAAGATTTATTTTGAGATAAAAGCTTGACAGATATTTCTTTCACAGGTCACGTTTTTATTTTCACATTTTTATGGTACAAAAATACAGCTAGTATAAATGTAATACAGTAATATAAAGGGGAAAAAACATAAAATATTTAAAAAAAAATACATTTCAGCATTTCAGTGTCTCTTTCAATACCAATATTACTCTTGTAAATAATGTAAATAATGTCACGGCTATTTTACTACACATTTCTTACTATTATTAGGGCCCAAGCACTAAACAGTGCGAAGGCCCTATTGTAATTGAAGAAATTATTATTATTATCGTTCCTGTAAACAAAAAAGTGTCTTGGACCCATATCCTCACGAGGCAAAACTTAAAAATTGAGCCCCTCGACTCAGATTGACATAGACAAACAAAATGTTTTGTACTTAGTATTTATTGTTCTCTATTCTTTTTCTTATTGCTGCTCTTATATTCTATTACTGTCCACTTGCTGCTGTGACAATGCAAATTTCCCTATTGTGGGACTTATAAAGGAATATCTTCTCTTATCTTTATATTCTGTAATCCATTATCTCTCTAAGATGCAGCATCCTCAATGTACGTCACAACAATTTTGCCAGATTTGACATTTTAAAGTTTTTGCTGTGAACATTTTTTGGCATTGCGTGCTTAGAGGAAGCCGTCTCCGTCATTCTTCCCACATTGGTCTATGTGGAGCTAACTGGCTGCAACAACACAGCGTCTCACTGCCAGACTGGTGTCATGAGACATTCATCTCCTCACACACACTTTCATGCCAGTAAAGGTTGTTCGAGCCGCTCTTCAACTTGTTTTTTTTGTAAATCTCCTCTTTCCTAAATCGCAGCACCAAGGGACACAGAACATGTAGAAATGTATCCACTCTGTTTTCCTCTTGTTTGACTCATTTTACAAGTTTGACGGATGTAAAATCATTTCTATATACAGCTTTATAATAGACAAACTGCATAGAATTATTATTATTATTGTTATTTTTATTATTATTACATTATTTTATACTGATTTCCTGCCAACTTTTTAACTAATTTGCAGCTATTTAATGGTTATTTTATAGGATACAAGCACATTTAGACAGCTTTATTAAGGATTATTCTAATATTGATTAATGACTGATGGGGATATATGAGTGTGAATTGGGGTAAAGACTAATTACGAGTCAGAATATGAACAGTATGTAAAGGTTTAAGAAAAACATAGATCCAAATTGTCATGTTTTAACTTCTCAAATATGAATATATTCTGATTCCTCTCTACGTACTGCAACACAGAGCTTCAGTAATTATAAAGTTATACCTTTTATATTACCAGTATATTAACACTAACTTGATCAAAGCTACATTTACATCATAAATACTCATCATAGTGAGATCATGCAGGTGTGAAACAGGACACAAGGTGGCGCTGTGGGAGCAGCCATGTGGAGCAGCTTTTACATTTCCATAAAGTTAAATTCAATACAAACCAGTTTGTTGCCTAGCAGCAGCATCTCAGCATGTATGGAGGGTTATTAATGCTACAAGGTACAAAGCAGAGTCCTCATAATGGAAACAGCTGTGAGAGGAAATACAATAAATCTAATTATTTGAGACTGTTTGATCATTTAGAGAAAAGCAAATATCATAGTTGGGCATTTGAGTGTAAAAGTTTTAATATATCTCTTATATGGTCTTTACAGTCTCATCAGCATCACTAATCCCAAAACTATACTCTATTAAACTTTACTTTTGAATTTCAGAATTTCTTTTCATTTAAAGTGTATTTTTACTATTATTGGGTTTTATTTTTATTTTTTGAAATGGCATGTTTTTATGTTTATTGTTTCTAATTCTTACTGTTAGAAGTTTGTTTTTATATAAAGCAAATTGAGTTATATAAATAAAGCTGCTTTGCCTGTTGCGCCACCTAGTGGACAGACATTGTAATGATTTAAAGCATGGTGACGGTGCCTCAATTTCCTGTTTTCTAGTTAATTATTATAATCCTCCTCCTCCTACTCCTCTTCCTCCTATTCTTCCTCCTCCACCTCCTCCTCTTCTTCCTCCTCCACCTCCTCCACCTCTTCCTCCACCTCCTCCTCCTCTTCCTCCTCCTCCTTCACCTCCTCTTCCTCCTCCTGCACCTCCTCCTCTTCCTCCTCCTCCTCCACCTCCTCTACCTCCTCCTCCTCCGCCTCCTCCTCCTCTTCCACCTCCTCCTGTTCCTCCTCCTCCTCTTCCTCCTCCTCTTCCACCTCCTCCTGCTCCTCCTCTTCCACCTCCTCCTGCTCCTCCTCCTCCTCTTCCACCTCCTCCTCCTCCTCCTCCTCTTCTTCCTCCTCCTCCTCCACCGCCTCCTCCTCTTCCTCCTCCTCGTCCTCTTCCTCGGCTGGTGCGTCACTTTTCACCCTCCATACCTGCCTCCTCCACCTCTTCCTCCTCCTCCACCTCCTCCTCCTCCTCATCCTCCACCTCCACCTCTTCCTCCACCTCCTCCTCCTCCTCCTCCTCCTCGGCAAGTGTGGCACTATTCACCCTCCATACCTGCCTGCACACTATTTTAAAAGCAGCACCGCGAACCTCCCAGCGAGCAGAGAGGCTCCGGCTGCTGCCATGACTCCTCTCTGAGCTGATAACACACTTCTTCTTCCTGCTCAACCAGTCCGTCATCATGTGACCTTCTGCTGCAAACGCTGGACTTTTACTTTGAAGGAGAAACAATGAAAATGTGGATTTCTTTAACAAAGGTTGTGTTGACTTAAAGCAGGTAAGACTCACTGACTGTCTGCTTTAACTTGTTTCTGTCTCTAACACTCAATGACAGCAGAGCTTTAACCCCGTCTCTTTTGACTGTTCCTTCTTTCCTCCCTCCATCCCCTTTTCTTCCTTCCTTCTGTCCTTCCCTTCCTTCCTCCCTACCTCCTTCTTTCCTTACTTCCCCTTTTCTTTCCTCCCCCCTACCTTCACCCCTTCTTTCATTCCTCTGTCCTTCTTTCCTTTCTTCCTCTTTTCCTTTCTCCCTCCCGCCCTCCCTCCCTCCCTCCCTCCTACCTTCCTTCATTTCCTTCCCTTCCTCCCTTCCTTCTTTCCTCCCTTCCTTCCTTCTCTCCTTCCTTTCTCCTTTCCTTCTTTCTTCCGCCCTTCTTCCCTTCCTCCTTTCCTTCCTTCCTCCTTTCCTTCCTTCTTCCTCCCTCCTTCCCTTCCTTCTTCCTCCCTTCTTTCCTTCCACCTTTCCTTCCTTCTTCCTCCCTTCCTTCCTTGACTCAAGGACAAGAGGAGGGTTAACAGAGTTTATGTTTTGCTCATTTGTCACATTACATTTTAAAAAATCAACATGTTTTGCAAGATGTTGGCAGAAAAGTTTTGTTTTGTGCAGAAAATGTTAAATCTTATGCGTTATTACATTTAAAGTAAGATTTAATTACATATTTTCACTCTGTTGTCTATATAGTTTAGACATACTGAGGTGTGTGAGTGTTGCCTCACCTCAGTAATAAAATATTTGACTGTAGTTCTACTCTGGAAAATGCAAATCAGCTGTTTAGTAAATACTTTCTGCAGATTAGTGACGATCTTAATACTGCTTTCAGAAGTCTTCACACTCACAGGAATGTCACATTTTAAATCAGTGACCCAGTCAGGGATTATATTAAACAACATGGATGTGGAATTAGTGTAAAGGCTAATTGAACAGTGTAAGGGACTGTATGCAAATTATTAGGATGGACCAGGTGGGGAGTTCTGGTCCTCTGAAATGAGGCCAACACAGAAGTAACTTAGAGCTGCATTCTATCAAAAGGCCACCAGGGGGCGACCGTCTCTATACAAGTCAATGGAGAATTCACCAACTTCTCACTTGATTTCTAACCTCAGTAAACGTTTTCAAAATGTGTTTATGGTCTCAATCGCTAGTTTAAAGCCTTCTTCAATGCAGTATGATGTTCATTTGGGACATTTTGGCCTCCCTGATTTTATATGTGACGATAAAGCAGGGTATGCATTAGGGCGTGGCTACGTCCTGATTGACAGGTTGATTGACCAATGTCCTCCAGATCCAGCCCTTGCAACCATAGCAACCTCCCCGCTCCACCCATGGCCCCGCCTCATGCCCATATAAGTAGAATCCGTGTTTTTATTTTTCCCAGCATGCACCTGTAATTTTCAAGATGGCGCTGCCTAGATTCGAAACTATTGGCTTCCGAGCAGCAGTCCACAAACCAATGGGTGACGTCACGGATGGTACGTCCATTTCTTCTATACAGTCTATGGGGATGGAGCACAAAACAAACAAACAGTGTTTTCCCTATTGATGTTAATATTTACCAAAAGTGCACAAACAGTACTATTAATTATTGTTGTTATGGTGAGGAAACGATGGAAGATGTCGGTGCTGTTTTACTAATCCTGCTCTGTGATGAGCTGCTGTAACTTAAAGTGGCTTAATAACAGTACATCACTGTATTTCCCAGCAGACTCACCACCGGTCCTGATTAACTGAAATAAACCTTCTTTGAGTTTCCCCCAGAACATTTCCCCACAGGTTTAACCTCACTGTGAGTCTTATCTAACAACCCAAAGCTGCACCAGAAAAACCCTCTGAGTGATGATGTGAATGTAAAAAAAAAACAAACAAACCCTGACCTGATATCTGAAGGGAATACGTTAGTTTTGGAGTGCAACTATGGATGCGAATCATGACCAATATTTACATTAAAATGTTCATTTCAAGATTATGGCGGCATTATTTGACTCATAAATAAAATTAATCATCAGTCATTCTGTTTGCATTTTCATTCAAGAAGATAGGAAGGAAGGAAGGAAGGAAGGAAGGGAGGGAGGGAGGAAGGAAGAAAGGAAGGAAGGAAGGAAGGAAGGAAGAAAAGACGGAAGGAAGGAAGGAATAAGGAAGGAAAGGAGGGAGGAAGGAAAGGAGGGAGGAAGGAAGGAGGGAAGGAAGGAAAGGAGGGAGGAAGGAAGTAATGAAGGAAGGAAGGAAAGGAGGGAGGAAGGAAGGAGGGAAGGAAGGAAAAGAGGGAGGATCGAGGAAGGAAGTAATGAAGTAATGAAGGAAGGAAGGAAGGAAGGAAGGAAGGAAAAGAGGGAGGAAGAAGGAAGGAAAGGAGGAAGAAAGAAGGAAAGAATGGAGGAAGGAAGGAAGGAAGGAAGGAAGGAAGGAAGGAAAAGAGGGAGGAAGTTAGACGGGAGGGAGAAAGGAAAAAAGGAAAGAGGGAAGGAAGAAAAGAAGGAGGGAGGGAGGAAGGAAGGACAGATGTTTTTGTGGAGGATAGTGACATTTAGCAGAGATCCAAACAAAGAAGTCTCTAGAATAGAAACACAGCTGGTCAGTCCAAAATGTATGTAATTTATAATAACATTAACTATTATATCAGCAAACAGGGTTAGTTTGTGTGTGTGGGGGGGGGGGGGGGCTGTGTGACTTTACATAGAACATAAAAAGGCTTTTGTTCGTCTCCCACCTTTACTGTAAAAACATATTTCTGACATTGTGTATTTAATCTTTTATTGTTATTCTACCACAAAGGTTACTTAAATAAAATACATGTGATAATAAATGTGTCACACATCTGGAGAAACGGTTGCATTTCCTGCAGCTATGACATTCTTTATTCTTTATATTCTCTGTTTTTAGCATGTAGCACTTTAACGGGTGATTTTCATGGTTGTTTGTTGTATTCTTCAGGTTAAAATAAACATGAATGCTGGTTATTAACAGGTTGGTTTTATAAATATACACATACTTTTATCTATAAGTAAAAACATATTTCATACTGTTAAAATCTAATGAAACTGGTTCAATCTCTATTATTACACTCTATGTAAATGTGTGTCCTTTGTGATTAAATTAAAACCAGATTACTTTCTTATTATTCATTCTTAGAAGGAAACATAACGTCTTACACCTCTTATGCACTTCAGGGACTTTGAGCTCTCATGTCTCATTTTACTGTTGATGTGATGAAACTCAAGGCTGCTGAATAAAGAGAGACAGCAGCAGAGATTAGCTGTGTGATCATTTCTCAATCTTACCTGCAAATAAATATGTTTCACTGGACATAACTTGACCTGAAGTCAGTGGAAAGATGGATAAGCACATGTTATTTATAATCTACAGATGTGGGACAAATTAAAGGAAACACCAATATAAAGTGTGTTGGTGAGGCGTTGGACTCCTTGTTATTGAGTCTACAGTCTGTAAACTCCTTCATCCTTCATCTGGTGTTTGGATGATGATGGTGTCGGATTTACATTATCTCCATCCTCATCAAACCATTGAGTGGATGGAAGAGAGCGCTCCCATCACGATAGAGATGATTCATCACAGGATAAACTGAGTCCGTCCTGCTGCAGCTGTCAAAGACAATGGCAGACTGCAGAAGGTGATGTGCTCCAACCTGCACAGCCCCAGGACAGCAGGGTTATTATAGTTTTGAAATTGTCATAAGTTTTTATTTTTATTTCGTTTTTCAGTTTCAAGTGATGAAGTAGTTTTTATGTAGTTGTAGTCTTTCAGGCATGGTGTAGTTTCAGGTATCAGGAGGAAAGCCTTGATTAGTAGAAGCTGTGAAGGATGAAATAATGCTGACACTGTGTTTGGTACTAACCGTTATCTCAACAAGTCACACTGAACACTATACAGTTACCATGGAGACAATGAACACTTTACAGTTACCATGGAGACAATGAACACTATACAGTTACCATGGAGACGATGAAAAGAAAACTACAACTAAGATCATTTTATCTGCTGTTCACTTTAGTTTTAGTTAGTCTTGCATTGTTCATGTTTTTATTTAGTTTTCATTTATTACAAAAACTCTCTTAAATTTCACTGCTAGTTTTAGTTTTAGTGAACTATAATAACACTGCTGCTCACTTCCACGACCCTGGTGTTGGCAGGAAAGATTGTGGACTAACTCCTGCAGTCCATCAAGACCAACCCCTCACAGCACAGAACAGTTTCTTCCCTCATCGACACACATACATTAATATGTAATATATCTATAAATATTTATCTTGCACATATCTTTCTGTATTTGTACATCTTAAAACTTCCAGATGTGAACTTTTGCTCATTAATGCACAAAACTGCTCAGCTGTTATATTTAAAAACCTTTTAAACGTTATAATACCTTCTGTTGTTAATGTGTGGCTGATGTTTCTGGTATTTTGTATTTTGTCTGTTTTTGTGTTTTTGTCCTCTCACTGTGTTTATCGCTACGCATCATCAGAGCAGATCAGACTCCTCGGATGTGGAAGCGTAGCGGCTGCAGACCTGAGTGTGATTCTGATGAATGATCACAGGAATAGTAGCATTAGATCCATTAATTAGGTAAGCCAACTAAAATATTTAAAAGTGGCAGCAGCTACAAGTAGGACACTGCCAGCGGCTTCATCTCCTTCTTCTCCACGTCTGTTTTACACATGTGTCTCTCTGCATCTGTCACACCTTTTTTTTCTCTTTTTTCAGTGTGACTTTTCTTTCCTTCTTTTATTCTGCTTTGATTCATTCTTGCTGTTACTGAGGTTAAGTGAAGATATTTTGGTTCCTTTAAAATTTCACTTGATGTCCAACAACAGCACAGATTAGTTACAGCTGTCATCTTATTTTTACTAGAATTGACTGTTCCTTCTTTCCTTCCTTCCTCCCTCCTTCTCTCTTTCTTTCCTCTGTCCTTCTTTCCTCCCTTAGTCTTTTCTTCCCTCCCTCCTATCTTCCTTCTTTCCTCCGCCCTTCCTAACTTCCTTTCCTTTCCTCCCTCCCTTCTTTCCTTCCTTCTTCCTCCTCTCCATCCTTTCCTTCCTTCCTTCCTCCCTTCCTTCTATCCTTTCATTCCCTTCCTCCCTCCTGTCCTTCCTTCTTCCTTCCTCCCTCCTTTCCTTCCTTCTTCCTCCCTTCCATCCTTCTTTCCTTCTCTCCTCCCTCCCTGCCTTCCATCCCCCCCCCCCCCCCTCCTTCCTTCCTCCCTCCCTTCCTTCCTCCCTCCCTTCCTTCCTTGACCTGAGGACAACACGCAGCAACAACAGCAGTCATGGATTTTGTGTGTGGGCGTTTGTATCCCTGATATTTCCATCTAGAGTGTTTTTATTTATTACTTGTCTCCGTCTTGGCCAAAAGTCAATGAAGAGAGACTTAAAGTGCTCTGTCTCTCCTCCAGCTCCTCCCTCCTCCCGCCATGAGCGCCTCCTCCAGCTCGGTGGTGGAGCTCTACAGCGTCACCACTTCTCCGCTGTCTCTGGACTCCAGCGTTTTCTTCTGCGACGCGACATCGTCCTGCATCAAAGACTCGCTGGACTTCTTCATCATCAACGTTGGCGGCAGTCGCTACGTTTTGTCCCAGGAGCTGCTGGCGTCGCATCCGGAGACCCGGCTGGGAAAACTGGCCTGCTGCAGCCGCGACTCTGCGCTGGAGCTCTGTGACGACGCTGACTTCCTGGAGAACGAGTTCTTCTTCGACCGCAACTCACAGACCTTCCAGTAGGTGGCACCGTTTCAGACTTTGGGATTTAAAACATAATAATAAAGCAGATAATGTAATAACTAACCAATAACGTAATAAAATGTCTGAATCAATCATGTAATATAACTTTTTTGCTAATAATGTTGAAGTTATTAAATTATGAATAAGTTATTGACTGGTTATTATGTTGTTGGCTATGTAAAAAAAATCCTTTACAAATGTAATAAATGGAGCTGAGAACATAATAATATACTAATATCACTTTATTTAAGTTTAATTTATTGGATATAAAGTGTGACACTTCCATAGCACTTAGTCTAACGGTTAGGTCTTTCTAACCCTTGTATTATGTTGGGGTCAAATAGACCTGTTCCCAAATTTTATCATCAATTTATGATCATGGTCATGAAAAGAATTTCAGTTGGTCAATAACGTAATAGCCTCTTACATTATTGACAAAAAGTTATTATGTATGTTAAGTTATTGGCAAGCTATTCCATAAAGGGCTTAATTACATTTAAAACGGGCAAAATGATCACGTCATCGGCCACTATTACGTTACTGGACACTACACATGAATGGTTACAGAAAACATGTGAACAGTCTGATAACTATGCAGTACTGACCTGTAGAGATAGAGCCTTAAACTGAGGTGGTGACTTTGATTGACAGGTGACACTTGGTAGGGGGCGGAGCTTCAGCATTTGGGAGCAGAGAAAGAGGCTGATTTTTACACAACTCTGAAGCCTAATTTCATATATTTGGTGATTTTTTAAATCATTAAAATTTGGCAGGGTGGTTAACAACACACTTTTCTGTGGTATGTCAAACTCAGAACACTTATTTTTACTTTTTATTCTTACTTTACACGGACTTTAAGTTCTCCCTCAAGTCAAAGCCATGTTTTCTTGTTCCTTCAGTTCTTCTCTGCAGAATGATGCAGTAGTTTAGAGTTTGGAGCCAATCGTGATCCAGTAGGCAGCTGACTCATAAGTGTGATGTGGAAACTTGAAGCCTTTAATGCACAAACACTGAGAATGAACTTTGAACTGAATTAGGAGTCATCTTGTGTCCGGCAGGAAAACTTTTGTAAGGAACAAATATTTCTGAATGAAGGAGAGAGAGCAGATGTAATTTACAGGTTTAATGTAATTTAACGGAAAAAATATATTTTCTACAGTCAGAAGTTCCTACTAATGACAAGGAAAGAGGGAACAAGTGTGCAAACATCCAGGCAAATTATTAGGAAGACAAAAACAAAAATCATCTCAGGGTTCAAAGGAGTGAGATCTGCACTCTGTTAAGCTCCCAATAAATAAAGAGGATGAAATGACTTATTAGAGCTAAACAGTGAGCAGACCTCGCTCCTTTGTACTCTGCAGGGAATGCTTGAAACCAACTACTGTGTATATGAAGTGTTGTCCAACCATGTCTGCCAGTGTTTCTGGCAGTCGCTGTAAGAAGAGCAAGACACCATAACTCAGTCAAATGTGGAAAACTGAGCGAGCACACATACACACAGTCTCTCTTTGAAGATAGTCATACTGTTGACATGAAAAGTAACATAAATAAAAAAGAAAAGAGAGCTAGAGAGAGTTTCAGTTGTGTGATTACAGAGCTGGTCATGTAAAAATTAAAACACTGTTAACAACATATCAATTAAATCTGGTCTTTAGTTTAAATCTGATGTGAAATTGGTTTGGTTTTCAGGGTTGTGTGTTATTAAGTGTGAAAGACTTCGCTTAAATAAAAGTACCAATACAGCAGTGTGAAAATACTCCTTTACAAGTAAAAGTACTGCAGTATTATGAGTGATGTAGTATGCAGTATTACAGTAAAAGTACTGCAGTATTATAGTGATGTAGTATGCAGTATTACAGTAAAAGTACTGCGGTATTATAGTGATGTAGTATGCAGTATTACAGTAAAAGTACTGCAGTATTATGAGTGATGTAGTATGCAGTATTACAGTAAAAGTACTGCAGTATTATAGTGATGTAGTATGCAGTATTACAGTAAACGTACTGCAGTATTATGAGTGATGTAGTATGCAGTATTACAGTAAAAGTACTGCAGTATTATAGTGATGTAGTATGCAGTATTACAGTAAACGTACTGCAGTATTATGAGTGATGTAGTATGCAGTATTACAGTAAAAGTACTGCAGTATTATAGTGATGTAGTATGCAGTATTACAGTAAAAGTACTGCAGTATTATGAGTGATGTAGTATGCAGTATTACAGTAAAAGTACTGCAGTATTATGAGTGATGTAGTATGCAGTATTACAGTAAACGTACTGCAGTATTATGAGTGATGTAGTATGCAGTATTACAGTAAAAGTACTGCAGTATTATAGTGATGTAGTATGCAGTATTACAGTAAAAGTACTGCAGTATTATGAGTGATGTAGTATGCAGTATTACAGTAAAAGTACTGCAGTATTATAGTGATGTAGTATGCATTATTACAGTAAAAGTACTGCAGTATTATAGTGATGTAGTATGCAGTATTACAGTAAAAGTACTGCAGTATTATGAGTGATGTAGTATGCAGTATTACAGTAAAAGTACTGCAGTATTATAGTGATGTAGTATGCATTATTACAGTAAAAGTACTGCAGTATTATAGTGATGTAGTATGCAGTATTACAGTAAAAGTACTGCAGTATTATAGTGATGTAGTATGCAGTATTACAGTAAAAGTAGTGATATATTATTATATATGACATCATTGGATTATTAATAGTGAAGCATCAGTGTTAGAGCAGCATGTTACTGTTGTAGCTGCTGGAGGTGGAGCTAGTTTATACTACTTTATATACAGTTAGCTAGTTTACACTACTTTATATACAGTTAGCTAGTTTACACTACTTTATATACAGTTAGCTAGTTTATACTACTTTATATACAGTTAGCTAGTTTACACTAATGTATATACAGTTAGCTAGTTTATACTACTTTATATACAGTTAGCTAGTTTACACTACTTTATATACAGTTAGCTAGTTTAGTCCAGTGGTTCCCAACCTAGGGGTGGGGCCCCTCCAAAGGGTCAGCAGATAAATGTGAGGGCTGCTGAGATGATTAATGGGAGAGGAAAGAAGAAAAAACAAAGCTCTGATACACAAATGTGTTTTCAGTTTTTGGACTTTTTCTCTAATCTTTGATTTTTGCTGAAATATTGGATCTTTTGAACATTTATTGAAATGAAAGCATGTGAGAAGTTTAGAGGGAAAAATCAGTATTTGGTGGAGCTGTTAACAACTCATAGACATCTGAAATGTGAGCCGACTACACACTGCTTTTTGGTTTCATCTTTAACAATGTGTTGTATTTTAAAAGCTTATTATATTATCCATTGTGTCAAATTTGCATCTGAAAATTAACTAAAGCTGTCAGATAAAGATAGTGGAGTAGGAAGTACAATATTTCCCTCTGAGATGTAGAAAGTAGCATCACATGGAAATACTGCAGTAAAGTACCTCAAACATCACACAGTATAAAACCACCTTTAAATGTTTGTAGTTGTCAGATTGTTCACTAAAGTCTATTATGTGGAGCTGAATGTTTTAAATGAATAGTTTAATATCATACATATAATACAGGGCTTACTTAGAGCTTTATTTAGGACACAGGACTGTGCTCTATCTCTCTATTAAGACACATCTGGACTGTGTTCACCTGACTCATCTGGTGTGTTTCTGCCTCCAGTCAAACATTAGCTTGAGTGAGAGCAGCACCTGATGTTAAACCTTGAGGTTGTCTTCACAGGTCTGCTTTCAGCTCCTGTTAACTGATGCCGTTCACTGTTTATGCCCTTTAAAGTGTGATTCCACTTGGCTCTCACCCCACAATAAGCTGCGAAAGACACAAGGAAAAAAGTTGTGATTTGTTTTCTTTCTCTGTCTTTATTTTTCTCTATTTAAATAAGAATCCCAGGATTAAAACTTAATCTCCACCTAGCAATAATAAGTGTTTTCATTATTTCATTATACTCTATGCTGCCAAACGTTAGCCCTCCTGTTGTCCTCAAGTCAAGGAAGAAAGCGAGGAAGAAGGAAGGAAAGGAGGAAGAAGGAAGGAAAGGAGAGAGGGAGCAAAGAAAGAAGGAAGGAAGGAATAAGGAAGGAAAGGAAGGAGGGAGGAAGGAAGGACGGGGGAAAGAAAAAGGAAGGTAGGAGGGAGGGAGGAAGGAAGGAAAGGAAAGAAGGACGGGGGAAAGAAGGAAGGAAGGAGGAAGGGAGGAAGAAAGGAAGGAAAGGAGGGAGGAAGGACCTGTCAAAACAGACGGAGTCAATTTGACCCGGGAGGACGACACGAAGGCTAATGAGACACAAATGAGACAAAACTGCTAATAAACAAGATTTTTCTACAACTGTCACACTGCTAACGCACAGAGCAGACATCCTGGATTGTGAGGTTCGTCGGACTTCCAGAGTCAGAAATCCGACTTCAGGGGCCATTCCTGTTTAAATTTTCTGACTGGGAACACATGAATTCTGACTGTCAGAGTACAAATTGAACGCAGCATGAATCACTGCCTATAGAAGCTTGTTAGCATCAATGCTAGTTCGGTTACTCCTGTCAATCACATGATTCTAGTCTTTAATGTCTCCTGACTCATTTCATGTTGTTCCACCTCTAAATGTGGTCTGGTTTCACAGATTGAGAACAAAACCTGATAACAAAGACAATGAGCTTTAATCTTAATCCATTTCTTGCTGTTAAGAGTTTCTTCATATAAACTGAATTGTTGCAGGATTCTTTGACTCAACACAGTTTTTCCATAAACCTGTAGGTCTTCTCTCTCTCCGTGCTTCTGCTGCAGGTACGTGATGAACTTCTACCGGACGGGTCACCTGCACGTCAGGGAGGAGCTGTGTGAGATCTCCTTCTTGCAGGAGATCGAGTACTGGGGCATCGACGAGGTTCGTATCAGCCCCTGCTGCCGTGAACGTTACTACCGCCACAAGGAGCAGAAGGAAACCCTCGACGTGCAGCGAGAGTCCGAAGCCGATGACACAGATGAGGACTTTGTTGGCGCCGCTTGCCCGGCTTTCCGTCAGCGCCTTTGGGACCTTCTGGAGAAACCCGAATCATCGCGCGCCGCTCGCACTTTTGGCTCGCTCTCGATCTTCTTCGTCGTGCTGTCGGTCATCAACATGGTGCTCATCTCGCTGGACTTGGAGGACGTTGAAGTGAGCGGGTTTGGTGCAGCGCTGTTGTTTGACGCGCTGGAGTACGTGTGCGTGGTTTGGTTCACGGGCGAGCTGGTGGTTCGGTTTCTCTGCGTGAGGGATAAATGCCGTTTCAGCCGGAGCATCCCTAACGTGATCGACCTGCTGGCCATCCTGCCGTTCTACGTGACGCTGACGGTGGAGAGCCTCCACGGAGGAACCACCGAGCTGGAGAACATGGGCCGCGTGGTGCAGGTCCTCCGACTCCTCAGGTCGCTCCGCATGCTGAAGCTGGGAAGACACTCGACAGGTAAACAGCTGATTTCAACCCTCCTGTTGTCCTCGAGTCAAGGAAGGAAGGGAGGGAGAAGGAAGGAAGGAAGGGAGGAAGAAGGAAGGAAAGGAGGGAGGAAGGAAGGAAGGAAAAGAGGAAGGAAGGATGGGAGGGAAGGAAAGGAAGGAAGGGAGGGAGAAGGAAGGAAGGGAGGAAGGAAGGAAGAGAGGAAGAAGGAAGGAAAGGAGGGAAGGAAGGAAGGAAGGAAGGGAAGGAAAGGAAGGAAGGGAGGAAGGGAGGAAGAAGGAAGGAAGGAAGGGAGGGAGAAGGAAGGAAGGGAGGGAGAAGGATGGGAGGGAAGGAAAAGTATTTTAGAAAAGAAACAATCGAGAGCTAGATGTGAGTGTTTAAAAGCAGATGCTGAACAGAAGTAATAAAAGCTTCAGACTAGAGGTGAGGACTCTCTGACCTGCTGAAGGTAGACGAGCAGCAGCAGCTGGAGGAGTCGAGCAGGGTTAGGGTGTGTGAGGTTAACAGTGTGTTTCCAGCCTGTCGATGATTTCATGAACATGATGTGAGACAGAAAAAGGAACTGAAATTCTCCGTGGTGAGAAGCTGCTGCTCTGAGATTACAGACACAAGGTTTTCTGAGGACGACCAAGAAAAAAAATCATATTTTGGCAAATTCCTCCAAGTGATGGAGGAGAGAGGATGTGTGTGTGTGTGTGTTTGAGAGATGATGTGTGTGTGTGTTTGAGAAATGATGTGTGTGTGTGTGTGTGTTTGAGAGATGATTTGTGTGTGTTTGAGATGTGTGTGTGTGTGTGTTTGAGATGATGTGTGTGTGTGTTTGAGAGATGATGTGTGTGTGTGTGTGTGTGTTTGAGAAATGATGTGTGTGTGTGTGTTTGAGAGATGATGTGTGTGTGTGTGTGTTTGAGAAATGATGTGTGTGTGTGTGTTTGAGAGATGATGTGTGTGTGTGTGTGTTTGAGAAATGATGTGTGTGTGTGTGTTTGAGAAATGATGTGCGTGTGAGGTACTTGTACTTCACCGTAGTACAGTTTGAGGTACTTGTACTTTACCGTAGTACAGTTTGAAGTACTTGTACTTTACCGTAGTATAGTTTGAGGTACTTGTACTTTACTGTAGTACAGTTTGAGGTACTTGTACTTTACTGTAGTACAGTATGAGGTACTTGTACTTTACTGTAGTACAGATTGAGGTACTAGTACTCTACTGTAGTACAGTTTGAGGTACTTGTACTTTACTGCAGTACAGTTTGAGGTACTTGTACTTTACTGTAGTACAGTTTGAGGTACTTGTACTTTACTGTAGTACAGATTGAGGTACTAGTACTCTACTGTAGTACAGTTTGAGGTACTTGTACTTTACTGCAGTACAGTTTGAGGTACTTGTACTTTACTGTAGTACAGTTTGAGGTACTAGTACTTTACTGCAGTACAATTTGAGGTACCTGTACTTTATTGTAGTACAGTTTGAGGTACTTGTACTTTACTGTAGTACAGTTAGAGGTACTTGTACTTTAATGTAGTACAGTTTGAGATACTTGTACTTGACTGTAGTACAGTTTGAGGTACTAGTATTTTACTGTAGTACAGTCTGAGGTACTTGTACTTGACTGTAGTACAGTTTCAGGTACTTCAACGTTAGGATCTGTGATAAAATGCTCCAAAACCTTCATCATGATCAAGTCAGTTTATTGAGTGAAAACAAACTGGAAAAGTTGATTTGCTTTGATTCGGCGTCTTAAATCTTTGCAAATGTGAAAAGCAGCTCTCTGCAGCAGGATGAGCTCATTTCAAATCCTCCGTAAACTCGGCAGCAAAGCTCATTTCTTCGTCTCAGAGGAGCGCGGAGACGTGACAAGTCATTCTGGGGGTGTGAATGTCGCCCCTGTGAGCGGCTTACATGGGAGAGTATTTATACATGTGCTGTTATTTTCTCCTCAGCATCATCAGTCCTCAGACTCATTCGGCTCTGTTTAAACGGGAGAGAGAGAAACCAAACAAACAAACACGAGAGAGATGAGAGAGAAATGAAGAGATGATTACTTGGCCGTCGCTCACACACACACGACCCGGAGAGAAATAACAAGGAGACGTGTTTCATTATGAAAGGAGACACTAACACTGCTGCTGTGAAGGAAAACACGTCACTGTTGTTGTTCAGATATCATTTAAAGTTTCCTCTTAATAACTAACCTGATGGTTTACAAATAGAACAGCTCCATAATTCCTCCTGCAGCAGTATGTGTGAATTAATCCAGAATTAATATGACAAAAACTGAACAACCGTGATAAACACAGCTCAGTAATTGCTCAATTTAAAGCAATTCACTTTGCATCCTTTTCATCATTTCAGAGTTATAATAATAATAATCATAATAATAGTGATGATGATACCTTTATTTACAAAACACTCGTATGACTACTTTGTTGACTACTAACATATCTGTTTTATTTTCCTGATTTTTCATTTATTTTCTATTATCATTATTATTATTACTATTAATATTTATAGCATTATTGTTATTTATATTTCATTTCATTTATTTATTTTGCTTTCCCTCTTGTCTGGGGTATTGAGTTCTACTGTGAGCGTATAATGTGAAAATCAATCAAAATATTTGAATAACAAAACACTCAAAACAAGTTCAAATGTGCTTTACACAAAATTTATAAGACGATAAAATGCTTACAATGAATAAAATATAATAATACTTACAATTAAAGCTGCAAGTAGTGTTGATCAGGCCCTCGCACATCTAAACTCACCACAACTAAGATTTTGATAACTTCATCACAAAGGTTTTAAGGTGGCACTGAGCAGATTTAAAGTTGGTGGGTTAAATCTCTTGGAGGAGTTCGTTAAAGTACGAACCGTGGAAATGGCAAAAAAAGGCGCCAGAATTGCATATTTGAATCAAAATGACTGACTTCCTGTTGGATTTATGGTATGGCTCCAAGAGACTTTTTTGTGTGTCTGTTCATGATGCATGCACATACCCGATTTCATTCACCTACGTTAATCTGGAGGGAGGGGCTTCATGTCCGCAACCCATAAAATATCACTTTTTTCACCACTTCTGGCTTGTGTGCAAAGTTTCAAGACTTTTTTCGAGCATGTTTAAGACCTAAAAAAAGGTGATTGTTTCAGAAGATTATTGAGAGGGAGTCTGTGTCATTTAGGTAGAGTTCTGGTGAGGAGAGAGTAAAGGGAACATTATGAAGATGAGAACATCACTACCAGAGAGGCCTTTTCAGATCCAATAGGGATGATAGATCTAATGAAATACAATTCAAGTTATCAAAACCAGTAATAAAATCAACATGAACAGATAATTTTAGGGTTTTTAAAAGCAGTTTATAAGGAGTATGTGCCTTCCAGTTGCTACACTACCATACTATTTAGCGTGCCAGATAAAGATTATGTCCCAATACATTATTATGTTAAATGCGGTATACCAAAAATAGCAGCGTGTCCTACTGTACTGGTTGCAATTATGCTTTGCAGTATGCATGCCAGTCACATCAACTGAGCTGCTGAGAGAGCTCGGAGCAATGAAGGAGCCCGTAATTATACGAATCTAAAGGAGGCGGGGAGTTCCGGTCCTCTGAAATGAGGCCAATGCGGAAATAACTTAGAACTGCATTCTATCAAAAGGCCACCAGGGGGCGACCGTCTCTATACAAGTCAATGGAGAATTCACCAACTTCTCACTTGATTTCTAACCTCAGTAAACATTTTCAAAATGTGTTTATGGTCTCAATCGCTAGTTTAAAGCCTTCTTCAATGCAGTGTGATGTTCATTTGTGAAATTTTGGCTTCCCTGATTTTATATATGACGATAAAGCAGGGTATGCATTAGGGCGTGGCTATGTCCTGATTGACAGGTTGATTGCCCAATGTCCTTGAGACCCAGCCCTTGCAACCATAGCAACCTCCCCGCTCCGCCCATGGCCCCGCCTCATGCCCATATAAGTAGAATCCGTGTTTTTATTTTTCCCAGCATGCACCTGAAATTTTCAAGATGCCGCTGCCCAGATTCGAAACTATTGGTTTCCGAGCAGCAGTCCACAAACCAGTGGGTGACGTCACAGATGTTATGTCCATTTCTTTTATACAGTCTATGCTCTAAAGAGGACTCAAATGCACAAGTATATGTGATTTGTAGTTAAACTGTGTAAATCTTCCTCTGTCCTTGTCTCTGTTCAGGCCTCAAGTCTCTCGGTATGACCATAACTCAGTGCTACCAGGAAGTCGGCCTCCTGCTCCTCTTCCTCGGCGTCGGCATCTCCATCTTCGCTACCATGGTGTTCGCTCTGGAGCACGACTTCCCCGGCACCACCTTCACCAGCGTGCCGGCCTCCTGGTGGTGGGCGACTACCTCCATGACCACAGTGGGCTACGGTGACATCCGGCCCGACACGGCCGTGGGGAAGGTGCTGGCCTTCCTCTGCATCTTGTCCGGGATCCTGATCCTGGCGCTCCCCATCGCCATCATCAACGACCGCTTCTCCGCCTGCTACTTCACCCTGAAGATGAAGGAGGCGGCGATCCGGCACGGCGAGATGCTCAAGAGGCTGGCTCGAGGTTCGATGGTGGAGGCGACCGAGGGAGGCGTGGGGGGCGGCGTGAACCTGAGGGACGCCTACGCCAGAAGCATGTTGGAGATGGTGAGGCTGCAGGGACGCGAGAGGGCGAGCACAAGGAGCAGCGGCGGAGAGGAGCTGTGGTGGTAGAACAGTTCAGACCTGCTGGACAAACACAAAGGCTGTGTTCAAAACTGCATACTACATACTTCCATCCTACATCCTACACACTAAAGGACCAGATAGTAAGCAGAACGTTTACATTGTAGTAAACTACACAGTAACCCACAATGCATTTGGTTCCTACCCAAGCTGAAATCAGCAGGCTGAAGCTGATTTCGTTTTAGCTCTAACTCTGTAAATATACCACTTTATCCACATTTCTAACCTTTTTAGGAAGAAAGTAAAGTAGCCCTTTAGATCCACAATGTGACGCTAATTTGTCCAAATAACACCTGTTTAAAGTTTTGTTCCTGAGAATTCGGAGCCACTCAAGTTAGCCGTAGCGAATAACACACTTCCTGTCATTTTCATAAAATAAAACAACCGTTACCTTTTATTATTAAAAAAACCATAATGATAGAATTTGTGCTTTTATTTTAAAACAGGAAGCGAACATACCCTCACTGTAGCTGGCTTGAAACCACCTTTTCTTCAGAAGTTACATTGCATCTTGGGTAATGTGAGTGTGAGTAGTCAGCTCTTGATGCATACTCTGCATTTCTGGAGAATCTAGTAAACCATCCAGGAACTTCTCACATACTCTAAATCACATACTACGCAGTTGAAACACATTACATACTTCAAATGATGTCAGAGTTAGTACGAGTAGTAGGAAAGTATGCAGTTTCTAACAGACCCAAAGTCTCACTGCTGCAAAGACCGACTGTCCTGACCTCTGACCCCTCTGGAATAACTTACTCCTAAAGGAAGTCAAAAGGTGAACATTGGTCGTCTTATAAGAAATATGTCAGAACAATTACCCTCTGAACAAAGCTGCAACAATTACTTGATTAATCAATTAGTATATTTGTAAATTTTTCAAGTAAATACTCTTTACAAACGTTTTGATTTCAGCTTCTCAAATGTGAGAATTTGTTTTAGCTCATTTAGTTTTTTGGTGAAACAAAACATCACATTTGAAGCTTTTCAGTTTTCAGGTGTTTTATACACTCATTGATTACTGTATTGGCTTTAATGTAAGACGACCACCACCGAAAGGAAAATTATAACTTGTGACTTAACACAATATATAAGATTAATAAAAACACAATGTCTTCTCATCAAACTCTCCATTAAAAAAAACTCTCTCTCTATGTACAGTAAGTATCTAGACCTCAAACACAAAGAAACCCCACTTTTTAAAATGTGTAATTTACCCCACAAATGGTCCTATATTCCAGCCACTACGGTAATCGATTAATCAAGAGAATACTCTGCAGATGAATAGATGAAGAACATGACGGCAGTTGCTTGCAGCTCTGCTCTGAACTGTCTGTAAATGTAGGTCGACTGTCAGAAAGAGAAAATATTCAGGAGGGAATCTGTGTTGAAGTAGCAAACGTCGGCGTCGTGCTCCGCTGTGGTTTTACTCTGAAGACAGATCGAGTCTTTATTCTGAACATTTTGTCTGGTTTTACTCAGTAACTCATGAGAACATCTATCTGTTAAACTGATGCTTTCTGTCATTCATAAGGAGTCTTTGTTAATGTTTCCTCACATCTTCATTCAAACATGATGAGACATTAAAGGAACGAGCCGCTTGCCAACGTAACGCTCGGTCTTTCTTAGCCTCCAAAAAGAGATTCAAACCCTGCTGGGAGAAAATGTTACTGCATGTCACAAAGCAAGACAGACGCTGTGTCTCAAATCTCATACTTCTGTTAATACACTGTGGGTCTGACATACTAAAGGTCTGCGTGTGTAAAAACGTGTGCAAACCATAGACTACATAAAAGAAATAGACGTAACATCCGTGATGTCACCCATTGGTTTGTGGACTGCTGCTCGGCAGCCAATAGTTTCAAATTTAGGCAGCGCCATCTTGAAAATTTCAGGTGCATGCTGGGAAAAATAAAAACACAGATTCTACTTATATGGGCATGAGGCGGAGCCATGGGCGGAGCGGGAAGGTTGCGAGGGCTGGATCTCGAGGACATTGGTCAATCAACCTGTCAATCAGGACGTAGCCACGCCCTAATGCATACCCTGCTTTATCGTCACATATAAAATCAGGGAGGCCAAAATGTCCCAAATGAACATCATACTGCATTGAAGAAGGCTTTAAACTAGCGATTGAGACCATAAACACATTTTGAAAACGTTTACTGAGGTTAGAAATCAAGTGAGAAGTTGGTGAATTCTCCATTGACTTGTACAGACACGGAAGTCCTTTTGACACCAAAACGGTCATTGACAGGTTACACCCAGGACGGATTTTTTTCCACCTGTGTTAATATCTTTGGAGTGGAAGATTTGTGGTTTTACTAACAGCATTGACTTTGTCAGTAATAATCTCCCATATGTGGGTTTTTCTGGTAATATTAGTTTTTGTTCTAACTCAATATATTAGTTAACCTCTTCCACTAGAACCTGATCACATTTATAATCAATATATTAGTTAACCTCTTCCACTAGAACCTGATCACATTTATAATCAATATATTAGTTAACCTCTTCCACTAGAACCTGATCACATTTATAATCAATATATTAGTTAACCTCTTCCACTAGAACCTGATCACATTTATAATCAATATATTAGTTAACCTCTTCACTAGAGCCTGATCACATTTATAATCAATATATTAGTTAACCTCTTCACTAGAACCTGATCACATTTATAATCAATATATTAGTTAACCTCTTCCACTAGAACCTGATCACATTTATAATCAATATATTAGTTAACCTCTTCACTAGAGCCTGATCACATTTATAATCAATATATTAGTTAACCTCTTCACTAGAACCTGATCACATTTATAATCAATATATTAGTTAACCTCTTCCACTAGAACCTGATCACATTTATAATCAATATATTAGTTAACCTCTTCACTAGAGCCTGATCACATTTATAATCAATATATTAGTTAACCTCTTCCACTAGAACCTGATCACATTTATGCAGAACTACTGCAAAACACACAATAACTAAACACACAATCTATTTAGTACCTTTATTTGAGATCTTAGTAAGTCAGACCCATAGTGCTGCATGTTATTAAGTGTAAGTACAGAAGAAGAGATTTGAGACACAGCAATAGTTCAATATAACAGACTTTTTACTTTCTTTTGGGTTTTTTAAATGTTCTTACTATTCATATTGTATTCATTGTGATTTTTAATTTGCTTTGTTCCACAACGTCGTCCCAGTAAAACCAACTAAACTGAAATAGAAATAGAGTTAAAAGATGTTTTGATGTGAAGGAAGAAGAATATTTTCTGCTGTAGAAGTCTTAATGAACGAGTGTCGCTCTGCAGCTTCACAGTGGATCCATTTCATCATTTAATGTTACGAGACTGAAAATTCTGCTGCTTCTGTTTAATGAAGTCCCACGACAGGAAGTTCAGTTTAATCCCTGCTCTCATGCTGCATGTAAAGACTGATTTTTATTTATTCATCCTTCAGCTAACATGAATAAAAATGTAATATAATGAAAAAGTTCTGCTCAGATCATTTCTGTGGTTGTTCGATGAGGTGTTTTTTAAAATATTCTGTTCTGGTCGCATCTCATGAGGATTTTAATAGACTTTATAAATCTGATATAAGAATGTCTTTCATAGTATTTCATAGTTTCTTTGTTTATCAGAGATTGAGATTGAGATGATAAATATATCACAGTGAGTTTATTTTCCTTGTGCTGCAGTGATCTTTATGTTCATCTGACAGCAATTAGTTCAAACTCAAAGGAATCTTTCATCTTCGACCTCGTCACACTTTTACGTGAATTCAGACTTGAGACTGACAGATTGAGTTGCCACCAGATTAATATGAAAGGAGAGCGAGTAGGATGTGCAAGTCATGGTCTGTAGAAAGTCACATGACCTTTAGTTCATGAATAGAAATTGCCACCAACTCTCCCTTTATTTCCTGCATAATTAAACTCTTGAGTGAAAAGCCATGTTTGGTCTACGATGTACATTTATTAGTAAAGGTTTTGTTGTTGTTTGTGTTTTTCCTACCACACCTCATTTTGAGCCCAGCACACCCATGGGTGCTCAGATGGGTGCAAGTGCATTTGCTGTTTAACCCTCCTGTTGTCCTCGAGTCAAGGAAGGAAGGAAGGGAGGAAGAAGGAAGGAAAGGAGGAAGGGAGGAAGGAAGGAAGGAAAGGAGGGAGGAAGGAAGGAGGGAAGGAAGGAAAGGAGGGAGGAAGGGAGGAAAAAGGAAGGAAAGGAGGGAGGAAGGAAGAAGGAAGGAAGAAGGAAGGAAGGGGGAAGGAGGGAGGAAGGAAGGAGGGAAGGAAGGAAAGGAAGGAAGAAGGAAGGAAAGAAGGAACAGTTAAAACAGACAGGGTCAATTTGACCCGGGAGGACGACAGGAAGGTTAAACAATGTGTGCTGAGTGTAAAATCTCTTTGTATGTGTTCTGATGCAAAACTAAACAGAGACAGAGATGATAATACAAATAATACAAGTCTTTATAAATATAGTCACATTTAATGTCATTTAAACGTTTAAGACATTTTTCCAGTCCAAGCTTTCTTTGCCAACCATGCTCACTGCGCTTCAGGTTATCAAAAGTCACAATTTATTACTACAACTCTACTTCCTGTTCTTCCTGTTGTGTTTTATCTGTGAGCAGCTCCTTCCCTTCCCACTGAGCTCTCACACAGCTGAGTAGAAAACCCTGCAGGCTGGGTTTCTTTGGGTTTTGGGTTGCGGTACCTTTGCTGCTTCACTCTGAGACTCAGTCATGCAATAAAAACATTGTCCTGTGGGTCAGAGTGCTCTTTTCAAATATCACAGTGAAAAAAAACCAAACCCTGACCTATGAGCTGCTGTCAGGATGGTTTCTGGAGATAAGAGGTGATGATCACGTCTGGTTTTAAAAAATCTTGTTAACATAAATTTGTTCCAGTGATTTTACAGACTCCTCTCATGTCAGCTTCAGGCGCTAGAAAGGTTGTGATGATCTAGATTCAGCGATGGCATTTCACACCTTTTTAAGCTGTTTGTGTTTATCAGGAGAAAATTAGATACACAACGGTTTGACACTAAGCTGACACTAAGCTGGCATTAAGCTTTAAGGCAGCACATCCTCTTCTTTAAACTTAAGACATTTACACTTTTATTTCAGGCTGATGCTCAGTAGCGATCCACAACACTTAAATGCAGAATATCTTAAAAAAAGATCCATATCTGAGGCCTGAATGTGTATAAACCTGTCCTATCTTCTGCTTTTCACTTTTTGAACATACAGTAAATGTAAATGTAAATGTAGTTTATTTATACAGCCCTTTACAACAGTCCTTTCGGTGTACCAAAGTGCTTTACAGCAGGTAATAAATAAAAAGAGTAATAAATAAAAACTATTAAAAACAATAAAATAACAGTGAAAGCAATAAAATACAACAAAATCGAATAAGATAAAATAAGATAAAATAAGATAAAAGTGTCATACTACTAGGTGTTAAAAGCCATCCTAAAAAAGTAGGTTTTTAGCCTGGACTTGAAGAGGCCCAGGTCAGAAACAGTACACATCTCAGCGAGGAGCTTATTCCAGAGCCTGGGGGCAACGACAGAAAAGGCTCGGTCACCCCAGTGTTTGTACTTTGACCTGCAAGAGCTGATTTGTTGACCTCAGAGCTCTACCAGGATTACGAACAGTTAAAAGCTCAGATAAATGCGGTTGAGCGAGGCCGTTAAGAGCTTTAAAAACAAACATTAAAAGTTTAAAATCAATTCTGTAAAGGACAGGAAGCCAATGGAGGGAGTTAAGAACAGGAGTGATGTGCACACGTCTGTTAGTGTTGGTTAA
Source organism: Scomber japonicus (assembly GCF_027409825.1). Lineage (NCBI taxonomy): Eukaryota > Metazoa > Chordata > Actinopteri > Scombriformes > Scombridae > Scomber > Scomber japonicus. The sequence continues at coordinate 33,170,522 of NC_070587.1, read as the reverse complement.
AAGATGGGCAGCAGCATTTTGCACAAGTTGAAGGCGACTGAGGGAAGACTGGGAGACGCCGACATAAAGTGCATTGCAGTAGTCTAACCTGGAACTTATTAGGGCATGAATGGCTATCTCAAGGTCGTGACGGCTTAAAAACATTTTAACTTTGGCCAGGAGACGCAACTGGAAAAAACTAGTCCTGACAACATTGTTAATTTGTTTGTCAAACCTCAGATGACTGTCGAAGGTCACTCCCAGATTTCTGACAGTTGAACTGAACTTTGAAGACAGAGTGCCAAAGCCAGCCGTCACAGTATCCCCAAACACAATGCATTCAGTTTTATCCTCATTTAAGTAAAGACAGTTTTGAGCCAACCACTGCTTAATATCAGCAATCAAAGAACATTGTGCACCGTTACTATTTGGCTTCACTGGCAGATAGATTTGTAAATCGTCTGCATAACAGTGGAAAGAAAGGTTGTGCCTGGCTATAATTGACCAAAGTGGTAGCATGTACAATGAGAAGAGGATAGGGCCAAGAATAGATCCTTGTGGGACTCCACAGGAGAGAGGAACACTGGAAGAGGACAGGTCCCCAACCATAACGGAGAAGGTTCTATTGGACAGGTAAGACGCAAACCACTTCAATGCAGTGCTGTGAATGCCAACATAATTGCTAAGACGTGACAGGAGAACTGCATGGTCCACAGTGTCGAAGGCTGCTGTGAGATCAAGCAGCACTAAGACAACAGGGCACTTGGCATCCACAGACAGAGCAATATCGTTGTGCACCTTTAACAGTGCAGACTCGGTGCTGTGACGAGACCTAAACCCAGATTGGAACTTCTCAAGAACAGAGTTATCCTCAAGAAAGGACTGTAATTGTATAAAAACAACTTTTTCTAAAACCTTAGAAAGAAAGGGCAGATTGGAAACAGGTCTAAAATTTGATAACACTGAGGGGTCAAGATTAGGCTTTTTAAGAAGGGGCCTGACCACAGCATGTTTAAAGGCAGCTGGGACAGTTCTTAATCTAAGGCAGGAGTTAATAAAAACCAGGAGACTGGGCCCCACAGTATTAAAAACCATTTTCAACAGTTTGGCAGGGACGATAATCAATGGGCAATTAGTAGGTTTCAGAGATTTCACTACATCACAGAGAGAGGAGAGGGAAACCAGTTCAAACTGATCAAACACAGCAAAATGAGCTGGGGCAACAGGCTTATTTGAACTCAAAATAACTCTCTCACTGGTGTCTTTTCTGACAGAATCCACTTTGTCAATAAAATAATGAAGAAAATTCTCACAAGTGGCTATTGATACATCAGTCACAGCAGAAGTGCATGGGTTAACAACAGCGTTAATTGTATTGAATAACACCTTGGGCCAATGACTGCTGCTAGAAATAATATTAGAGAGTTACTGATATTTGGCTTCACGTACGGCTCTCTGATAATCAGTGAGAAAGTCCCTTAACATCTCCAGAGACACATCCACGTCATCCACATTACGTCCATTTCTTTTATACAGTCTATGGTATAAACCTGTCCTATCTTCTGCTTTTCACTTTTTTGAATATAAAATCTGTCTGGATTCTTTGTTTAACATGTTTGTGTTTTTTGGCTTTAAAATAGTCATAAATGTACTTTCAGTAAAACAAAACGGCCTCAGAAGGTCAAAGGTCACAGCTGTATCAGAGTCAGTACCATTAAAACAAGCTGTAATCCATCAGTAATCAGTTCATTATGAGCATTATTTCTTCCTCTTGGCTTATGCATTACTTTTAAAATAATGTATGTTGTATTTATAAGTCACACAGAATCTAAAGTACATGTTAGACTAGTTTCACATGTTTAATCACATGTTCAGCAATTATTTCATGGTGTTGATGCTCCTAGAAAAATGTGGTTGAGGATAATAAGGAAGTAAAATCATAATCATTTGTAAAATCATGAGTGAGAAGCCCAGGTGTCCACATAGTTTTGATTTCTCTCATTTCTTCATTCTGGATGTTTGACTTCTTGTTTTTTGGTTTCTCTGCATTAACCTGTGAATGTATCAGGATGTTTTGACCTCTGACCTCTTTAGATTTGCCTCCTTGATGTGAGTTGAAGTTTCCTCTCTCTGACTGTCCTCATTGTGAGGTCTGACTGCATTGGAGCTTTTTTTTTCTCTCTCTCCCTAAACGGCTAAAATGCAAATGTGATGTTCCAGTTTTTTTTTCTTGCTGTGCAGCCAGAGGCATCAAACGGTGAATTCAGGTCAGCTCTGAAGGCAGCGAGGCAGGAAGCTGTCCAGTGTACCTGAAAATAAGGAATAAGGACACTTACAGCCTGATTTAATAAAAGTCTGCATGTGTAAAAACGTGAGCAAACTTGACATCACCTGCAAAAAATGTGCAAGCTGATCTACTAACACGCACTGAGGTTAGAGTCTTTTAACTGTGCAAAATAATACACACTGTTCATTTAGTAGTTTACCGTAATGAATGTAATACGAGACATTTTAACCTCAGTGTGTAAAATACAGGGAGGAGAAAATGTAAATATGTTATTTATCACACGCATTGTGATTTACCAAACCTGAAGGTAATGTTGCTGACGGTAACTGTGTCTATAAATAATAAGTTTGAAGGACAGGTATTAACCGGCTGTTACCATGGAGACGAGGAGACGGAGGCACAATGACAGAATACGTATAGGACTGATTTGTTAATATTTTTGTGGAATAGAATATTTGTGGCTTTACTAACAGCATTGACTTTGTCACTAATAATCTCCCATATGTGGGTTTTTCTGGTAATATTAGTTTTTGTTCTAACTCAATATATTAGTTAACCTCTTCACTAGAACCTGATCACATTTATAATCAATATATTAGTTAACCTCTTCCACTAGAACCTGATCACATTTATAATCAATATATTAGTTAACCTCTTCCACTAGAACCTGATCACATTTATAATCAATATATTAGTTAACCTCTTCCACTAGAACCTGATCACATTTATAATCAATATATTAGTTAACCTCTTCCACTAGAACCTGATCACATTTATAACTCAATATATTAGTTAACCTCTTCCACTAGAACCTGATCACATTTATAACTCAATATATTAGTTAACCTCTTCCACTAGAACCTGATCACATTTATAATCAATATATTAGTTAACCTCTTCCACTAGAACCTGATCACATTTCATTTTGCTCTTGCAGCTTTCTGCTCGTCCAAACTCTCCATTAAGACACTAAACCCTCATTTATATACTGCTGTCTGCTCCTGTTTTCATTTACACACTTATTCTCAGTAGATCAGCTGCAAAACAAAATGACTGACTCAGTGTTTCTAAGGAGGACTTGAGGCTTTCTGAATGGGAGTTCAGAAAGCCTCAGTCAGTCAGTCAGTCAGTCAGACAGTCAGTCAGTCAGTCAATCATCGGTGGCACTTTAAGGTGAAAATGAGACACATTTTGAAGTAGTTGTAAAGAATGAGAAAAAGAGAGCTTGATAGAGATGTTCAAAGTTTAGTTCACACCTGATTAACACCTGCATGCAGCGGGTGTGACTGTTGGATCTGGAAAGTCTCAGTATGTTCAGATGTGAAGGAGGAAGAAGTTTTAAGATGCAATGAACAATCCAAGGATAAAAAAATCTGATAAAAGCAGAATTGAATCTAATAAAATCAGCACATATACTCATAAAATCATCCTGAATGTTGATGTTTTAGAGCCTCTAACAGACTCTATTAACCATTCAAGACATTCTTTCTTTTTTCTTTTTTTCAGTCCTTGTTATGATCACAGTCTCTCCCTCGTCTCTGCTTGTCATAACAGTTTACCTCTGAGCTGCTTTAATTCCCTCCGGTGTTTCCTCTCTCTCTTCCTCTGCTCTAATGAAACACAACACAGATCCTTCAGCTGAACTCAAACCTGCAGCTCGCCTCACGGCTACTAGCTTCTTTAAAGCTCAGCGTCTGCATCCTTATTAACATGATCCTGTCTTTTTATTTTGCATCATTATTAGACAGCAAAGACTGAACGTATTTGAGTTCAGATTAACCCTCCTGTTGTCCTCGAGTCAAGGAAGGAAAGGAGAACGAAGGAAGGGAGGAAGGAAGGAAAGGAGGAGGAAGGAAAAGAGGGAGGGAAGGAAGGAAAAGAGGGAGGGAGGAAGAAAGAAGGGAGGAAGGAAGGAAGAAAGGAAGGGAGGAAAGAGGGAAAGGGGGGGAAGGAAAGGAAAGGAAGGAAGGACGGAGGAAATAAAGAAGGAAGGGAGGAGGGAGGGAGGAAAGAAGGAAGGAAAGGAAGGAGGGAGGGAAGGAAGTTAGGAAAGGAAAGAAAGAAGGGAGGAAGGAAAGAAAGAAGGACAGAGGAAAGAAGGAAGGGAGGAAGGTACGGGGGAGGAAAGAAAGGAAGGAATAAAGGAGGGAAGGAAAGAAGGAGGGAGGGATTAATAACCCTCTGCTATATATATGGAGCACATAACAGTTTTAAAAGTTCAGAAAGGAGGATAAGTGTCAGCAGAGGATGAGACACCTGAATGCAACTCCTCCCATCTTCCACAGCTTTTACATCTGACATATAGAGAGCCTCCTCACCTTTACTTTTTGGTCTTGGTATGGGGGGCTCAGAGACCAATACAGCCAAACTGTGGAGGGTTTACAACTGTGTGGGGGGCAGTGCTAGACCCTCCAGCAGCTCTATGAACAGAGGATGGTGAAGAAAGAAAGGAAGTTTGCAAGAGACTCAACTCACAACCTCAGATTGCTTCCAGATGATTCAGTCCTCTGGTAGATCTGCTGCCCTCTATACTCAGAACAACATCACTTCTGAAACATGGAATACAAACATCTGTCACACAGTGAGATTCAGTCTCTGCATTGAACTCATCTTAAACACTAGGAGCAGTGCTGAGCCCCAACAGTTCTATGTCAGTACTGTGGAGACAGGCAGTGAGAGGATTAATCACACACATGTTTATGACAGTGGGAGGAAACCCATGCAAACTCCACACAGAAAAGCCCCAGCTGGGTATTGAACCCAAGACCTTCTTTGCTGTGAGGTGAGAGAGCTAACCATCAAACCGCCGTACATGATGTAACAGAAGTCCATAATTAATGTATTCAGTGAGGACAAAAAGCAGCGATGTTACCTGACAGTCAGACACTCGCTCGCTTATTAGGACAAGGTGTTGAGATTTAAAGAAGAAGAAGAAGAAGAAGAAGAAGAAGAAGAAGAAGAAGAAGAAGAAGAAGAAGAAGAAGAAGAAGAAGAAGAAGAAGAAGAAGAAGAAGAAGAAGAAGAAGAAGAAGAAGAAGAAGAAGAAGAAGAAGAAGAAGAAGAAGAAGAAGAAGAAGAAGAGGTCTTTAGCGGAATATCAGAAGTACATAAATGGTATTACATGAAACAGCGATGCATCATTTTCTCTCTTTGGTTTTCAGATGTTTTTTGTAAAGATGAACACCAGTCCAGTGAGTTACAGAGCAGACGTGTTTCTGTTTCAGTTAGATTTAAACTTTAAATTTAACAAGAATCCTCGAGCCGTCGTCCCAGTGAGATGTCCCGTCTCCTGCCTGCCGGCGTGTCCCGTCTCTGTCCTCTCTGCTGGGACTCTGTCTGCTCTGCTTTTAAAACCAGCTACCTGAGTACATTCAGCTTTAACCAGGCCATGCACACTGGTTCCCTTTGGGTCGCAGAGACTTCTTCTATTTAAAAATAAATATATGTTTGTTGCTGTAAATCAGATTTACCTCCAGAAACCACAAAGGACCAATTTTTATTAAACTGACTCTTACAATGCTCGAAAACTGTAGAGCAGAGGTGTCAAAGTCATTTTCAGTCAAGGGCCACATACAGACCAATTTGATCTCATGTGTGCCAGATCATTAAAAAGATGGAGGGAATGAGGGAAGAAGGGAAGAAAGAGAAGACAGGGAGGAAGGAAGGAAGGAAGGAAGGACAGGTGGAAGGAAGGAAGGAAGGAAGGAAAGATAGAAAAAAGACTGGAAGGAAGGATGGAAGGAACAATGGAAGGAAAAAGAAAGAAAGGGAGGAAGGACAGATGGAAGGAAGGAACAAAGGGAGGATGGAAGGAAGGAAGGAAAAGAAGACAGGAAGGAAAGATGGAAGGAATGAAGTAAGGAAAGAAGGAAAGAAGGAAAAAAGGAAGAATGAAAGGGAGGAAGGACAGAAGGAGGGAAGAACAGAAGACAGGAAGGAAAGTGGGCCGGATTTGATCCCTCAGCGGGCCGGCTCTGGCCCACGAGCCGCATGTTTGACACCCCTGCTGTAGAGTTAAATAGTTAAAAAGGGACTCACTCCTTCTTATGGCCCTTTGATCACATGACTGAAGAAGGAATGTATGATAAAGCTTTAACTGACAGACCTTTTTATTTTATTCTCATTCCCTGATAATTAGCAGGTATTTAACCACAACTTTTTAGGACATTTTACAGAGACAGAGGCTACAGGGCACCATTTTGTTTTTATTTAACTAAAACTTTAACAAATTGGTTTAATTGGTAAATTCCCACTCATAATATTTAGGTTCTTACACATAGTTGTTCATTTGCAAAGATTCTTATTATGTGAAACAAATTAAAAGTAAGAAAATACATGAGGACAGATTTAGTGCCAGGTGGGCTTATGATTTATGAGACTGTTTAACAAGCAGGAACTCAAGGTGGAAGGAAGGAACTCTGAAAAACTAAATAGCAAGAAGTCAAACTCACTCTCAAAATCACTCTTTGGAGGAATTAATGCACAACAAATAACATAAACTATGAACACTAACTATGACAGGACAATAGTACTCTGGACGACAGACAAGACACACTCACACAGGACAAAGGGAGACGCAGACTATAACAGGTGGACACAATCAGGAATCAGGGAAGACAATCAGACTGGTGACACATGAGGAAGGGCAAGGCACCTGAAACGAGAGGAGAGTTAATACCAAAATAAAACAGGAAGTCACAAAACAAACATGGAGACAGGACAAAAACTCAACTTGACATTACCTGTGTGACCCTGTTATAAGAACTAGGGCTGGGAGATATAGATCAAATATCACAATATTTTTTACTAAATAACTCGATATCGATATAGCAACGATACTGAAAGACATATATTGATGGGATGACTAATGGTGCCTTCACAAAATATCTGCACAATGAGATTTTTAATAAATAATCATCAGGATGAAAAACCAGGATGCCACCCAGTGACATGGTTTATGTGTCTAAACATAACCAGATCTGTGATCAGTGTTCTCACATCATAAAACATCACTGCTGTTTAACAGTGTGTGACGTCTTAGGAAAACACACACAGATGATGTTTGGAGTCACATGATCAAAACACACATCTTCTCATTTCATTTGCACCAACGGTTGAGATTCACAGAGCTGGTGAAAATAATGACAAGAAACAACCCCCCCTCCCCCCCCCCCCACACACACACACACACAAACACCTTTTTTTTGTTTTTTCATTTGTTAAAAGCTTCAATGTGTTCAACACCTTCATCTCTTTAATTCTCTTTTTCTGATGGCCTCAGTCTTTTGTTATAGATAGATGGATAGATAGATAGAGAGAGAGAGAGACAGACAGACAGATAGACAGATAGAGAGATAGATAGATAGATAGATAGATGGATAGATAGATGGGTATAATATAGATAGATAGATAGATAGATAGATAGATAGATAGATGAGGCTTGTTCATGTGTGGAAAGCTGTAGCAGAGACTGTAAAACATCTGCATCGTCTTATTCACATGAAATAACGACCACACCGGAGAGCGAGCCGAGGGAACGCCATGACCAACGCTCTCTCCACCTGTACGGATCACTCCTGTATTCCCAGAATTCCCAGCCTGGGATGCCTCATTAGCCCAGTTCTGTTCAGTCAGAAGACGCCTGGAAGTGGATGGAGATTGTTCCAAGGACGAAGCTGCAGGTATTCCCAGCTGTTCCTGGAGGTGAGAGGAGAGGAAATGAGGCCACACGCTTCTCTTCTGGACATTCATGGTTAAAGACCGACTTCATTTCTGACCAAAGTGGGTCAATTTACACACTGTAGGGTGTATTGTACAAATCCAACATGCTTTTCTGGACATTTTTATAAAGACAGCTATTCAGTGTTTTTGTGTCTTTAATGTGATATTTGCACTTTAGTTTTTTGGCATTGGATTTGGGAATTAAGAAAAAGAGGTGATCAGGTAGTCCTGTGTTAAATCGGGGAGAATGGTCAGTGTTTTATCTTGGAGGTAGGAGTGTGTGTGTGAATAGGAGGTTTTTGTTGTAATTGTTGACTATGAATTTATTAGAAGATGCAAAATGGACCATTTAAGAGTTTTGTCATTGTCACAGCTGCTCAGGCCCATGACAAATAATAGAGATGCACCATTTTAAAGGAATAACAAATTATATTTATTTAACACAATCATAAGGATAACTTAGGAAATACAACAACATGTGGGGTGGAAGTCAGTAAGATCAGTGGTGTAGGATGTGCATGCATGGTAATTATGGTGTGTGTGGATGTTGTATGGTACATAAAAGGAAACCATAACACAAACTAAAACTGCCGCAGCTTCCTAAATAAAGTTGTGTGAAAGTCGTGGTATGAAGCTGCTCCACTCTTCAGTTTTGAAAGCTGGAGAGCAGAGAGCTGGACTGTTGGCTAACGTACAAACCATCTTTGATGTATAATAAAACTGAAACATTCACTATGAATCATTCATCAAAAACATTTCTCAGAAGAAGATAGATTCAGATAAAACTTTAGAGAAAGCTCTTTGGTCTCTATTAAGGAGACAAAGTTCAGTAAACAGTTGTGATTGATGCAGTTTGCCAAAATGTATATCTGTATTCATCCAGTATTTTATTATGAATCTTGCTCTTTTACATTTGAATTATTTTCATGTTAAACAGGTTGATATAGTTTACATGTTTATCTACTCAAGGTTCCTTTTTATTTGTTGTAATAAAGCGCCCCCCCGTGGTCAGTGGAGGTAAATATAGTGACCGGAAAATGTCAGCTTGGCCCTTTTGCCTCTGACGACCTGGGATCTGGGATCTGGGAGGTGGAAGGTGATGTACTCGTACGAGCCGCAGGAAGTACAACATAGATGTGCTGAGAGATGTTAGCTTGGTCCCGGTCGTAAACACTAGTGTAACTTTAGCTTCAAAACTTAGATTGTTTATTTCCTCCAGCCAACAACAGATTACACAATGTGAAGGCAAGGAAGTTTTATTATACATTTCATACACAATGATAACTCAATGTGCTTTACATAAAACAGAAAACCATGTAATTTAAGAAACATTAAAACATACAATTACCCCCCCCCACACACACACACACACTAATAATAAATACAAAGTACAGAAAAATAGAAAGACATACATAAAATGCTAGAATAGAGCATTAAATATAAGATTGCAGCATAAAATAATGATTAGCTTTAAAATCATTAAAAGGACATAGAGTGCAAATGAAAGATTAAAATGTAAAGTGCTTTAAAATAAAGAGCTCAATCATAAGCACAGGAGAAGAGAAATGTATTTAACCTGGATTTAAACTTCCTGTCGTCCTCCCGGGTCAAATTGACCCCGTCTAACCTCCTCCCTTCCTTCCGTCTGTTCTTCCCCCATCTTCCCTCCTTCTTCTCTTTCTTTCCTCTGTCCTTCTTTCCTTTCCTCCCTTCTTCCTTCCTCCCTCCTTTCCTTTCCTCCCTCCTTCCTTCCTTTCTCCCTCCTTTCCTTCCTTCTATCCTTTCCTTTCCTTTCCTCCCTTCCTCCACCCTTTCCTTTCCTTTTCTTTCCTTCCTTCCTTGACTCGAGGACAACAGGAGAGTTAAAAATGATTTCAGTTCTGCTGGTAGTTTGTTCCAGTTGTGTAAAAGCTGCTTCACCATGTTTAGTTTGAACTCTGGGCTCAACTATCTGACCTGAGTCAGTAGATCTCAGAGCTCTGGGCTCAACTATCTGACCTGAGTCAGTAGATCTCAGAGCTCTACTGGGTTTATATTCTACTAACATGTCATTCATGTATTCTGGACCAAAACCATTCAGTGATTTGTAGACCAGGGTTAGGGTTAGTCAGTGTAAAGACTTGAGAAGTGGAGTAATGTGCTCTGATCTCTGTGTTCTGGTTAAAGGGGAGGGAGAAAGTGGAATTTCTGTTGCATGTATATAATCATGTGGTCCAGATATTTCTACTGTTTGGAAGTAGGGCTGGGTATCGGTACTCAATACCTTTTTACAAGGGCGTCAGTTTGGTTTTAGAAGTGGTGGGGACAAAAAACGTAACGCCCCCCCCCACTCCTTTCCGTTTTTGTTGTTTTAAAAAAAAAAACTTGTTATATCCACAATGAGTCTTGAATTAGTGCAGCGGTTCCAAAACTGTTGCCCCACGACCACCCACCATCCGACACAAAAGTAACGCATTCTATTGATGTAGCTATTCCAGCGTCATGTTTAATAAGCTGCCCTTTTTTTGATGAACACCTACACAGTTTATAAGTGATATCCTTTAATTTCATGTTTCCATATCGTTATGATCCGATTTGAAATTATGTATTTATTCATGAATTAATTACAAAAGATTTAAAAAGTTAATTTTAACACCTGTCCGCCATAGCCCTTTTCATCTCGCGTACGTACCCCCTAGAAGCAGCTCGCGTACCACCGGGAGTACGCGTAGGCCTACCACAGTTTGGGAATCCCTGCTCTACAGTGTATTGTCAGGTGTTGAAAATTGTATTCGAACAATAAAAGTTGAAAACCACAGATTGTGTTTTGGCTTGTTTTGCAAAACGGCGTTGGAAACACCAGTGTATTGGCTCGGGATATGTAATACTAATACACATAGGACAAAGAACAGTGTTGGCAATTTAACACTTCTCTTGACATCAACAAAGTTTACCAGACAAACAATGCCAGACTGTAAAGGGGGTACGAAATGAAACGAGGTACTGAGCATCAGCCTTCTGAGAGCCAGGGCTGCTGGCAGCTTATGTTATACTGCATTAAAAAAAACAAAAGAAAAAAGCACCCAGACGAGAATTGCATCTGTCAAATCCTGACCACCAGTAAACACTTGCGAAGGACCAATGTAGACTTCACTCGTTACATCATAAGCAAATTGCCCGCAAATAAAATCCTACAGTTTAGGATAATCACATAGGTTATGCGAGAACATATTGATAGGCCTACCAGGCTTCAAGTCTAACGTCACATATCTCAATCAGACAAAACAACTATAACCACATTGGTATAGCAATCCCACTGTGTGTAGCTTGTTAGCTGACCACCAGCCAGAATCAGATCACAATCGTAGCTTAGGACCATGGGTTACCTTTGGCCAGGTCATCACGAGCAAACAAAACCAGCAGCAAAATTACGTAAACCAATTTCTTACCTTATGTGGCAGTCCACATGCAGGCTAGATGATGTATCCATATCGTTATCCAGGGTCACAAGCATGCTTTTTACAGGAAGCAAAAGGACCGGCTATTTTCTGAATAAAAATGTCAATTTTGTCTGTTTGTCTTGAAAATGATTTAAGCCACTTCTCCATTATAACGCCGTGTACAGACAGCACACGTTTACCCTCCTCCCCCTCCCCCCTCGCTATGACGTTAAATATTTCTTATTTCATAAATTTTACAAACAAAAATAAAGGCAAGTCGCAAAGCTATTTAACTGGATCCATAATGTCCAAGAGAAAAGCCGGAACGGATATCAGATCCTTTTTCAGCAAGCAAAAATGCGCTGTAAGTGCAGAGAAACCTACAAATTACCTTGTTTTACGATGTTTGATATTAACTCCGTTAACTGCTAGTTCTCATCTATCGCTAACGTTAACGGTTAGCTAGCAGTAACACTGCAGTTAGCTACATACCGGCTTTAGCTTTGGCTACTACAAATTTCTGTATTCCACTTTTATTGGTTGAGTGGAATACCTTTTGTACAGTAGTAGCGATGGTTTCTAGTGTTCCATATACATCTCAAGTTAATTCCACGATATAGCGTTAGCCTTTGCTAGTACTAGAAGTCATAAAAGCTAGGCTAGGAAAGCTAGCCTTCCAAGTTCACATTCTCTCAAGTCACAATGTTCGATCTGAATGCGCCTCCATTGGAATGCACCGACTCCGCTGTCAATTTACAACGTCATGTTTCTACAGTGGCTCACAGTCGGCAAATCAAAAGACTAGATACCAAATTGCGTTTTTCACATGTTTGCAACCTGCGGATTTACCACTAGATGCCCCTATATTATCATCAATACTGTACATAAAAAAAACACAGAATTTACCCTAAATCTATGCAAAAACAAGTACAATTTACCTCAAATCTATGCAAAAACGTTAAATAAAAACCAAACACAAGTGCTAATAAATGTTTATTTTATTTATGAACCATCCGTCATCAGGAAAAGGAGCCAAGTGCAACAGAGCAAAACAAAGAAAGACAAAACAAAGAAGTGCAGGGACCGGGAGCTGTGGAGGTGAGGGTCACATAAGGAAAACTTGAACATTCAGAAACTATAACATAAAACATTACTAACAAAGTTCAACATTTTTCATAAGGAACAGGAACTGAGTGGAACAGAACTAAACACAGAAGCACAGGAACAGGGGGTTGAGAATGTAGAGGTTCATCAGGTGAGGTTTCTAAAAAAAAAAAAAGATGCTATAGCACAATTTAAAACATACACTACAGACAATTATAGTGAAGTGGCCAGGGCTACAACTACAAATAAAAACATAAAAATAGTAAGTTGTAGATGTAAAATCAATGGCAATAATGAACAATTTAAAACAAAAAAAAAAATATTTCAGAGAACTATTTACAGAAATACTACCAAATTATCATGCATGTCACTGACTACATTACAGGAGGAGGTGCCTCACCAGGAGGGACAACAGGATAACCCTTCCCAAAGAGAGGAAGAGCTCAATACCCCTGAGGATATTTTAGTTTCCCCATACCAACCAGCTGCACAGCTAATCGAGCCACAAACTCTGCCCAACCGCACTCTCCGATTCCAGGAGAGCTGGTTCAAAGACTACCCCTGGCTACATTACAGTCCTGCAATTAAGGGAGTTGTGTGTTTCTACTGTGTAAATGCCTTTAAACATAATGTATCAACAATGGCCAGAAATGCAGAACAAACCTTCATTTCCTTGGGGTTCAGGAACTGGAAGAAGGGTAGGGAGGGGTTCGACAAGCACACCAACAGTAAGGCACACATTGTTGCTGTAAACACACACACACACATACACACAACTCAGTCAGGATGCAACTTTGCAGCATCTCAGAAAGTTCACAAGAGGCAGCCAGGTCAGCACTGGTACAGATTGTGAGTTCAGTTAGGTACCTTGCTAGACAGGGATTAGCTCTCAGAGGCCATGACAATGACGAGGGAAACTTCAAGCAGCATCTGGAGGAGAAGGCTGAGAGTGACCCGAATCTGGCAAGCTGGTTGCTGAGAAACCATGCCTACACAAGTCCTGAGTGTCAGAATGAGATACTGCAGTTAATGAGCAACACCATTATCAGACAAATAGCTAAAAACATCCATTCTTTACCTGTACTGCAGTACTCCTTGATAATGGATGGAACACAGGATATATCTGGCACGGAACAGATTTCAATTTGCCTGCGGTATGTGGATGCTGACCTTGAGCCAAGGGAGGACTTTGTTGGTCTGTACGAGGCCTCGTCAACGACCGGTGAGCACCTTTTTAGAATTGCCTCTGATGTGCTGCTCCGTCTAAACCTGCCGTTCTCTGGTCTTCGTGGGCAGACCTACGATGGCGCAGCCAACATGTCGGGGCACTTGTCAGGGACACAAGCTCTGATCCGCCAACAGCAACCATTGGCCAACTTTGTCCACTGTGGCCCACACTGTGTAAACCTTGTCACACAGGCTACATGCACATCCACACCGGTGATAAGGGATGCCCTGCATTGGATCCATGAGCTGGGATGCTTATTTTCCCAGTCTGGAAAATGCAAGACCATTTTCAAAAACATTGCCATGTCCAGCACAGGCTCCTTCACCTCCATCAAGCCTCTATGTGCCACCAGATGGACTGTGCGCGCACCAGCCATCAGAGCAGTCCTCAGCCAATACAATGCCATCTTGAGTGCGCTGGAGGAGATGGCCTCTGCAAAGGTCACTGACAACACTCCCTCTCGAGCTAATGGTGTTCTTCAGAGGCTGGAAAAGGGAAACACTGTTCTTGGCCTTCTCCTGGGTCAAGAACTTATCACAAGGTTGGAGGGGCTGAACTTAAGTTTGCAGGCCAGAGGGAAGACCATCAGTGGAATGCTCAAAGCCGTTGACTATGTTAGGCAGGGCTTTCTGTCTTTGAGGACCGATGCTGCATTCATGGCCATCTATGACAAAGCTGTGGATTTTGCCGCAAACTTGGACCTCCAGCAAATACAGCCACCTCATGTCCGAATGCCATCCAGTAGATATGGTGGTCCTGCCAAGCACCATACTCCTGCCACACCAGAGGAGTATTTCCGGGTCCAGTTTTTCAGTGCCATTGACATGGCGACCACCCAACTTCATGACCGTTTCGATCAGGTCAGCCTGGGAAATCTGGTCAAGCTGGAGGAGCTCCTGCTTACAGGAAGCAATATGGTGGCGAGCTTGTACCCAGAACTGGACCTACAGGCACTTCAAATTCAACTGGCCATGTTTAAAGCCAATCACACCTACACTTCATGCAAAGAAGCTGTCCAAATTCTCCAAGGCATGCCACCAGAGGTTAGAGGGCTCTTCTCACAGGTGGAGACTCTGGTGAGACTGCTACTTGTGGTCCCGGTTTCATCCTGTGAGGCTGAAAGGAGCTTCAGTGCTCTGCGACGGCTGAAGACTTGGCTGAGGGCAACAATGACCCAGTTGAGGCTCAACAGCACTGCAGCCTGCCACATCCACAGGGATAGACTGAAGGCCTTGGACAAAAAAGAAATAGCGACAGCTTTCATTGGCACATCTGAAAGGCGGGTGCATGTTTTTGGCCACTTTTAGCTCTCCATCCAACCTAGAGAGAAAAACACACACACACACACACACACACACACACACACACACACACACACACACACTTAATATAGGCCCAAGTTCAGTTCTGGCACATTCTTAATTTTGGTTCACAATACTTTTGGTAATGTTTAACAGTAGGCTAATTAAACATTTCAGTGTGTTCAGAATCATTAATAAATAATCCATTTCAACTATATATATATATATATATATATATATATATATATATATATATATATAAATATAACTAAATGTTTTCCTAATTCTATCCAATTAATAAAATCGTTAACTGACCCGTCTTTGGTCATAAGTAAACAAGAGTCATTCACTTTGTTCTGTTTTAAATAGACCCTTCAGTCATCCAGCTGGTGTCAATCCACACAACGGTCAAAAGGCTGTAGCCTCGCCCTACTACTCCAGAGAGGAAAAAACAGAGTATTCTATGATCTTTAGCAACACCCTGAGTTCTAGCAGACATAAGGTCGACAACATGCAAGGAAAACAATAAACAAAAATATCGGTCGGTGACTTTACCGTTGGCTTGTTTCAGCCTATTGTGTAAGGCTACAATAGGCTCCCTCCCAATTAATTAAACTGTAACCGCAAACAGTTTGGCTACAACGTGGTCTTGCCTAGCTAGCCTTTGCTCTGAGGAAACATTGTTACACAAACTGATAGCAGCTAATATGATTCACGTTCGCTCACTCCAAATTAGTCAACTGTAGCCTAACCGGCGCCGCAAACAATTTGGCTACAACGTGGTCTTGCCTAGCTTGCCTTTGCTCTGAGGAAACATTGTTACACAAACTGATAGCAGCTAATATTATTCACTTTCGCTCACTCCAAATGAGATAACTGTAACCACAAACAATTTGGCTACAACGTGGTCTTGCCTAGCTTGCCTTTGCTCTGAGGAAACATTGTTACAAACAAACTGTTAGGAATAATTACCTTGTACATTTTTGAGGAGTCGACTTTCTTGTCGTCTTCAATGCTGCTGCGAAGTGGGTGGAAAGTGTCTGTAAAACAACTAGCTGCTAGGCATTAGGCTGCCGTCCAGAAAATAGACGGCCTGCCAACTGTCAAGTGTAGTAGGCCTGCTGGAATGAATGCCCACAGGTGCGCGCACGGCGCACCACGCCACTGGATGAGGTACTGATGATCACAATCCCCTCCCACTCATTTGCTCCACACACAGCCAGGCAGGTGTGCATGCAGTGAGGATGTCATAGTGCGCGCCTATCGCATGATTTAGACTCGACGATTTCGGTTGAGTATGTGGGGATTTTTTTTCGGTCGCAATTGGTTTGCACATTTTAAAAGTGGTGGGGACATATCCCACCCGTCCCCCCCGTAATCTACGCGTATGCCTTTTTAAAGTATTGACTGAAATAAATCAATACCACGTAGCATCGAAACGTCTCCGTCAAGCGATACCTGCAATCCATCCTTTTTAAAAAATTAGGATACCAGTACCAATCCAAGTACACTTAAAGTGATACTGAAACCAATTGATACCTGTTACACATTTAATGCACTTGCTTTTCTCCAGCGTAACAAGGCCACATGTAACACAGGTCCACCTCATGAAAAAAGCATGAAACATTTAAGAAGAATATGAAAATCTTCTTGCATCTGGCTCAATTTGTTATACTGAAGTTTTGAGACCTCTTGCCACCACCTCAGAATGAATCAATATTACCAATTGTGGACCATTTCTCTGATGCAGGTTGGACAAGTTGGTTCTCATTAAGTTTTTATTTCTGTTTGCAACTGAGATGATACGAGATACAATAAAGGAGCTCCTGCTGCTTCTCAGTTTGCAGTAAATTAGCTTCCATTGTCAGAGACGGCCCCTCGTCTGTGTGATCAGATAGCAGCTTCACAGACTGGAAACATCAATGCTGGAACAAGCATCAACTAACAGACTGATGACGACCAGCGAGCCACGCCGGCTTCATACAGCTGCCGGGAAAAACAGCCGACCCTCAGTGGATGAATGAGACTTAATGAGATGGAGCCAAGAAGAAAATACAGATAAGATGATAAAAGATGTAAATATTTGATGCTGTTTGTCTTTTCGGGGGATGATGATGATAATAATGCTGCAGAGGCTGCAAACATCAAATCTAAAGTTCTTTTGCCCTTTTTTTCCTTCCATCTTTCCCTCCGTGCTCTCATCTCACAGTTTGGTGGATTTCAGACTCACCTGCTGAAGGAGGAAAGTTTCTCTGTGCTCACTTTAAATCTGGAAGTATTGATTAATTGTTCAGTCTAAAAGTGTCAGAAAATTACAAAAAGTGTTTCTCAAAGCCCAAGGTTATGTCCTCAAATGTCTTCAATTGTTCACAACTTAATATTTTCAATTTACTGTCATACTGGACTTAAAAAGCACATCTACAGTAAATGTACAGCTATTTGAACCGTAAAAAAATGATTTTTCAACAGCATGTTATACAACAATTATATTAGTTAGGCTATGTAAATTGACTAAGTGCATGAGAGACACGGATACTTCCATTAAAACGAAATATTTATTTATTCATTTTATATTCAAAACCAGGTCCTTAGGGTGCGCTCACACTATGCAATCGTACCGTGTCCTAGCACATTTGCCAATGTGAGTGTAAGTGTATCATGCTTGAGTACGGTACACTTGGTCACGCATGCACACTAGGGATAAATATTTTCCCCAAAAATAAGACATTTTAAAACCCAGTTTTACAATCCGTGGGGACAGATTTTAAAATATGGGTACAGATTGTAAAATTACATCCATGTGGACAGATTGGTAAACTGTTAACTTGTATACAGTTAATTAGTTTTTCTCCCCCCTGAGCTTCAGGACAATGACCACAAGAGGGAGTTAAACCACCTTTTAACATTAGAAAACAGATGGGATATCAAATATAGACTGATGTACCAAGTACATAAAGTCCACCATCAGTCGCGTGTATTTTCATTTATATGTCACTGACGTTTCCCAAACCAGAGAAAAACTTATCATTATCTACCAATATTTAAAAGCGACTTTACAGAAAAACAAGCCCAAAGTCGCTTATAATAAACGGACTTGGCAACACTGGTTTGAGGTAATGTGAGTGCGAGCCAGCAGAGGACAGGGGAGGGGCGACATTCGTGCTTCAGCACGGTACGAAACAACTGGCCCTAGTGTCAGTGCGTCTTTAGATTCACGTATCTATTTTGCAGAGTTCTGGTAATGGGGGGGGGGGGGGGGGGGTTATATAATGACTGCATGTGTCCACTAGAGCAGTGATTCTCATCTGGTGGACAGCTGGTCCATAAATCTGCTGTTGGACCTGTCTTTTACTTGTCAAAGCAGAGAAACAGGTTGAACACTGAGCATGATCTGAGAGTAGCTCTGTCACTCCAGACTTTGAAACTCTCATCAAGAGTAAAGCACATGTCCAATTGTCTCATTGATATCCACAAATGACAGGTGAGGTGAAAACATCCGGTTTTGTGGGCCTTTTTTTTATTTTAATTTTTGTGCAGTTTTGATATTAATTTTATTCACTTTAGTACATGAAGTTCTAAATCTATCTCCAAGGGTATGATAGCCTGCTCATCCACATCCACTGGCTCCAGAGGAACTGGGCTCAGGTCTGTTTTCACAGCAACCTTCGTGTCGTGGAGTGTGCAGAGCTCGGCTTACTCTGACTGCCTGATGCGGGAGCCTCTTCCTCATGATGACCTACGACTGGTTGAACTTTGTTCCTCTTCTTCAGAGGGAAGAATGACTTCTTTGTCTTTTTCTTTTTGGAGACAACAGCCTGTCTCTCAGTTTTTGAGTCTGACTCACTGGATGATTTTGTCTGGGTGGCCATGGGGGACATCTCACTTGGTGTTGCATCCATAGCAGTAAGCAGGTCTTCCTCCATGAATCCCACTGATGTAACTTCCTCATCTGCATTGTCCACATCTGCCAGTACCTGAGAGGCAGTAATGGGATCAGTTCTGGCAGCAGTCCCGATGTCCTCCTTGGAGCGCACTGAAGTGATGGGGGATGCCTCTTGAGGAGGTAAAGCGCTCTTCTGGGGTTAGGGTTGGTTGCATCTTCCTCAAGCTGGTCTGGAACTGGGTGATCCCTGTCTTCTCTCTTCTTTGTGAACAGTTTCACACTCTTCATATTTTCCAGGCAGACTTCATTTCATTTCATTTTCACCAGAAAACGCTGGTATGTCTTCTAGCCTGTTTGTCATTTTGAGGTTGACATCTCATAGATGTGTTTTCCTCCATTGTGGACCTGATGTCCTCATCGGAGGACGTTGACATTTCACCTGGTTGATATTGTTGGATGGCAAGTCGCTGGTGACTGATCTGACCACCTCATCCACATCCTGCTGTGCTTCCAGCTGAACCTGAGAGGTTCCTGGTGTGACACTGTCCACATTCTCCAGGTCCAGATGAACAGTAAGCACATCAGTGTTGGGGGCAATGCTGATGTCTTTGTTTGAGCACACTGAGGTGGGGGAGGCTACCTTTTGACTCACTTGCCGCATATTATTTGGTTGTGCTTCCGTAAAAGAAGACCGTAAAAGTTCGAGATATATATATATATGTGTGTGTGTGTGTGTTAAAAAAAATCTCTTGATGAATAATGTTTAAACATTGTACTTTTTATAATGTTTCCAGATTCTGTAAAGCACTTAAATTACCTTGTGCATGAATTGTGTTATACGAATAAACTTGCCTTCACTCAGAAAAATGAATCATCTCAGTTTATTTTTAAGTATTTGCATCTATTTGATTTTATTTAAATAATACAATTTTAAGAATTTATTTATTCCGATTTCTTAAAATTAAATCTGTTAATTACGAAACCAATGAAATGTAATCTGTTCAAACGTATGAATATAGTTTAAATATGACGAGCTGTGGCTCAACCAAGATTCATTTAAACACAAAAAAGACCAAGGATATGAAAATCGATTTTAGGAAGCAAGCCCCTCCACATGAAGTCACATACATCAAGGGTCAGACAGTAGAACTTGTACAATCTTACAAGTATCTGGGTACAATCATAGACACTAAACTTACCTTTGATGAAAATTGTGAAGCTGTTTGTAAGAAGGGACACCAGCGTCTTTTCTGTTTAAGGAAACTGTCTCACTTTCATGTTGACAGATTACTGATGAAGCTGTTCTACCGTCCTTTTATTGAGTCTGTCATCTCTCTTTGTATGGTGGCATGGTTTGGCAACCTGTCTTTAAAGAGCAGGAACTCACTGAGCCAGGTCGTCAAATGGGCTAGCAGGACAATCGGTGAGACACAGCCTAGCCCAGAAGCCCTGTTTATATAAGACAGCTGCAGCAGCTCACTGGTTCCATCTTAGGGGACAAGTCTCACCCCCTGTACAGTGACTCCCTGCTCCTCCCATCTGGCCGCAGGTACACCGTACCTAGGACCAAAACTAAAAGGCACAGATTTAGTTTTGTCCCTGCAGCCATCTTACATCTTAAGAACTTGTGATCCCTTGATGATGGTTGGGGAGTTGTGAAGTTGATGATGATGATGATGTTGTTGACGATGTTTGTGTTGATGATGATGGCGTTGATGATATGACGATGAGTGCACTTATGCACTTTATGCCATGCACTTTTAGGGTAGCCACCCTAGATATATAATGCACTTTATGACAAAGCATGGAATGATGATGGGGATGATGATGAGTTGTGTGGCTATTTTACTGTTTTCATTTCTTGTATTGTTTTGTATGAATGTCTCTCACTGCGAGCCAAATTTACCTGCGGGTACAAATAAAGAAATCTAATCTAATCTAATTTAGTTAAAATTCATGAGATTGGTTTCCATTAGGTTCATGTAAAGATTTTAGTACGTCCATGCTCCACACTCCACTCTGCACCAGGCTGATTTACCGGTCTACTCAATTATTGGACACTTGTACAGTTGTTGAGGGAGTGTCTTATTGGTGTAGAAACATCTGCACAGTATGTATTTGTGTATTAGCAAGCAGTAAAGTGTTGCTTCCGATAAGGCACAGCTGTTCACCTCAGCCTTGTAAATTTTTTTTAATCCTTATTTCAAGTTCAGCGTTCCCTTGACTTAGTTTAAATGTTTGCATTTGTTAGACTATTGTGTCATGTTTTTGGTTATTTTAGTTTGTATTTTTTTACATGCTGAAATGAGGGCATTTCCTTTTGGTGTTTGTTTTTTTTTTTCTTCTTTTCAACACGTGAATGAGCACTGGACAGTTAATACTCAGTGTTTACCTGGAGCTAGTTACTACAGTAAGTACCAAGTGTGAAACAGAGCAGTAAGGAGTAATGACTGAATTAAATTATATTATTTATTTTAGATGTTACACTGAGGAAAAGGCTGAAGGAGAACCAAGCATGGCCGGGGGGGGGGGGGAATGGTGTACGGAGCAGAGTGGGTTGAGCTGGGCTGGGAGGTTGCTGAGGGTGATGTGACGTCTGTGTCTGGGAGAGTCCTTCAAAAGAATAAACACAAACCCACTAATAGTCTCTGGACGCACTCACACTCTGAAGAGGTGTGCTTGAGTACGGTACACTTGGTCACGCGTGCGCACTAGGGGTTAATATTTCTCCCGAAAATAAGACATTTTAGATCCCGGGAAAAGAAGCCAATTTTCCGAAAAATTACGAAATTTGTTAAAGTAAGTCATTTGGAGACTTCTAACTCTTACTTTTACTGGGGTTAAGAGTTGAATCAGTATGTCTGCTTTTACTAGTCTTTCTTACACAAGTATCTAATACTGCATACTACTCAGGCATGACTCAGAAGAACAAGCTTGCGTTTTTTAATCATAGTGTGTTGTGTTAATTGATCAGCTGTGTTGTGTTTTACCGGGACACACACAAACAAAGCATTTATGAGAGTAAACTGTCTATATGTTTTAGAGCAGGGGTCTTCAACGTTTTCCAGGCCAAGGACCCCCAAACTGATAGAGAGATGGCGCGGGGACCCCCTACTTTTATATATTGTATAAAATGGTGTTTTATATTAAACCGGTCCTATAGTGCCATGTATAAATGTACCTTATTATTATTATATATTACCATGTGTATTTAAACTTGATTCATGTTGATTATGCCTGCAGCACAATGCCAAAAAATCTGGCGCGCGTTTCCGCACACACATGTTGCCCTTTTCTGACTTTGAGCCCCTGCCCCTCTATAATCATGTGCACGTCTCTGATAAGGACGCTTTGCTCTCACGCGCTGCATTTATAGTCACACAACACACACATGCGCAGTGTTGCCAACTCCTCAGTAAGGAAAGTAGCTATTGGCTGTCCTAAAAGTCGCTAGAAGTCGCTAAATGACGTCATCGTCTAATTTGCATAATTATCATGTGCATGTTATTGTAATGGACGATGTAGGCGAGAGGAATAACGTCTTGACAAAAAGTGAGTTAAAAAACCCTAAATATGTTAAATACTACAAATGAGCTTTCTTATGTTGATTCTTGGTTTGTTTGTTTTTTAAAATGTAAATACATGATATTTATTGTTAAATGTTAGAATATCAAATTTAATCAAAAGACTGTTATGCAGGGTGGATGCGGAGGGGTTTGGGGTGTGGGTCTCCTCTCTGCTCTGACTGCAGCTGTGTGAGGCTACTGTGAACCTGACCGCCTGTGAGTGCTTTGGGACAGGGGAGGGGCTCACGGCAGCACCCACTACTCGTTGAGGACAGTAACGATACGTGCTTTCACTTCAGAGTCTCCAATAACACCAGAAAAAGTCGCTAGATTTGTCGCTAGTCGCTTTTGAGGAAAAAAGTCGCTATGAGGGTTTGGAAAGTCGCCAGATTTAGCGAGAAAGTCGCCAAGTTGGCAACACTGCACATGCGCACAGCACACAGTCACTTTCTAGTGCGCGGTCTTGCTCTCTCCAGATTCCAGGAGATTGTGGCTGTGTCCCAATCTGGTCCTAATTGCGAGGCTGCATCCTCGAAGTACGCATTTAGAGGCCGATTACGTCACGCGAAGGCTGTCCCAATTCGAAGACTCCTTCAAATGCAGCCTTGAAATGCGGCCTTCTTTTCCCTCTTTTTCGAGGATGCATCGCTACTATCCTTCGCGGCCTCCCAAATCCCAAGATCCTTTGCGCGGCACTGAACAGCGCCGCGCAAAGGATCTTGAAAACACAACAATGGCGACACCAACAGGTGAAGACTTTTCATTCAAGTGTAAGTATTGGTTTGTTTTATTTAATTATTTTTACTTATTACTACTTATACTTTTATACTTTTACTAATTACTTATATGTTATTATTTGACTTATATATATATATATATATATATATATATGGACTAAGATGAACAAATTTAGATTTTAATAAAGAGCTACGTTTGGGATTATCACTATTATATGTTATATTTCATTATTATGATAATTTCTTGCTATATTAGAACCCTTTTGTCTGTTGACATAGTAAAAAAAAAAAAGTTTTACGTTACATTTTGTTTTATTTTTGTTTTAGGGAGCAAGGAGCAAACCGAGCTCCTGATTAAACAAAGAGGGGAAAATTACCATCTATTCACGGGGGCCAAAAACTCCGCCACGGCGGGATGGAGGTAAGGCTGATGTCCATTTTTGTACATCTTTGCATCCCTGTGTTGATGTGATCTTGTATTTACCTTTTCTCTTGCTTCCCTCTGTGTTTAGAGCAATACTGGAAAAGATTGGGCTGGAGGGGAAGGTCCAGCCCTACCAGGCCAAAAAAAAAAGGGACAATTTAAAAATATATATATAAAGTAGGTAGCCTACAGGTTTGGATTAGTTTTACTGTTACTAAATACTTTTGCTGAAAATTGCTGACATGATTGATTTCCGCTGCCTTAGGATTGCAAATATCCAGGGAAAGGGGAGGGGGCCAGCGGCAAGCCCACTGCTGGCACTTGGCCCTGGTTTGTCCTCATGGATGAGGTACTGGGGCAGAGGCCATCTATTGCCCCCCCTGTCCTCATTGCCTCCATCCGTGAGGACACACCAGGGCCAAGTGCCGCAGTGGGTGAGCAGGAGAGTGAAGAGGAGGAGGAGGAGGACCAGCCAGGGCCCAGGAGGAAGAGGAGGAGGGAGGATGACCTCCTTGACCTCATAAAGGAGGACATGAGGCGGCAGAATGAGGCAGAGGAGAGGAGGGAGCAGGAGGGGAAAGAAAGGATGGAGAGGCTCTTCTCTCTCCTGGAAGAAGTAATAGAAAAATAAATATACATCTATATAGATGTGTTTAATTTGATTTTATTTATGAACTGTGTTTATTTATGATTTTTCTTTATTTTTTATTTGATTGTGAAGATTTTGATGTTTTATGTTGTTATTAAATAAAAAATATTGTTCATTGTTACACGTTGTCTATTCCATTTAGTATTTACAACTTCAGTACAATTTATAAACAGGGTTGCATAAAGTGCTACTGTTCAGGAAGAACAAGGGATTAAATATTTTCTTTTATTATCAAGTGATGAAACATTTCACTATTTACAAAAATTACATCAGGAATAACTATTTACAGATTCTTATTATTTTATTATTCTTTCTCTTGTGTGTTTTCCTTCTTTCTTCTTCTTTCTTTCTTTCTTTCTTGTGTGTTTTCCTTCTTTCTTCTCCTTTCTTCTCTCTTATAATTTTGTCAGCTTTTTCACCGTCTTTTCGGTCGTGGCGTCTTTCTCGTCTTATGGGCGGGAACAGCTGGTGACGCAACCAGGAAATGCCTCGAAGGCTAGACCGTCTCATTTAACAACGGTTGATGCAGCCTTCGGAGGTTCCTCAGAAGGCTGCATCCTTCGAAGGCCGCGTACTTCGAGGATGCAGCCTCGCAGTTGGGTCGGAATTGAGACACAGCCTGTGTCTCAATTGCGGGCGTCAGGGATATGCGGCAGACTCCCAGAACTTCCGGGGGAGTTGGAATGTCTGTTATACACAGGTTCATATATTCATGTTTTTATTTTAAGCATGTGCAAGGTACGACCTCGTGATTGGCACAGCAGCGATGGAGGCGCGTCCTCCTCGTTGGCGGGACAGGTGTTGTGAATGAACCGGTGCCCGGTGAAAGAGCTCCTGTGTGTCGCTGAATGTGTGCACTGCTCACTGAAAGACGTCTTCTGCCTCCATCTGTTCACTACAGTGTGATGAATTCATGTTCATGTGTATTTAAAGACATTTCAATTTGTGGAAAAAATTGCAAGGGGGAATATAAAAAAAATGTCTAATCAACCAAAACTTTCACGACCCCCCTGCAGTACCTCCGTGGACCCCCTAGGGGTCGCGGACCCCCTGTTGAAGACCTCTGTTTTAGTGTAAGGCATGTGTCGGAGGCAGCCATGCTTGAGTACACTTGGGTTTGAGGTAATGTGAGTGCGAGCCAGCAGAGGACAGGGGAGGGGGGACATTCGTGCTTCAGCACGGTACGAAACAACTGGCCCTAGTGTCAGTGCACCCTCAGAGTGCTGTAGTCCTTGAGGACCTGGGTGGCTTTGCATCTGCTTTTGACTTGATAACTTTTTATTTTCTAAGGAGGAATGCTCCAAACAGCTGTATTAATTATAAACAGTTTTGAAATAATAACATTTCAAAAATAAGACGCTTGTGTATTCAATTGTTATGGTGACAGTAGTGTTAGACCAACTTTAAGAGAAAAACAATGAGTAACAACTGCAAAGGGATGAGCTAACGTCATATTTTGACTTAAGTAAAGTTGGGTCAACTTGACTTGAGAAATAAATATATAATTATTCAACCCAACAACATCATGTGTTGAGATAACTTCATATTTCAGCTTGTAGAAAAAGTTGGCCCAACTTGCTTTAAGAAAAGTCAATCAATTAGACTTAAATTTTTGAATTAGCAAAAAGTTCTGCTAACTTAATATTTGCAATGTGAAATTTTACACTTTGGAAACAATTGTTGTAAAAGTTGAATGAGCTCAAAAGAGGTAACATCATTTTGTTGAGTATATAAATAAAATTGACTGAGGAAAATGACCATACAGTCCTCACTGAACAAAGTCATCTCATGTTCCACTACTGCTGCTTGCTGCCAGTTTTCAAGCTGCAGAAAATGCAAGAAAATGCATTTGTTGGGGAAATTAAATTCTGGCTGACCTTTCAAGACATTGCAAGTAAGTTCAGCGATCACGCAGGTTCAGGACTGATTGAGAGTGCAAATGGCTCCAAAGACCCCAAGAACAAGTTGCTGTGGTGGAGCTGCTTCATGAGATGGCGGAAGAGTAAATTGGCTCTAAAGACACACCTTGAGGAAGCTATCGTGTTGTTATCAAGAGACATTTGCTCCTTGTCTCCTCAACCAGCATGTTGTGGCTCCCCGGCAGCCAGTCAGCCCAGCACAGGTGCTGGCAATACCAATCAGCCCAGCTGCTGCTCATCATCATCAGGACTGCCTGAGTATAAGAGGAGGCTGAGAAGGGGCGCCCGTTGCTTGAACGTTGACTACTGTGGTTCCCTCTGTAATCCCAGTGTCTCCTCGCTCATCTGAAGCTCCCCTCAACCGCCTCCTCTTATACTCAGGCAGTCCTGATGATGATGAGGAGCAGCTGGGCTGACTGGCTGCTGGGGAGCCACAACACAGCATGCAGCATCTCTTCAGAAGACGAGGACATCACATCAGAGGAACGTAGATGTGCCCCATCTCCATCCAAGAAAACTAGTATATACATTCTCCTGTTTTTTTCCAACCTTTTTTGTTTGTCTGGTAAATTAATAGTTGTCAGTGTTATAAATGTAACATAAAGTTGAAAAATGTTCAACAGAAAGTGAAAAACGTTCGATATTCAGATGTTTGACACGAAAAAAATAAATGAATAAAAAGTACCACAAATGATGACAAAGACAACCGAATGAAACAGCAACAAATATTTTTATGATTTTCTGTCATTGTATACTGTTATAAATAAACAGACTCAAAGGTCTAAATCTTGAGGTGAACTGAAAATCAATGAGCCAAGCAAATGTATTTTTTTTAAAAGCCTTTGAAAACACACGTCATCTTTTTTTCAGTGCATTTCAGAACATATTATTGAGGAACTGAGGAGGAACATGACAACTTCATGTACTAAAGTGAATAAAATAAATATCAAAACCACGTTTTCACATGGTTGCTATGAAAACAGACCTGAGCCCTGGCCCTCTGGAACTGATGGATGTGGATGAGCAGGCTATCACACCCATGGAGATAGATTTAGCAACAGAGCCATCCACCATCATCTCAGCACCATCAGAGCATTGTGGAAAAAGGTCTTCAGTCACAGAAGACCTGGTGGAGGAAAGGGACCCCACCCCAAGACCCTCAGGCAAAGGCAAACATGGTTGCTATGAAAACAGACCTGAGCCCTGTCCCTCTGGAACTGATGGATGTGGACAATGAGGATGTCACACCCATGGAGAAAGAAATGATGACAAAGACAACCGAATGAAACAGTTCAGCTCCTATCCTCACGTGGGCAGTATAAGATTAGCTATAGTGGTGTAGATGGGCTAATGTCATAGGGCTAACGTTAGCTAAATGCTCTTCTACAAACGGAGAAACATGCAGAGACTAGTACAGCCATCAAAAAGTTCCTTGTGGAACAACTTCAAAAAAATCAATGAAAATGAGGTGCAGTGAGTTAAGGGTAAGGATGTGACGCAGACCATCATACTCTGTTTTATAGTTGTTTTGGGTATAAAAATGAAACCAATGAGTTGTGAAATTATGAATGGATCTCTCTGTGTGTGTGCGCGCATCACGTCGCCATGACGTCCAAGTGATTTTAATATTTTCACATTTTCATATATATTATACATATTTGTATTTCATTGACTCAAAATGAGGAAAAGTTCACTCTGATAAATAAGGTGTAGTCTATTGCCAATGATTAAATGTTTGTAATAATTGGTCACTGTGAACCTTGCTTTTTGTATTTATTTATTTTTTAGTAAATGTGTACATATAAATAACATGGCATGTTTACTGGAGAATATAAAAAGTAAAAAAACAAAGATCATACGAGTCATGAAAAGTACATGTAAGCACAAATGAGTTTTGACTGCTTTAACAATCCATCAAATTACAACTGTGAAGTCACTGCATACTTATAATTACATTATGTATTGTATGTATTGTTCAACAGTAGGTTCAACAGTAGTAGCAATAGTGTCCTAACAGTCTGCCTTTGTGTGTTTTTCTCCAACAGAATACAGATTTCAAACAAAGCCCTCTGGATCCAGACATGGATGATGAGGCAGAACAGATTGCCAACATGCTCGTCCCAGAGATATTGGATCGAGCTGCTGCCAATATTGATGAACTAATACAGTCTATCTGCCGGTGGGAGGCTGATGATGAAGTCAACACAGGCCAAAAATTGCAACAGGAGTTGCACCACTTCTTTAACATGCGGCGAGTGTTTGCAGAGCACCTGTCGTCGTCTTCTTCTTCTTCTTCAGAAGGACCATCCAAAAAAGAGGGAAAAAAGAAAAGACGCAACAATGTCAATAAAAAAATGACATCTGCATGGTAGAGCATGAAGACTGTGAGGGGTTACTTCAAAAAGAAAGGAGGGAAGGTTCAACCAGCTCTATATGATGAAGAGGCAATGGAGTCAGGCAGACAGAGCTCTTCACCTCCTCAAGATGCAGCCTCCCCCACCTCAGTGTGCTCAAACAAAGATATCAGCACCGCCCCCGACACTGATGTAATTGACCAGGAACCAGGAGAAATATCAACATCCTCCGATGAGGCCACAATGGAGGAAAACACATCCAGGAGGTGTCAACCTCAAAATGACAAACAGGCTAGAAGACAGACCAGTGTCTATAAACAAATGAAGTCTGCCTGGAAGAGTGTGAACCTGTTCACAAAGAAGAGAGAGGACAGGGATCACCCAGTTCCAGACCAGCTTGAGGAAGATGCAACCAACTCAGGCAGTCAGAAGAGCGCTTCACCTCCTCAAGAGGCATCCCCCATCACTTCAGTGCGCTCCAAGGAGGACATCGGGACTGCTGCCAGAACTGATCCCATTACTGCCCCACAGGAACTGGCAAATGTGGACAATGAAGATGAGGATGTTACACCAGCAGGATACATGGAGGAAGACCTGCTTACTGCTATGGATGTAACACCAAAAAGTGAGAGACAGGCTGTTGTCTCCAAAAAGGGAAAAAAAGAAGTTCTTCTTCTCTCTGAAGAAGAGAAACAAAGTTTATCTAGCTGAAGGCAGTCAGAGTAAGCCGAGCTCTGTGCACTCTGTGAAAACAGACCTGAGCCCTGTCCCTCTGGAACTGATGGATGTGGACAATGAGGATGTCACACCCATGGAGAAAGAAATGATGACAAAGACAACCGAATGAAACAGTTCAGCTCCTATCCTCACATGGGCAGTATAAGATTAGCTATAGTGGTGTAGATGGGCTAATGTCATAGGGCTAACGTTAGCTAAATGCTCTTCTACAAACGGAGAAACATGCAGAGACTAGTACAGCCATCAAAGTTCCTTGTGGAACAACTTAGAAAAAATCAATGAAAATGAGGTGCAGTGAGTTAAGGGTAAGGATGTGGCGCAGACCATCATACTCTGTTTTATAGTTGTTTTGGGTATAAAAATGAAACCAATGAGTTGTGAAATTATGAATGATTCTCTCTCTGTGTGTGCGCGCGTCACACCCCCCCGAAATCCAGCAGTGACAGTGTCACACCAGGAACCTCTCAGGTCCAGCTGGAAGCACAGCAGGATGTGGATGAGGTCAACACCAAGCGAGATGTCCCCCATGGCCACCCAGACAAAATCATCCAGTGACTCAAAAACTGAGAGACAGGCTGTTGTCTCCAAAAAGAAAAAGACAAAGAAGTCATTCTTCCCTCTGAAGAAGAGGAACAAAGTTCAACCAGTTGTAGATCATCATGAGGAAGAGGCTCCCGCATCAGGCAGTCAGAGTAAGCCGAGCTCTGTGCACTCTGTGAAAACAGAACTGAGCCCTGTCCCTTTGGAACTGATGGATGTGGACAATGAGGATACTTGCATACAGACAAGAAAACAAAGAAGAAAGACAGAGAGACAGATGGAAAGAGACAGACTGAATGATAGATATTAACTCAAATTTAGCAATAATGCAGACATGAAATTACAGACGGTGCAAAGTTTGCTTATTGTTTTCCTGGTTAAATTATTATACTGCCCGTAATTTCCAAAAGTTTCAAGTATTTTGTGATTGATCTTCTTCATTTTTGTTTTAAATGTTATGTTGTTTGTGTGTGCATGTGATTTGTTACAAAAATAGTTCTCCATGGCAACCTGAGGCTGCTCCCAGTGCTGCAGCAAATAAGGGAAGGTCTAACACTCTATGGCTTGTCAGATATCATGGCCAAGTACCCTGATATCTGCAAGCCTTTGTTTGTGCCAGGGTTAGAGATGAAAGTAAGTCCACCATAGACACAATTTAAGATTAAGATTAAGAAATTCTGTTTTGCACCACAAAGGTCCTATTAGAAGTTGAGTTGAAATGGTATTCTTGGTGTGTTGGAGTTGGTCTTAAATCCAAGAGTGTAAAGTGCCTAATGGCTCATCTCCTTTCACTTGACAGGCTGATGCAGACTTCATTTTATCAGTTTGCAAAGCGCAGTTCAGTGAGGCCGGCTCCAACAAGGAACAGGTGGAGCAAACTATAATGAACCACTTGCAGGATTTCTTACAGGAACTGGAGCAAGGTAAAATAATTTACTGCTCTATTACTGAAATTTAAGGAGAATGTTTTGTTTGAATTTAAGCAATTGTTTTAGAAAATTGAATAGATCAAATCAGCAGGTTCCAAAATTGGTTAAAGCAGTACAACAACAACTCTCTCAAAGTTCTGTCTTTTTCAGATGATTTTCAGAAGATTCTGTGTTGCACCTCGCTGCATGTCCGTCATTGTCTCCACGGGCCTTTCTCCAGTGGATAACAGGCCAAGGCCATGTTCCCGTCCTGCAGAAGGAGAAGAGGCGTTTTAAAGTGAATATTAAATTCAATCACGACTGCCAGCAGGAATATGGGGAACATAGGATATGCTATCCATTGGTGGTAGCCTGCACAAGCACCATCACCTTTCCTGTATAACATATGGCAGCCTACCACAATTTCAAAGTTGTCCTTTTTGAGGCATTCTTGCAGGGGCAAGAATTCTTAAGGGTGTAATAAAGTTGTTCATGTAAGTGTTGCATGCTTACCTAAGTAATATTTGGTTATAGTTTGTTACAAACTGAAAAATAGTTAAAAAGGGGTGGGAAATTAAAACGTTTTTTTACTTCTTCCTAATCCTTTTTCAAACAATGTTTTGTTACATTGCGGCTTTATCTTTATTTTAAATTTCTTTAAATATTTTTTTTCCCTTCTTTGTATGTACAAATAGCTACATTTTTTTGTATAATTGTATACAGTTCATGGATCTGAATGCATATGTCACTGTAGTTGATGTATAGTCTTACTAACGTTCACTGAAAGATTTGAAGACAACGACAGTAATTGTCATGTCCATGGGAGTCGGATGGGCCTGTAGGGTCCACAACTGCCTGAAGTCTTGCTTATATCTTGCTCAGTTAGGGGTGAAGGAAATTCAGGAACAACCCCAAATTCTTGTTGGAACTCATCACAGTAAAGGGCACTCTCCCAGTCTATGTCAAGTTGTTGCAGATCCTAGGATTCAAACAATGGCATAAATTGACAGTTTGAAAAAGACATCAAAATGTGGGCTACTGCTTCAATCAATGTATGTTCAACAAAGATAAGGAAAAAGTGCGCACCTCAACATTATCAGCCTCATCTGTGCTGTTCTGCAGCAGGCCCAACTGCCACAACTGTTGAGGGGTCATGTTTCCCTCTGTGCGGAGTGGGTGATGGTTCCAGCCCTCAGTAAAGGTGTGAAGGTCACAGTGGAGACGGGGGAGGAACACATAATGCACCAGGAATATGTACAGCGTGTTTGAGATGTCCAGTAGTCCCTCTTCTTCCAGACTGTGCAGTACATCATAATATGTACTAGTTACTGCGAGCCACACGTCACGCCATAGTCATTCAATTCTGTTGAAAAATGGTAAAGTCATAAAAAACACAGTATGTCACTTTCTGATTTAGAGACAGAATAAAAGTTAAAAAGGGTACTTGAATGATAACAGGTTTTGAAAGCCATCTGGTCACATCCACTATTAAAGCCTAAATGCTGATACATCAAACTAAAATAGAAAGAAATGGGTCTCTCCAGTTCCTGCTCAAATTGAATAGTTACAGTACAATGTCAGACCAAGAGCTTGACACGTGTCCAAAAACACCAATGTACCATATTGGTTTTAGATTACTCAACATGGCCACAGGATGCAATTGAGCAGGATCAAAACTGCACAGATTCATGCTTGTGTCACAGGGAGAAGAAACCCTTTCACTTGTTTCTATTAATACTAACTGAAATGGTTGTTTTAAAAATTAAATTAATCATAACTGAAGCTTAATTAGACAACTCTGGAATGAGAACATCATTTTTTGAGCATAAACATTAAGCTGAAGCACAACTAGAATGCATATTCTTAAGCATGGCTGCAGTCAGGCTCTGTCTCAGATATTCATTTCCTGAATGATCTGCTTTGCCAGACATAACAGGGAATGAAGCAGAAGAAGCCCCCCACCTACCCACAGTGGATCAAGAGACAGAGCCCAAAGGTGGATGCTGGGGAGGTGGTGGGTTTGCAACAGTAGCAAGGCAGAAACAGCAGTGATATTTGGCAGAGGCAACAGCAGAATAGCAGCAGAAACATAGCCAGGGATGAGCAGGTAAGTTAGGGGTTTAAATAGCCCGTCCTATTTGGACGAAGAGAGCATGTGACTGATGACTGATCAGCTGATCAGGATGGGCACAGCATGAATTGTCTGCCTGAATTAGCTCTGCAGCTTTGCATCATACCTGATTGACAAACAACTGCACAGGTATACAGAAACAATGATTCAATGGTTAATGTGACCTTGCTAAAAATATGATGATATTTACCTCTGATTGTGGATCTGTAAATGATAGAAATGTAATTGCCATAAAAATACAGTTTTTATTGCTGCTGTGTGATGTGGAGAAAAACTTTCTTTTCCTTTTTTTTTTTACCTTGCCTCTCCACACTGCCAGTAGTGGGCTCTCTGCTGGATACACAATCTGTAAATTGAAAATTCATTCACATCAGTAATGGAAATCAGATGTTACCGTATTATACAGTATATAATATTAGTTTGTTTACATTGTCATAGCAACATGGTGACGCGGTCCGGCAGAATACGTGTCACCATGTTGCTATGGCGATGTAAACAAACTCAACTCCTTGCTCAACGCTTGCGATCAAAGCGATCCTATAATCCAGGCCCTTCACTAAGCAGTAAAAGTTAGCTAGCAAGTTATTTCTTACCTTCATGTCTTTCGGGGGACGAGTCTCCGCTGCGCCGTCCAGATGTCAGACACTCATCAGATGAATCCAGGTCAGGTTCGCTGAAATTCAGGTGACTGAGGTGAGTCTGGCTGTGGCAACACACACCGTGTGCTCCGGCGCCGACCCTCTCCACTTGGCCCAGGTGTGCATTGATAGTCGCCCGGGTGTGTATTTATAGTTGTCTTTTCTTTCTGAATTTTCATACTCTGTTCGAGCGTGAGTTGTTTGAATACCGTACGTTTCGCCACCTTTCGTCTACCTCTTCTTTGCGCATCTTCCTCTCGTATTTATACCATCCACACGTACCACTACTGCCATCTACAGGGGTCAGTTTGTCATTACCCTAGTTACATGCCTGATTATTGATGGACAAGCTCCGCCAGACCGTCCCCCAGCCCCTCCCCGTTGAAAAACATAATTGACGTCTCTAGACGTCAATGGCAGCCAATGAGTTAAAGATACCAAAATGGAGTGCTTCTTTCCTATCCGTGGCCATAGTTTTCTCCCTGCTGACAGAGTTTTTGGAAGGATTGAGCAGGATATCCGCAAGCAGGACACCATACTCCTACCAGAAGAGTACACCAACATCCTGAGGAAGCATGGCTCTGTATATGTGTACGGGAAGGACTGGGAGAGCTTTGACCACAAAGCTGCAACCAAGGCTCTCATGCAGTAAATTTGGTCTTACAAGTTCAGCGAGGCCCGGGTGCTGGAGATCGATGGCAAAGGGTTGGGGGTGAGAACCACCTTCAACGGTCCCACCTACCAGCACACTCTCCTGAAGAGAGGCAAGAACTGGGGCCAGTATAAAGCAGATCCCCTGCTGATGATGACCACAGTGAAGGCTGTGAAGAAGAAGGACATCATCAGCCTGCTGGAAGCCATTGGTGCACCAGCAAATGTCAAGGCCTTCTACAACCATGCTTTGGCTGTTACCAATGATGTCCACAGTGAGGAAGAGTAGGCTAAATGGCACACACTGGCATCTGAAGCCCATGTGACACTCAAGAACACACACACACACACTAGTAGCCTATAGCCTAAGGTGGATATATAGCGTTTTGCAAAATAAATGTTATGTTGTTGGGCTTCAGAGGGTTAATGTGTCTGTATGATTATTATTAATCAACCTTTGTATATACTATTCCATATATTTATGATGTATTTTTTTAACCAATTTAAGATGTTTGACAATGTTAAAATGAATATGTTGCATTTCGGCATGGTTTTTTGACTTATTTATGAACGATTTGTGTATATAAAATTAAATAAAAAATATCCTGGATTTTAAGAACATTGTGTCCCTGGTCTTCAAATAGCTCAAGTAATAGTTTAATGAACAAAAATTGTGAATGAACTTGATTGTTGATGTCTTAAATAATAATGTCAAATAACCAACATTTCTCAAAATGGATACATCTCATTTTGCAACAAAACTCTTCATATGTGTGTATTCGAAAATCACTGGAATTGCTGGATTTCGGGGGGGGGGGGGTGTGACGCGCGCACACACAGAGAGAGATCCATTCATAATTTCACAACTCATTGGTTTCATTTTTATATCCAAAACAACTATAAAACAGAGTATGATGGTCTGCGTCACATCCTTACCCTTAACTCACTGCACCTCATTTTCGTTGATTTTTTTGAAGTTGTTCCACAAGGAACTTTGATGGCTGTACTAGTCTCTGCATGTTTCTCCGTTTGTAGAAGAGCATTTAGCTAACGTTAGCCCTATGACATTAGCCCATCTACACCACTATAGCTAATCTTATACTGCCCACGTGAGGATAGGAGCTGAACTGTTTCATTCGGTTGTCTTTGTCATCATTTCTTTCTCCATGGGTGTGACATCCTCATTGTCCACATCCATCAGTTCCAAAGGGACAGGGCTCAGGTCTGTTTTCATAGCAACCATGTTTGCCTTTGCCTGAGGGTCTTGGGGTGGGGTCCCTTTCCTCCACCAGGTCTTCTGTGACTGAAGACCTTTTTCCACAATGCTCTGATGGTGCTGAGATGATGGTGGATGGCTCTGTTGCTAAATCTATCTCCATGGGTGTGATAGCCTGCTCATCCACATCCATCAGTTCCAGAGGGCCAGGGCTCAGGTCTGTTTTCATAGCAACCATGTGAAAACATGTGGTTTTGATATTTATTTTATTCACTTTAGTACATGAAGTTGTCATGTTCCTCCTCAGTTCCTCAATAATATGTTCTGAAATGCACTGAAAAAAAGATGACGTGTGTTTTCAAAGGCTTTTAAAAAAAATACATTTGCTTGGCTCATTGATTTTCAGTTCACCTCAAGATTTAGACCTTTGAGTCTGTTTATTTATAACAGTATACAATGACAGAAAATCATAAAAATATTTGTTTCTGTTTCATTCGGTTGTCTTTGTCATCATTTGTGGTACTTTTTATTCATTTATTTTTTTCATGTCAAACATCTGAATATCGAACGTTTTTCACTTTCTGTTGAACATTTTTCAACTTTATGACAGTAGTGGAACATGAGATGACTTTGTTCAGTGAGGACTGTATGGTCATTGACAATA
Source organism: Scomber japonicus (assembly GCF_027409825.1). Lineage (NCBI taxonomy): Eukaryota > Metazoa > Chordata > Actinopteri > Scombriformes > Scombridae > Scomber > Scomber japonicus. Next base: position 33,134,465 of record NC_070587.1, on the reverse strand, counting down.
TAGAGTTGAGCTTGTCAGTGACCGTTTTCACAATAACTTTAAGTTAACATTGATCTAAAAGGATAAATTTACTGGCCATTCAAACTGAACTGTGTCAGACTGTCATGTTACACCAGCGAAACACATTTAATCTCATTCAAAATTCAATTCTAAACTTTAATGTTACATTATTTTATATTTAATCAGGAGATTTTAAGCTTAAGACCGGATAAACCATTGTTGTGTATATTATAGTATTTGCCTCACTGTCAATTTTATTTATATACTCAACAAAATGATGTTACCTCTTTTGAGCTCATTCAACTTTTACAACAATTGTTTCCAAAGTGTAAAATTTCACATTGCAAATATTAAGTTAGCAGAACTTTTTGCTAATTCAAAAATTTAAGTCTAACTGATTGACTTTTCTTAAAGCAAGTTCGGCCAACTTTTTGTACAAGCTGAAATATGAAGTTATCTCAACACATGATGTTGTTGGGTTGAATAATTATATATTTATTTCTCAAGTCAAGTTGACCCAACTTTACTTAAGTCAAAATATGACGTTAGCTCATCCCTTTGCAGTTGTTACTCATTGTTTTTCTCTTAAAGTTGGTCTAACACTACTGTCACCATAACAATTGAATACACAAGCGTCTTATTTTTGAAATGTTATTATTTCAAAACTGGTTATAATTAATACAGCTGTTTGGAGCATTCCTCCTTAGAAAATAAAAAGTTATCAAGTCAAAAGCAGATGCAAAGCCACCCAGGTCCTCAAGGACTACAGCACTCTGAGGGTGCACTGACACTAGGGCCAGTTGTTTCGTACCGTGCTGAAGCACGAATGAAAGTGTACTCAAGCACGGTTGCCTCCGACACATGCCTTACACTAAAAGATATAGACAGCTTCAGAGCCGGACAGTGACGGAGTACTTTTACTTGAGTACAGTACTTAAGTACAATTTTGAGGGATCTGTACTTTACTTGAGTATCATTTTTGGGGAGTACTCATGACTTAACTCAAGTACATTTGAGAGGCAAATATTGTACTCTTTACTCCACTACATTTCCGCGAGTACCCGTTAATTCTACAGTGAACCCTTGTTTATCGCGGGGGTTACATTCCAAAAAGAACCCGCGATAGGCGAAATCCGTGAAGTAGTCAGCTTTTTTTTTTTTTACAATTATTATACAATACTGTTCTATAGATTGAAACCAAAGATCAAAACCTGTTTTCAGGCCCAAGCATTTGTTTAAGAAATAAAAATATAAACGTTTTCTTACAAAAACTATGATAGTTTTTAGAAATACTGTAAACTAATAATTTTAATAATCAATACGAGGTTGGACACATTGTGACTGACGCTATTTCACAGTTCCTCTGACTGTGCCTCTTTGTCCTGACTCCACTCCGCTGTAGCGTCTTTTTCTACTGAAGGCTGTGGTGCAGGTGTCTTTTTCTACTGAAGGCTGTGGTGCAGGTGTCTTTTTCTACTGAAGGCTGTGGTGCAGGGGTCTTTTTCTACTGAAGGCTGTGGTGCAGGTGTCTTTTTCTACTGAAGGCTGTGGTGCAGGTGTCTTTTTCTACTGAAGGCTGTGCTGCAGGTGTCTTTCTACTGAAGGCTGTGGTGCAGGTGTCTTTTTGTACTGAAGGCTGTGGTGCAGGGGTCTTTCTACTGAAGGCTGTGGTGCAGGTGTCTTTTTCCACTGAAGGCTGTGGTGCAGGGGTCTTTTTCCACTGAAGGCTGTGGTGCGGGTGTCTTTTCCGAGAGAAGAACATAGTTATGGGTAGTTGTTGGTGCTCTTTTTTCTTCTGGGCAAGAAGATTCTTATAAACAGACATGCCACCCTCGTCGACATTGTGGGTTTTGTCATGGAGAAATTTTTCAAACGTAAATTTGGCAAGCTGTACAGAGACGAGGCACGGAGACTGTTGACATTGGTCTACAGTCCCTTAGCCAATCAGGATGCAGAACACAATGCACTGTAAAAAAAAAAAACATAAAAAAACTGCACTAAAAAAATCCGTGAAACAGCAAAGCCGCGAAAGGTGAACTGCGTTATAGCGAGGGTTCACTGTACTGAAACCCCCCCCCCCCCCCCCCCCCCCCCAAAAAAAAAAAAAACTCTATCGGCAATCACCTTCAGCCAAAGTCAACTCCATGGTCAGGTTAGATGAGAGACGAAACCATGGAGGAAACAATGGAAGAAGACGCAGCAGGTCCATCTCGGCCCGGGATGAAAATGGCTTGATTTTACTTTCAATTCCTTTTACATTCTCCAAGGTATTAACATGTTTCATAACTCCATCTAGGACATTTCTATACATAAATGTAAGCACTGTGGCAGTAGTAATGCAATATTTAGAAAATGTACTCTTGTACTCTTGATACTCAAGTACTTTTAAAAACAAGTACTTCAGTACTTTTACTTAAGTAGACATCTGACCGTAGTACTTATACACTCTAAGAAAGAATGTGTTGTTTTCATACACGTTCAATTCAGAACGCCAAATAACACATGTTGTGTCAATTTCTGCAAATAATGTGTTGCGTGATTTAAATTCTACAACACAAAATATGTGTCAACATCAAGACCAATCACAAAACGCCTACGGCCAAGTTTTTTTTTCTATCGGCCAAGAAGTTCCTCCAACGACATTTAACGACATCTCACGAGGAGCAACGCCGGTACAGCAGGGAGTTCGACACGGTTAAAAGGACCAATAAAATGGACAGGTAAGTGGATGATTTTGTGTGTTTATGTTTCAATTATAGACATAAGTGGTTAAAAAGTGCTCAATAAGCTATACGTTAGGCTTAACCCGACCTCTCACAGGTGACTTTACCTCAGCCTCCCCCCCAGGGCCGGCTCTACCTAATTTAGTGCCCTAGGCGAGATTGCTCTCCGGCGCCCCCCCCCCCCCCCCCCCGCCTCTCCACACACACACAATTAAATTACACCAGCCAAATGAACAATCACAACAGTTTAATTTGAACAACAACAGCAAACTGCAAGTATTGAATGACAGCAGCCAAAAGAACAATCACAACAGTTTAATTTGACAGCAGCAAACTTTCAGGTAACTGTCTATGGAAGTAGTGGTGATGGCAACTTCTCCCATCTCCTCTTTTTGGGAATTCAAAGTCAGATTTCAGCTGATATGGCCCTCTGTGGACTAATTCCACCCTCACCTTATCAGACAGGGAAGGCCAGTCAGCAGGGTCCAATGGTGCTGCCTTGAGAGATTTTTCATGGACTTGAGGATGTGTTGATGGGCCTGGGGTGTCCTCAGGCTGCCCTTGTCCCTTCACCTGCAAGAAAATCAAACACACATGCAAATATAAATATTAATCCTTCAGTATTAGTAAAGTCACAATGATTTACAAATTACAAGACATCAGGCAAAAAACACATCTTAAGCATGAATTAGGAATAACAATTATATTGTTCAGTGATGTGACTACAACATTTAATTACAGAACTCACCTGCTTCATGCTGACTTGCAGAGGTGGGTGGTATGGTTGACATAGTAGTGCTGCTGCTGCTGCTGCATGATGCCTGACTTGTAGCTGTATTCAAACAGAGCACATCCATACTGTCACAACACTGCATTAAGTTTGTTGTGTCAATCTCACTTAATAAATCACTTGATTTTAATTGACTAAAAATTATATTTATTGGCATTACTAACAAGGTTGTACCATTCAGTAACAACAACAATAACATAGTAATGTGTCAGAGACCACAAACAATTGGATAAACTTACATGCTTCAGAGAGTGGTGTTCCTGTGGATGTGTGATCAGAAGGCCCCTCTCCAGAAGCTGTTTGAGGTGTCAAATATTTTCTGAGTGCATCTAGACAGAGTAAATGTATTAAATTACAAGAAAAAACAAGTAATAATAATAATAATAATAATAAAAAACTGCTGCAGCTTGCATTTTCATCACTTGGCTACTGATTTTCAGCACAATATCAAACGCAGTGTTGCCAACTTGGCGACTTTCTTGCTAAATCTGGCGACTTTCCAAACCCTCATAGCGACTTTTTTCCTCAAAAGCGACTAGCGACTAATCTAGCGACTTTTTCTGGTGTTATTGGAGACTTTGAAGTGAAAGCACGTATCGTTACTGTCCTCAACGAGTAGCGGGTGCTGCCGTGAGCCCCTCCCCCATCCCAAAGCACTCACAGGCGGTCAGGTTCACAGTAGCCTCACACAGCTGCAGTCAGAGCAGAGAGGAGACCCACACCACTCCACATCCACCCTGCATAACAGTCTTTTGATTAAATTTGATATTCTAACATTTAACAATAAAGATCAAAATTGATTTACATTTTAAAAAACAAACAAACCAAGAATCAACATAAGAAAGCTCATTTGTAGTTTTTAACATATTTAGGGTTTTTTAACTCACTTTTTGTCTCCCCCACAGCGTCCAATACAATAACATGCAAATGGTAATTATGCAAATTAGGCGATGACGTCATTTAGCGACTTCTAGCGACTTTTAGGACAGCCTATAGCTACTTTCCTTACTGAGGAGTTGGCACTGATCAAACGTGATAAGACAGTAGTAGAACTATGCACCAGCAGCAGCAACTGTGTCAGTGGGCACACAGGTGTTATTATACTAGTGATGACTATGGTAAAGTTAATTTTCAACTCGACCAAACATAATGACTAGATGAAACTGAAATAAAATACCAAATCAGACTGGACATCCAGGCAGGCAGAGATGATAACTGTGTAGAAAACTAATTAAAACTCCTCACAAACATAAACAGCGCCGGTGTAGTGCGCATTTCACATTAAACAAGCTAGCAAGCAGAAATATGTGCTAACGAGCTACCACAAATAAAACGTCTCTCCACACAAAACGGCATAATTAAAAAAAAATGGTAGGCCTACAGGCTAATGTTACCTTTATATTGCGACTTCCTCTTCTCCTCTTCTTTTCTTCTTTTTCGGTTCTGCGCACCCGAGGGCTTAGACGGCCTTTTCATCTCGTAAATAACAAAAGCATCACCTGTCTGTGACCTGACGTCTGAGCCCAGCTCTGACCCTGAGGTGCGCAGTGCGCACCCGTCATGTGATTCAGCAGCAGCACCACATTTTAGGAACATCATTGTTTATTCATTTGTTAATATTTATTATTTTCAAAAGAGAACACACAAAGGAGGGCGACTGGTCATAGAAAATTATTTTTATTTTTATTGTTTTGATTTTAGATGGCGCTCTAGGCGACCGCCTATATCGCCTACGCCTAGAGCCGGCCCTGCTCCCCCCAACACAATGATTGATATTCGCGGTCACACCAAGGCGAATTACTGCTAGACCAATTAGTTACTTATGCTAAATGAGCTAAGCGGGGGTGTAGTGCTAGGCTTGAAGATCTTTGGTTAACGTTTAGCGTCGAAATGCCGTCAGCCGTCTGAAAACTGCAACGCTGAAGTGCAGCTAACTAGCAGCTAAATGCTAATGTAACCTAACTAGTGCTAGCTAACTTTGCGCCTTGTGAAGTTGAGAATCGTGACGTGAGCTTATTAGCAAGGTCATCTTCTGTAGGGGACGTTAGCGTAACCTCTAAACGTAGGCTATGTAGCCTACACAATTGCAAGCAACTTTGAAACTGCGCTCTCAATATGTCATATCAACTTAGCTGCCAGCAAACCCGAACTGCTGTCAGTTTACAAATAGTACCGTAAGTCTTCTCGCAGGCTCAGAGATTTATAGGACACGTGAATTTATTTGATTGGGAAATTCTGTCGTGGGATTAGCCTAGCCTACTGAACAAATTGACAACTAACTGCTAGTCAGCTATCTTCTCGTGTAGGCTACTCAACCAGCTAGGTAGCTCACTTGGGTGCAACACCTGCTCACACTTTGAATTAAGCTGTGGTTATTACAGTTGGCAGAAATTGTGTGAAGTGTTGCCTTGCGTGAATAAACTGTATAAAATGGGTCGGTAAAGCAAGCTAGTTCAGCACGCTGTTCCGTCTACGGGACGGGACGGATGTTAGGAGGTAGCCACAAGTTCTTCTGGATGTTTTAAACACCAACCCTTAAACATATATATTCATGCCGTACATCGTTGGAAAGCTTAGATTGTCCTGATTCATTCAAGACCACTCACGACTTATATGGTTGCTCACAGCCGTAATAGTATTAGCGATTAGCTCGGCTAGCCCCTGAGCTAAGTAAGAAAAGCTATAATGCCTACATACCTTCAAAGTCTTCCCTTTATCCACAACGATCATCTTATGACTCAGGACTTTATCTACAGCTCGCCAAATATCCATTCTTGTGAAATATGAAATCCGTTTCCATAAAACCGAAATACTTTCCTCAATATGTCAACATGTATTCAGTCCAACACGTAACGTAATAACACAAATAACAAACCATATACGGTCCGTTTACGTCATTTCCTGACCTGCATGTCCATCTCAGAGTACACGTGACTAGATGTTTACGACCGTGAGCCTCTTCTGCTTCTGACGACACCACACACAAGCCAATCGGTGTTTAGGATTAGGCAGTACATGTCTCCAAAGCCAATGAGGACATGTGACCGACAACAACGTGGGTTTGATTGACAGCTGTTCCAGCCTATGGAAATATTTGGTGAAATGAAGTTGATAACCTTTTAGCCAATAGTCAGATGTTTCCAACGGTGTATGACACTAAGCTATTAGGTTTGGCTGTCCATAAACAAACTCCAAGCGTAACCGGCGTGCGCCCTGTGCGTAAAAGAGTTGAACCATATATCATTACGCACTCGGCATTTTGGTACACGGTTGGTTCTTCTTCGACTTGACATATGACTTATACAAAATAAAAAGATAGATAGATATGGCCAAACAAAAAAATATGGTTATATGTAATAATAATAATAATATTAATAATAACAATAATAATATGGCGTCAGCTTTCATTAGAGACCAAGATTTTGATTGTAGGCAAAGGGGATGTGAAGTTATAGGTGTTTGATTGCGGTTATACAGCTTTGGTAACCAAGTGGACCAAAGGACCTGAGGAAAACGCATGGACATACCTGTTGAAAAATAATTCTGAAAAATTCAAAATTTGGACTGCATGAAGCCAAGACATGTGGCTGTGGCCTCATTGTGTCTATATCCTGTTGAGAGGTCCCTGAATGTCTGTACACGTCATTGTAAAGGCAAACCTATGGGCGAGTAAACAACCCCATCATTGTAACCTCTGCCACTCTTTGTCAGTAAGTCACAGAATTACACAGACACTTTTACAAGAATCCTGAGAGTGTTTCCTTTCCAATGATACCAGACACATCTCTGAGTCTCAAACTATGTGAGATCTGTGATACTCACAACTTGGGCATGTCGTTTAGGCTAACAGCATAAAAAACAGGGGCGTGTGTTAAGTGGTTAATAAAGAAACGAGCTACGAATATGATTTTTGGGCAAAAGCCCTAGTGTGTGTGTGTGTTAATTATAGCATCATACATGATATTATTATATCATATTGTATGCTCATTGTTATGTCAACGTTGCTATGTTATTGCATTTTAATGCATAGGTTTATGTCACATGATCAATTTGTTGCTATCATCTGTGTACCCTGTAGATATTTTAAAATGTATATATTTAATCTTTTTTTCTTTTTGTCTGTTTCTTTCTCCTCTCCAGTGAAAATGGAGCTGCTAGAAAATTACCCTAGCCAGCTGCAGGACCCTGGACCAACAGTCAAGAAAGTGCTTGTTTCAGTATACTTAGATGGCACTGAAAAATGCAAAAAAGTTTTTTCCGTTTGCAGTGCTTCACAGCTTTTACAAGCCTGTCACTCCGAGTTTTCTCACCCAGTGGAATTACAATGATTTCGACACTACAACAGTGACTTCAAAGACTACATTGACTGTGACAGTAGCGTAGATCTTAAGGATTATGACAGATTCCAAGTATGGGTATCCACTGTGATCCATTTGGAGTTGGTGGAGTGTGTAGCACCACATACTGACAGTGAAAATGTGAGTATTTTTAGGGATCTCATGTTATGGCTATTTTTGGAACGTTAACTTGAATTATGAATCAATAGCACTTCCCTTAATAGATATATTTATGACACAAGATCGTGATGCCAGTGAGCAATCGTGCACAATAGTGGCATTGTTTGACATGAATAGAAGAGAATCTTAATCAATATCATTAACACTGGAGTTTTGTTATTCAAATGGCGGTGACATTTTTTCCTACAGTTTGAGGTTTGACTGGTTATCTTTTAATGACTGCATAACTCCCCATTCTAACCAACTTATTTGAGAGGCATGTTTGTTCTTGTGTCTCATAGAAAGATCTGACTGCTGATCGGCTCAAGTCTCTTATGGAAAAGAAGGCTCAAGACATCCTTAAAGAATATGAGAAGACAGGAACACTATCAACCAGTACCAGAAGAAAGCTCGTAAACATAAGTGTCAGTGACCTGGTCGAGAAACATGGCTTGTAAGTTATAGATATTCATTGTTTTGATGTATAGCAGTTTCCCTTTTGTTATTTTTATCCACATCTATTCAAGTGGATGTAAAAACTAAATTGGATCATCTGCACATGAAATGTTTAAATAATGTCCAGAGGTGATGGACTTGTCGTTAAATCATTTGTTTTGCTCTACAGTTATCTCTCTGGACCAGAGAAACTGCTTTTGGCAAAATCATTGACAACACTCTTCCCGTCACTGAAAGTGATGGTCTGTGGAGATGGTGAAGGATTTGTAAGTATTGATTTAAAATTGGTGAAGTATACTCTCTCTGATCTATTGAGGTTTAGTTTAGTCAGTATTTTCTGGTTTTTGGCTGCACTCCATGAGAAATACTTAGGATTTCTTGTTTGTATAAGAGTATATAACGAAATCCCACAGAAGTAGCAGTAGTAGTCGCCATGCTTCTTGAATATACATATTGTTGGTGACTGTCAGGATAAAGTGCAAACGAGACTCCAAGAAGGATTAAGTACAAAATGCCAAAATGGGAAGCATAAAGCATTGAATTAGCTGAAGCGTGTAGCGGTCAGCAAAAAGTAGGCTTCCCACATCACCCACCCAGTGTTGCCAACTCCTCAGTAAGGAAAGTAGCTATTGGCTGTCCTAAAAGCCGCTAGAAGTCGCTAAAAACGTCATCGCCTAATTTGCATAATTACCATTTGCATGTTATTGTAATGGACGCTGTAGGAGAGAGGAATAACGTCTTGGGAGAGACAAAAAGTGAGTTAAAAAACCCTAAATATGTTACGAACTACAAATGAGCTTTCTTATGTTGATTCTTGGTTTGTTTGTATTAAATGTAAATCAATTTTGTTCTGTATTGTTAAATGTTAGAATATCAAATTTAATCAAAAGACTGTTATGCAGGGTGGATGTGGAGTGGTGTGGGTCTCCTCTCTGCTCTGACTGCAGCTGTGTGAGGCTACAGTGAACCTGACCGCCTGTGAGTGCTTTGGGACAGGGGAGGGGCTCACGGCAGCACCCACTACTCGTTGAGGACAGTAACGATATGTGCTTCCACTTCTGAGTCTCCAATAACACCAGAAAAAGTCGCTAGATTTGTCGCTAGTCGCTTTTGAGGAAAAAAGTCGCTATGAGGGTTTGGAAAGTCGCCAGATTTAGCGAGAAAGTCACCAAGTTGGCAACACTGCACCCACCCTCTCACTAACTCTCTCCTAGCAAGTGAACAGTACATATATATATATATTAGGGCTGTTCGATTAATCGATTTTAAATCGTAATTGCGATTATGTATTTAGAACGATGTTAAAACGTGAAACTCGTAAAATCGATTTTTCACTTTAACTAACTTCTACGATACAGTCCCCGTTCATTTGTCTGGGCTGCGCCCTACTGTCTATGGCTGCGCAAGATACATTTATGGCTGCACTGGTTTGCAGTACTTATTTCCGCCTCTGACCTCCCCATGGCGCTCGCTCTAGTTACTACCGGTTACTACACATTTGTAAACAAACATGTCGGCGTTGGAGTTAGTGGATAGAAAGAAGAGCAAGTCCGTTGTATGGAAGTGGTTCGCCTTCGACGCTTCGGATGAAGAGCAAAGTACTCCGCTTTGTAAACTCTGTCGGAAGTCAGTGGCAGTTAAAAACAGCAGCACAACGAATTTATTTCAACACCTCCAAAAAAACCACCCGTCGGAGTGGCAGCAGTGTGTTGCAGAGCGGACTGTACAAGGGCACGCGGATGCGGCTACACCACCACCCCCACCAAAGCAAGTTACTCTGTCAGCTTCATTTTCGCGTGGTGTACCTTATGATAGGACTGACAGGAGGTGGAAATCTATTACGGATGCAGTCGCGTTCCACATCGCAACAGACATGGTCCCAATATATACAGTAGAAAAGGCTGGCTTCCAACATTTACTTAATACGCTGGATCCCCGCTACAAGCTACCAGGGCGAAAACATTTTGGCGAAGTTGTCTTGCCCCGTCTGTAGGGATGTCCCGATCCGATATTGATATCGGAAATCAGTCCGATATCAGCCAAAAAAGTGAATATCGGATTTTATCGGACTGAATCTAAAAACTCTGATATAAACGCTCCGATATAAGCTGTCCATTTACCGCTCCAGCACTTCTATAATAATAGGTGACTCTGGTTTGATCACACTCCAACACAGTAGGTGGTGGTAATGCCCCTTAATTAACGTTGGTGCCGGCCGCGGAAGAAGAGCGTCTCTGATCCAGCATGCACAGCCCACGTGATCACAACAACGACAACGTGTGTGCCTGCAGCAAGGTGTAGTGATGTCGGCTGTGTGGAAGTATTTTACTGTAAACTCGGACAAAGACGTTGCAGCTAAATGCAACATTTGTCAGGCGCAAGTGTCCCGTGGAGGGACAGAACCGGGAAGGTTCAATACAACCAACCTCATCGCACATTTGAAAAAACACCACAAAAAAGAACATGAGGATTTTCGCGTGAGCAGCAAGGCGAAGCAACAAGCCTCTGGCTCGCTTCAGTTGTGTTGGTAACCAGTGGTTATTTTGCACTTTAAATATAACATTTTGTTTTTATTGGATTTGTTGAGGTAATACTCTTATGTTGAAGGTTAAAATTTATGTAACCAATTGGTTAATAATAAATGGGTCAGTTTTTCCTATACCTACTGTTGCTGACTATTGTTTTCTGTTATATCACTACAACATCAGTAACAGTAACAGTAACATCACTTTATCAAGCCTTTTCTAACATTCCACACAACAAAATAAGGAATAAATATATGTATGATTCGTGCCTATATCGTATCGTATAGATATCGGCCAATACTCAAGGCTACAATATCGGTATCGTATCGGAAGTGAAAAAGTCATATCGGGACATCCCTACCCGTCTGTACAACACAACTCGTTCGAAAGTGACAAAGAAGCTGGAAGACTTACAGTGGTTGTGTGAAAAATAAAAGATAAGATAATAAATGAGTGAATGAATGAATGCATTTATTTAAAAATATTTTGACAAAATGTATACAGGACACACATAACTCCTGTCTGTTTTTTTGTTTTGTTTTGAATCAACATTTTAATGGTGAAACAATTTCTCAGTCTTGTTTGTTTCTTCTGTATTCTTTTATATAGTGAATGCTGTCAAAGACCCAAGGATTTATCGTGCCACCGGGATTTGCAAGAAGGTTGTCAGTTCTTTCTCACACAGCTGGAAAAGGAGGAGGGAGCTGGCAGCAGTGCAGGCAGAGCTCGGCCTACCTGTCCATCAGCTCATCACGGAGTCCCTAACTAGGTGGGGCTCCAGGCAAGCGATGATCGAGCGTGTCCTGGAACAAGAGAGAGCCATAGCACGTGTCCTGGGGTCGGACAAAAAATGCAGGCACCTCGTGCCCACCTGGCAAGACGTTGAGATTTTAGAGTCTGTGAATAAAGCAGTTAAACCACTGCAGGATTTCACAGACGCTTTATCTGGGGAGAGTTATGTGACTGTCTCTATCATCAAACCAACACTCAGCATGTTCAGAAGCAGTCTTCTCAAACCAGAAGACGAAGACACTGAGCTCACCAAAAAAATGAAAGAAAACATCCTGCATTACATGACTGAAAAATACAGTGACCCAGACAAAGACGAACTCTTGGACATAGCCTCGCTGATGGATCCCAGGTTCCGAACGACATACATCAACCCTACCAGGGTGGAATACATTAAGGAGAGAGCCATCACAGAGCTGCTGTCTTTGCTGCCCACTGAGCCTGGCACTGCTGTGCCGGTGCGCCAGGAAGAAGAAGAAGTAGCTGCAGCTGAGCCTGGTCCTGTGCTGAAGAAGCGGAGGAGCTTGTCAAGTTTCTTACCGAAGAAAACGCCCGCTCCCTCCTCCTTGTCAAAGGCAGACAGAATTAGAACTGAGCTGGCAACCTACCTGTTGATCTCTGAGATAAGCGAGGATGCTGATCCACTTCAGTGGTGGAAGAAACATGAAGAAATTTCCCAAGGCTCTGCAAGTTAGCCAGGAAATACCTCTCAATACCTGCGACAAGTGCCCCATCGGAGAGGCTCTTTAGTGTTGGAGGGGGCGTTGTAACATGCCACCGGGCATCCCTCAAGCCTGATGCCGTAGACCGGCTCGTGTTCCTTGCAAAAAAACTTGCAAATGTGAATAACAAATGTAATGACTGACTGACTGACATTACACACCTCTACCTCCTTCATGGGTTACATTATTATTTAGCATGCAAAGACCCAGTTTAGTTTAATTAGTAAATGTCTTGTTTTATTTAATGTTTGCAAGTGCTGATTTTTTTTTTCTCAGAGATAAAACTTATATTTTTTCAAACTTTATTTATTTTACAAAAAGAGTTTTGCACTTTATTCATTCATTTTTGGTTTAATAAGAGCAAAGTTTGCACTTAAAGCCCAATGGGGCAAATGTTCAATAAAAAAGCAGCATATTTGAAATAATTTCTTTACCTTTTGTCATTTCACAAAATAATCGTAATCGTAATCGAAAATCGGATTTTGAGAGAAGAAAATCGAGATTTCATTTTTGGGCAAAATCGAACAGCCCTAATATATATATATATTATATTGTATATATATTTTTTTTTAATAGGAACATTTCTATGACCCTTTGTCACATACGGGATTCATAGAAATGAGGCTACGAAATATCAGACGAAGCCTAGAAGAGGGCCAGCGACGCTACCGCAAGAGAAAATTTGGTTGTAATGCTGAGTTGGCTCAACCATCTATAGTGCAACCATCTACAGTGCAGCCATTAGATGATAAAGAAATTGGTGAATGGTTGTCAATCATCAAAAGGATGAAACCATCACCAGAGAACATGGGACCAATAAAGACTGCAATGGAAAAAACTTTCAGCCATCGCCGAAATTGGATCAGCACCCAGTCTCCGACTGTTGCAGACATTGTCCAACAGAACAGTATCCTCGGTTTATAGACGTCCCGAGTCTGGTGAGTCTTTTCTTTATTGATATGTATTTGTTCTTCTTGTAAAGCAAGCTTGATTGGGGTAAACTTTCTTCTTGTGTGTAAACATCTATGTCTTTAGTTTTAGGTGAGGTGTCCTGTTCTGTTTCCCACTCTGAGGTTTCCTGTGTTTTCCCGTTAATGGTTTTCTTAGCATGTTTTCCTCAGTCAATATGAGGGCGTAAGGACAGGGGATGTGATGATACTGTGTGAAGACCTCTGAGGAAAATCTAGGGCTACACAATTAAACTTGTTTTCCTATGTTTCCGGAATCAGCTGGATGCAGAGTTTGTGAAAATGTTCGAGGGGAAGGCAGAGCTGCTCATTAGGAGGTGGGAGTCATCATTCATCCCCAAATTGAGGAAGATTGCTGCTCTAGAGAAGGGAGTCGTGTCCTCCTTACTTGATCAGGCTGGAGACCAGAATGATGTTAAACAATTTTCATTTTTTGAATGCTTTGCCTCTGCTTTTTGTGTAAACATATTTGACATATTTAACTTTTTGCTTATGTCCTTCAAATAGATGAGGTATGCTACAGTACATTACAGATTCTGACTCACCTACTTCCACCAACTGAGTCAGGAAGGGGATCAGCCTCAACCCGATGCAGTGTGAAGTCGGCCATTTCTTTCCTTATCAACTTTGCGCCACTGGTAGTGTACATGCACCATGAAGGAACATAATGAATAGGCTCCAGGTCAGAATGACGTGTATAATAAATGTGTACACTTTATTTCAGCATGGGACGAGCATCTCCTCCCTATCCACTTATGATGAGGGGTCTTCAAGGACGCAGCCAGAGCTTGTCTGCATCGGCCATCTGACGAGCCCAGCACGACAGTTCGTCATTGTTTCCAGAAATGACAGAGTCACAATTCCACTGCATGATGACAGCTTAACCTGTGCTTTGGACAAGCTCTTCAAGTTCTACTGGGTATGCAACGTTGCTTATCCTGCTCAGCTTGCATCAGTTTTCATCTTTTTTGAGCACATTTATGACTTGCCAGTGACAAAGACTGTTAGACGACCCAAAGTTTTGGAACTCCTTGGAAAAGTCCAGGCTTTGGCTTAAAGAATGTCAGTGTGTATATTTGCCCTGTGTGCAAACAGCCAGTTCCCGGTGAGACCAGGAAACTTCGCTGGCATCTCCGCATTGTACATTGTTTATCTGATAGTCAGAACTATACTCTTATCTGCAGTCAAAATGGCTGCCAGCGTACCTATCATAATCTTAATTCATTGTCAAAACATCTTTCAAGAGAGCATTCATCTGATAATGCAAGCAGTTTGCCTGACCACACTTCAGATCACATAACAACAAATAACTTCACAGAAGCAGGTCTTATATCAGACACTGCAGTATCTGATGATGCAGATGATGCAGTATCTGATGCCACAAATACAGACGCATACAGAGGTCCTTCACTGACTAGTTATGCAGCTACTTTTGTTGCTCAGATGTACTCTGCCTCAAATACAACTTTAAGTGATGTACAAAGGAGTGTAACTTGCACTAAAGAACTGTTGGACAGAACAACATATAGCCTTCAACAATCTACTATGTCATTGCTGAGAACTTTGTCAATATCAGAGGACAATGAGGGTGTTGTGTCACTGATGAAGGAATTTGAAAGTGCTCGAAATGTTTTTGATGATTTGAATAACCCATACAAAATGATTAAATATTTTGAGAGTGAATACTCACTTGTTAAGCCAACAGAGGTCTTCCTAGGCCATAGAGCTGACACCACTAGAAGAGGTGGGTTAGTCAAACAATCACTAACAACTAATACCTTTCAGTATATTTCCATTCTTGAGACTCTGAAATTCATTTTCTGTAATGAGCGAATGCAGTCCTTATATTTGGACTCTCATAAGAGTACTGATGGAAAGATGCGTGACTACTGCGATGGCGCTCACTTTGCCAGACATGTCTTATACAACAAGGATCCAAATGCCCTTCAGATACAGATACAAATCCATAAAATGGGCGCTGTTTATTTCTCCTTACGAAACTTGCCACCGAAGTTCAATTCAAGCCTGGGTAACATTCATCTCTGCCTTTTGTTCAATTCAGTTGACAGAGAAACGTACGGTTTTGCTAAGATATTTGAACCCCTTTTAGAAGATATAAGATTTTTGGAATGCGATGGTTTAGAGCTTGAGATGAAAGGAGAGTTGCACTTGTTGTATGGAACGGTGTGCCTGTTTACAGGTGACAACCTAGCGTGTCACTCATTGTGTGGCTACTTGGAAAGCTTTTCTGCGAACAAATTTTGCCATTTTTGCCTTGTTGATAAAAACATGGCTCAAAATGTTTTTGATGAAGATGAGATTGAAAGGCGAAACAAAGAAAATTACCAACAGCATGTTGCTTTAAACGAAGGATCTATGACCGGAATCAAACAAGATTCATGTTTAAATACTTTGAAGTATTTCCATGTCACAGAAAATGTGGGTGTTGATATAATGCACGATGTCCTGGAGGGAGTTGCACCTTTAGAGGTGAAACTTTTACTCAGACAGTACATTTATGAGGAAAAACTGTTGTCCCTAGAACAGTTAAATGACAGAATAATGAACTTTGACTATGGGTATTCAAATGACAAAAACAAACCCAGCATCATCCTAAATTTGAAGACATCTGAGACTGCAATCAGACAAACTGCAGCACAAATGTGGTGTTTGCTACAGATCTTACCTTTCCTTCTTGGAGACTTGGTTAATCCAGGTAGTCTACACTGGCAACTATTTATATTGTTACGTGAAATATGCAACATCATCTTTGCTCCTATTGTAAGCACAGGTCTTGCTGTATATTTAAAACAGTTGATTATAGACCATCATAGGCTGTTCAAAGAATTGTATCCAGGAAAAAACCTCATTCCTAAACACCATTTTATGGTACATTATCCCAGCATGCTGGTCCAATTTGGGCCATTATCTAGACTTTGGTGCATGAGATTCGAGGCGAAGCATAACCCACTCAAGAGGCAAGCATATGTTGTGTGTAATTTTAAAGATGTGTCAAAGACTCTGGCATACAAAAACCAGGTTCAGCAAATGCATTATTGGAGGTTTGGCCAACCACTTGAGAACCAAATGTGTGTTCCAAATGCGTTTCCAGTTATTCTAAGATCGTTACCAAAAAGTGATCAACTTGTTGACATCCTAAGGTTAAGGCTGGATTTCTTTTCAGAGACAATGAGTATCTCTCATACTGTTAGTGTGTGGGGACAGACGTACAGAACAGGGACTCTAGTAGTCATTGAAAAAAAATTTAATGAGCCAGTGTTTGGAGAAATTGTTCACCTCTTCCCTCAGGTAGACAATGGGACCCTTCTAGCATTTGTGAATATTGTGCATGTAGATTTTTTTGACGATCATTTTTATGCATTTTGTGTTGAAAAAAGTGAAGACTTCAAAGTGGTGAAAATTCCTGATGATTTGCTAGACTTTCGACCACTTGACTTTCAGAAACCTTTCAAAGGAAACAAAGTATATGTTAGTCCTCGATACAAAGTTATTTAAGTTTCTATTTTGAGTGATTAACCTTCTTTAAAAAAGTTTAAACTTTAAAGTAAGCCGAAACGAAGGTAATTTATCGCGTATGTTTTGGACTATAGTTAATCTTGTGTGTATTGTATTATCTGGTATGTGTTCTCAACTGAATTTTATGAATGCTTTTCCTGTGAGTAAGTGAACTTTTTTAAGGGACCTGCTGTCCTCCTTGGTTGGGGAGGGGACAATGTTAAAATGTTTTGTATTAAGCCTAGATAAAGGTATTTTTATGAATAACTTCAAGCCAATGTTAATGTTGACATATGAAAAATAAACATTCCAAAGTATTTTTCAACTTGTATCTTCATCTTTATTCATATTGATTAACCTTGTGGAATGACACATAATTGTGTTGGATAACTGGAATTCCGAGCACATTAATGTGTAAATAGCATTTTAACACGTAACACATAACTGTGTTAAAATGACACATTATTAAACATCCTTATGTCACTATATTGACACAACTTATGTGTCGGTATGCTTACACATCAACTGTGTCACCATTAACACAAGTTGTGTTGTCCCAAAGAGAACTCATTGATGTGTTGAAATTCAACACATGTTGTGTTGTTTTTAACACATTCATGTTTAGAGTGTACTTTTACTCAAGTAAGGAAGCTGTGTACTCTGTCCACCTCTGGACAGTTTACTCATAAAACATGCACAGGTGTGTGTGTGCCGGTAAAACACAACACAGCCGATCAATTAACACAACACACTATGATTAAAAAGTGCAAGCGTGTTGTTCTGAGTCATGCCTGAGTAGTATGCAGTATTAGATACTTGTGTAAAAAAGACTGTAGTAAAAGCAGACATACTGATTCAACTCTTTACTCCAGTAAAGGTATGACTTAGAAGTCTCCAAATGACTTACTTTAAAGACCGTGTAAAGTGAAAATATATTTGTGTTCTGAGTTAGTCACATCACAGACAGATGTGTTATTAACCATCCTTCCAAATTTGAATGCTAGAAAAATTGTCTAAGTATGTAAAATTATCTTTTAAAATCATGAAAAATCAAGCACTTCTCTGTGCAGTCAAACGCTTGGGGCGTGTCTGCTGAAGGCGCTGGAAACACACCCACGCGCGGAAGGGGGCCGCCTCCGTGTAACATAGCAACAGTAGCAATGGACGCTAGCGCTAACAACAGCATTGCAGTGACCCAGCCCTTCATGTTTGAGCCATCAGAGACCGGACACTGACTCGGAGTCAGACAATGAACATGCACAATCTCGTGCCTCACAGTCTGCAACAGAATGGTAATGTATTTCTCCTATTTATGCAAGTTAGCAATATGTATTACTGACTAGGGATGATCCCGTCTACAGTTAGCCGAGTTAGCCGCCGAGCTAGCAACCGAGTTAGCCGCCGAGTTACGCTCCCACTGACCATTATAGCCTAGCTAAAAACGTTAGGGTTTCATGTAATGAAGAATTGTGATTGTTTTGTCTGTTCACAGATTAAACACTTGATTTTTATTACTGTTTCGTTAATTTAATTACTCCTTTTGTTTATACCTAATAAAGGTAGTACTAGTATTTGTTTTTTAGAGTGTAGTGGGTGGTAAACCCAAGTAAATTCAGTTTGTCCAGCTTTGAAAGGAGGCAGTTTACTCGTTTTTTCAGATCACACTATTCAACAAATGTGGGGAAACGCATTAGGTAACTAATTAGACTACAAAAAAGTAAAATATAACACTAGCCTGTTTAACTTAGTCAGTTACTTACCTGTCTTCTGATTAATTTGTGGATTGCTGAATGTCATCATTATAACACACAGGCTGAATAAGAAAATATGCTTCAACTGATTAGGTCATTTTGCTTTACCAGGCTTCATACTGAACTGACAACTGAAATGGTTAACATTCGTCACACTGTGATTAAAAATGTACTTGTGCAGGTGCACATGTGGAGAATGCAGAACAATGCCCACAGAGGTTGAACATGTCTGCTGCAAGGAGCTGCATGCTGTATGTAAATAAAAACTGTTTTTCACAATAATAATTCAAATAATGAATACATAAGCAGCAGCACTATATGTCTAGCACTAAAGCACCTATTACACATATTACTATAGGTTCAGAGTAGATGTGGAGAGCTGCCTGAAGAGCCACGCTGGAGCTGTCTTTCACAAAACACTTCATCCCATTCAGGCTTGGAGCCAGTCTGCCTGAACCCCTACTCCCTGCAGAATGCCCTAAACATTTATCAGGCAGATCATGGACCACTGGCGGAAAAGGAAAGATCTGGGTAACGTAGACAATATAATATTTGTTTTACTGATTTCGGATATTTATAAATTACACTTGTGTTGATCAAATGACATGCATTTCAAAGACAGGTAAGGTTTAGTACCCGGGAATAAACTTACATCATTTATACAATCATATTATAGTTGACTAATGTATACAGTGTATTTCATTTACACTCAAAGCACATGAGTGATGCTTGACTGTATCCATTTTAATCCTTCATTTTCCTGAGCTATATATAAACTCTCATGTTGGACAGATTGCAAACAATAAATACTGGTTCATTCTTTAGCTGTTTTTCACTACATAGTAAATCAACCAACATGTACATCACCTTGATATATAGATGTATAAACTGAATGCACATGATTGGACATTTATACAAGCAATCACTAGATTATTATTATTATTATTATTATTATTTCTGAAAATGTAGCTGTGTGGTCGTGGAAATTCCTTGGAATAAAAAAACTGCTGTCCATTTTCTTGTCCATCCATTTAGCCAATATGATGAGGTAGACTTCAGGTTGATGAATCAAACTCATCTTCTGAGGACCCAATCTGTAAGACATGACAAAAATGTGGAGGGAAAGGCTGTTTTTGTTTATTACATCAATCAAACAAATAAGTTCAGTTTGGTTTCAGATAGGTTCTTCTAAAAGACAACACATGTCAATAATGTTTTGTGAAAGACAGCTCCAGTGTCAAATTTGATTACACAGAGGACAACATACCAAAAAAAAACATACATAAAAATATAAATCAAAGTATTTTTCTACATTTTTTATTACAGGCGTGCTCGCTACCTGGCCTACAGGAGTTTTGTGTCCTGGTGCTGGGGATACCTGGGAAAGGACAACCGGGTTGTCATCCCCTCCTGTGTTGTCCTCCGCATTCATCAGGAGTACCCTGATGAAGATGGGGAATACACAGGTTTTAAACCTCCCCTTTAGATTGATTTATTATTTATAGTTTATTGCTTACATATATTGTTATTTGTTTATAAAATGTGTCCAATATAAAATAAATGTATTATTGAGTAATGATATATTTGTGTGTGTCACAACTTACTTCTTTTACAATGGAGGCTGGTGGAGCTCTGGTCCTGACATTGGCTGAGGCAGGAGTAGGCTTGGGCGGTATAAAGGTGTTGCAGTATACCAAGGTGCTTTCTGAGTGCTTCATACTGTTATAGTGGTTTAATTTCAAATGTTTTAGTCACCACGGAAATTAGTCGCCAGAAATGTGTAATAAATACCATACACCAAGGTAAATGTCTGGAAGCTATGAAGGCTTGAAAAAAATATATACCGCCCAAGTCTAGGCACAAGGTAAGTCACAGGAACGTTAGTTACGTACTGTAACTCCAGATTCTATGAGTATAGGCGCAGCCCTCTAAGAGCTATCGCTATTGGATTTATCCCTCGCGCACCTGCGCAGTCCTGAGTAAAAATAGTCAACGCCCCCCTCAGGGGGCCCCACTCTACACGGTGTATAAATACCCGCGTTAACATACAATCAGCTCCCAAAAAGAGGCTTTCTTTTAGCCACAAGGAACCAGTGGGGCCCCGATCTTAGAGGGCTGCGCCTATACTCATAGAATCTGGAGTTACAGTACGTAACTAACGTTCTATTTCGTATAGGCTACGCCCTCTAAGAGCTATCGCTATTGGGATAAGGGCGTAGCAGGATATAGTCTATGCCACACTGGGTCCATACAGAACCACAAGCGCAAACAAACCCGCCACGTAACATAACCACAGCTCCATTCATGCCCAACGCCGTGCGTAATGACGCAATCCACATCCCTCAGCACGTACTGAGGAGAAGAAGTTGGGGAAAAGCAAGCCTGCTGTGATGAATGGAGACGAGTGTTACGCACTGTAACAGTCCACATGAAGAACAGAAGCGAAGTAAAACAGTAAACTAACCCTAACCCCTAACCCTGCGGGATGTGTCCCAGTTCTCCATGACTCACTCTGTTCTGAGTGTTCTGACGGAGTGATTGTTATTATTCTCGCCTCTTGTTTGCTCCTCTGTTACAATGCGAGATTTATTCATTCCTCATGTTTTACAGGCTTTTCTTCCAGTTTATCGTGAAGCCCAGTTTTGACAGATGTGCCAATAATTCTGTCGTCTGCACCAGGGCTTCTTCCTCGGAGCGAGCCAACAACAGTAGATCGTCCAAATAAAAAAGCACTCTCATTCCTCTTTGGTGTAACGGCCGCAGAGCTGTTTCCACACATTTTGAGAAAGTGCGAGGGGCCAGTGAATAACCGAACGGTAGGCGGTTGTATTGATACTGAATCCCTTGGAATGAGAAGCGCAGGAACTGCCTGTGCTTCGGGATGATGGGAACGTGAAAATATGCGTCTTTCAGATCCACTGACACACAGTAATCTCCGGGACGCACACATTCTAGCACTCTCTTGATCGTCAGCATGTGGAAGGGTCTGACCATTATCGATCTGTTGAACAGGGATAGGTCTAGAATGGGCCTCATCCCCCCTGTTTTCTTGGGAACCAGAAAATAACGGGAGTAAAACCCCCGATTTTCCTCCCCGCGAGGAATTTTGGAGATTGCATTTTTCACCAAGAGTTCCTGTAATTCTGACTGGAGAGCCAGACGCTGGTCCTGTGATGACAGTACCGTCTCCACAATCCCGTTGAAACGGGGAGGTGGGGAGGCAAATTGCAGGGTGTAACCCTTGTTTATCAGCGTGCTCATCCATCTGTCCATTGTGCAGACGCGCTGCCACACCGAGAAGCGCTCGGAGAGCGGGCGTACATTTTCCTGCTTTGCTGTCGTTGACATGAGAACGAGCTGCGACAGAGCCCTCGCCGCCGTCACTCGGGGCGGGGAAGCCCCAGTAGTGACCCATGGGGGGCTGCTGGCAAAAGGGCTGAGAAGGAATCCCTGAGAGCTGCGTTGCAGCGGGGAATTGACCTGGAGCTATGTTAGTCGCATTAACAGCAGTGACATTGACAACGCTCTCACTCTCTGATGAAAAAGAAGAGCCGCTGTGTACAGGCGAAGGGGCGAGTGTGCTGTCCACACGAGGCGCATGTGCGGCCCTCGTGGGTTCATTATCGCACAGGTTAGAAGCATGTGCTCTATGTTGACAAACAGAGGATGTGTAGTGCTTCAGAACTTGGAGGCCGAGCTGTCCGCTAACCGGCAGGTTAGGGAGAGCTGGCTCGCCTTTTGTGGGGAACACGTGCGTAACTACAGCTGCATCGGCGGAAGCAGGTATAAGTTGTTTGTTCGGTAGGATGTTGCTCGATAGGGGAAGATGTTTGTGTTTTATTTCAAAACATTTTTGCCTATCAACGGTAGCATTACTGGCAACATCCGTAACATGAACACACATGTCCCCCCCAACATGTCAGCTCCTCCGGTTCTGCTTCTTCGGAGGCTCGGAGGGAGGATTGGCCCAGCCGTAGCCCGAGCGGCCGACTTTCGGGCCCTTCCGTGGAGCCTGCCGACCAGCAGAGGAGGGAGGAAAGGAAGGCCGACCTGGCGTGGAGGAAGAGGCCGGCGGACGAGGCGGCGCTCCTGCAGCCGCAGAGGGACGCTTCCGGCCCCGTCGCTGCTCGTTGTCGTGCCGACCGCCTCCGAAACGGTTGGGGCGACGTTCATCATGTCGTTGCCGAGCAGGTGGCTGACCCCAGATGTCATGGCGGCGGATGGCCTCAGCCTCTTCAGACGCCGCTACGAAGGAGTCCACCATTGTCCGGAACCGAGGTCCGAACAGTCCGCCAGGGTGGATCGGAGCATGGAGGAGCTCACGTCTCGACGCCTCGGGGATGTGGGTCTGGTCCAGCCACATACAACGATGCTGCATGGTCGCCCAGGCAGCCTGTCGGGCCATGCAGGCAGCGGAGCAGGCGCAGAGGGTGAGGGCAGCATTGGCCAAGTTGGACAGCTCAGTGGCCAGCTCGGGGTGCATCTGTGGGTCCGCTGCGATTTTCAGGACGCTGGACCACAGCAGGGCAACGTTATTTGCAGCAGCGGAAGCTTGAAAAGCACACTGGTGTATGCGGTCCGCCTGTCTGGCGATGAACTGGTCTCTGGAGGACGTCAGTACGGGCCGCCATCCGGCTGCTGTACTGGCTCGACCCACGCCAAAGAAGGTTGTGAGGTTTTCCTCCAACGGGGGTACAGCAGGGAACCCTCGGTCCGTGAAGTCTGCCACCTTCGTGATGGGCACGAAGGTGGCTATCGGCGCCTTCAGGACCTTCGGGTCTGTTGCCGGGCCCTCCTGATATTTGCGGATGGGCGGGAAACGAGGCCATACGGCGTCTCGCCTGCTCTGTTGAGCAAGGGGAAACCCACCGCACATCTCATCAGATGGAGCGGCCTCTTGAGCCGGCGGGACCAGCAGGTCCCTGCGAGCGGCCGCTTTCGCAATGATGTCGGGCAATTCCTTGACCAACCCTCCGATAGATGGTAGGGCGGTGGTGGGAGGGGAGGGGAGCCCAGGCCCACGCCCTCCTTCGGCGTTCTCCAGCTCTTCCGTCTGGAAGAGGGGAGGAAAACCGGCTTGAGAGGAATCGTCTGAATCCGATGCCTCAGGCGGGTCCAAGACGTCCAGGGCCTCCTCCACAGAGTAGGAGTCCTGTAGAGGCCAGACGTCGTCCGCCGTTGCAGTGAAAAAATCCACCTGCCGTTGTCTCTCCGCGGGAGGAAGGAGAGCACAATACGGACAGGAGGACCGTGAGGTGAGAGCCAGGCCGGCGTGCTGAGCTCCCAGGCAGACCTCGCAGCGGGTGTGGAGGTCAGAGTAAAGGAGCCGGCCATCTGGGCAGGACGGACACGGCCTGTCCTCTCCCGTCGAGGACTCCAACTTCGACATGGTAAGGTGGTTCTTTCTCTCTTTATTCTTACTCTTAGGAAGCTTGCAGCTTGGTGGCTGAAAGAAAATGGGAGCTGATTGTATGTTAACGCGGGTATTTATACACCGTGTAGAGTGGGGCCCCCTGAGGGGGGGCGTTGACTATTTTTACTCAGGACTGCGCAGGTGCGCGAGGGATAAACCAAATAGCGATAGCTCTTAGAGGGCGTAGCCTATACGAAATAGAACAGTGGCTGCCAGATATGCTGGAGGAAGACACTGAGACCTGTACATGGGAAAAGAAAACAGGAATAAGGAAAAGAGACATTAGGCTGTCATCATGACCACCGCATACATACACACAACATACAGTACCTCGTGGGTACCTCGGAAGCCACTTTGACGCTCATTTTAGGTGTCCCTCGGCCCATGTTTTAAATTACACACAAACGTAAAACCTCAGTCTACATATAATTCCTTGTCATAGCTATATTGGTGCACATAAAATATTACCTGTCGATTATCATTGTGTTGTCAGATGGATGACGCTCAGGGAATACGGCCAAATTATGTCACGATTACATGCATGCTAACATTACACAGGCATGACAGGGTGCATGATGTAAAATCACTTTCAGGATTTGCACATTCAGCAAAATGCATTTAATTGCCTAAATGTACAGTATTATAACTTATAAGCACATAACGTTACTTACACTCTCTGACGGGCATATAATGCCGGTGGCGGTGATGATGGCACCTGCTGTCGGCGGGATGGGAGGATGTAAACCGGTGAAGAAGACGGTCGGTGGCGGGCTGGTGGCGGTGATATAGGCACCTGCTGTCGGCGGGATGGGAGGATGTAAGCCGGGGAGGGAGACGGTCGGTGGCGGGCTGGTGGCGGTGATATAGGCACCTGCTGTCGGCGGGACGAGAGGACGTAAGCCGGGGAGGGAGATGGTCGGTGGCGGGCACGTAATGCCAGTAGCACCGGCGGGACGAGAGGACGTAAGCCGGGGAGGGAGGCGGTCGGTACGGCCCCTCTAACCAGACACAACGGACTGCTCAAAAATCCAGACTTCCAGTGAAGATGCACACACGAGGAGGCGACATGACTAGTTAGTTAGCTAGCTGAAAATTACCTTAATTGATGCTATCCAAAACGTGAGAGCGAGCTGGAAAACGACTGAGGCTAATCATAGACTGAGGCTAATGCGCTGAATGTATTTATACTGCAACAGCAGCAGGGGCGGGTTTATGCTAATCATGGCCGCGTTACGTAACGCGGCCATGATTTCAGACCCGCCTACTAAATCCTGACACAGAAATCTTGAAACACAGTGTGTGAAGCCTAGCTCCACAATTCAAATCTAAATGGTTGAAATGCTTTTTAAACCTTTTTTAGAAATACATTTATGACATATTTAATGTGTTTAGAAGAAAATGTCTGATTTCACTTTACACAGTCTTTAACAAATTTCGTTCTTTTCCCGGGATTTAAAATGTCTTATTTTCGGGAGAAATATTAACCCTCTATGGCAGTGATTCCCAACCGGGGGTACGCAAGCACACTGCAGGGGGTACGTGGAAACATTTAATTACAATTTATTTCCAAGTGATAAATAATTTTAATTAAAATTAATTAATTAAAATAATTTTTTCTCAGTCAACTGAACCCATCAATTAAGTTGTACGTGCGCTATAACAGTTTCCCTGGGGAAACAATAATTAAGTTGTACGCGCGCAATAACAGTTTCCCCGGGGAAACAATAACCTGTGACACTCCGCCAAAATCACAGCAGCCGTCCAGCCTACCCTATGAGCCAAGATGGATAAATGGCTGAAACGTCCACTTTCTCGGGATTCTGGTGAGATTTCAGAGGGGACAGATAAACGAAAAAAAGAGGCCAAACTTAAACCAAGACAGTACAATGACAGCTATATCATGTATGGATTCACGTTTACACCTGCGGACCCACCTCAGCCTCAGTGCTTCTTTTGCGGTGAAGTCTTGGCAAATAGCGCAATGAAGCCAGCCCATTTACTGCGGCACCAGAGCACCAAGCACTCGGGAAATGTAGGTAAAAATGATGAATATTACAAAAGAAAGCCACAACTGTGTCAAGCAAAGCACTGCAGGCGTCTTATGCTGTGTCTATGCTTGTGGCTAAATCAAAAAAGCCTCACTCAATTGTTGAAGAGCTAATTCTCCCTGCAGCGGTTGCTATGGCTGAAATTATGATTGACAAGAAAGCAGCTGACGAACTGAAGAAAGTCCCCCTGTCGAACAACACCGTGTCCCGTCGGATCGATGATATGTCTGATGATATTACTGAACAAGTCGTCAACAAAATAAAACAGGCCGGTCAGTTCGCTTTGCAGCTGGATGAAATGACAGATGTGAGTGGAGATGCTCAGCTCCTGGCCTTCGTTCGTTACAAAGATGTGTCGGACATCAACGAGCATATTTTATTTTGCAAGAGGCTGCCAGGAAAGACAACTGGGGAAGAAATGTTCCACGTTATAGACAGCTTTTTCAAAGAGCATGATGTGCAGTGGAAAACCTGCAGCCACATCTGTACCGATGGCGCGGCTGCGATGACTGGAAGCGTAAAGGGACTGTTCGGACATGTCAAAAAGGTAAATCCCGACATTAAATGGATGCACTGCATTATTCACAGGGAAGCCCTCAATAGTAAGAAGATGAGCCCTGAATTACGTGCTGTTATGGATGATGCTGTCAAGATCATAAATGTCATCCAATCCCGGCCACTGAATCACAGACTGTTTGAAACTCTTTGTCATGAGAGCGGTACACTGCACGAGCAGCTATTGTTCCACACAGACGTCCGCTGGCTGTCTCGTGGGAAAACGCTACTGAGACTTTATGAACTTCGCAGTGAAGTTTTTGCATTTTTGACGGAGCATTGGCATCCTCTTGCTGCGGTGTTTGAGGATGCGCAGTGGGTGGCACACCTGGCATATCTCGCTGATGTGTTTACCAAACTTAACAAGCTCAACCTATCACTTCAGGGGAGTCACACATCCTGAAAATGTACGACAGAGTTCAAGGTTTCACAAAAAAGCTGAAACTATGGGAGAGGAAATGTGATGAGGGAGACGTGAGGTGTTTCCCACTACTCGAAGCCCATCTTGCCACCACTGATGTTGCCAGGGCTCCAGTGGTGAAACTGGTGCAAGCAAATCTGTCCAAACTATGCACCGATTTCAACCATTATTTCCCGGACATTGAAGAAAAGTCAGAAAGACTGGATTGGGTGAGGGACCCATTCATTGTGAGTGAGAGCAGCAACCATCTTCCTGCAAGGCTGCAGGAGCAACTGATGGATTTATCGTCTGACCGTGGGCTGAAAATCGCATACCCTCAAAAGACATTGACTGAGTTTTGGTGTGATGTGGAGAAGGAATATCCTGAACTGGGAAAACATGCACTGATTGAACTTTTGCCTTTTGGCTCAACTTATATGTGTGAGGTGACCTTCTCAGCTTTGACACACATCAAAACCAAACAGAGGAACAGGCTGGATGTGGAGAGTAGCCTGGTAACTGCTGTTTCCACACTGTCCCCAGCCTTATCAAAGCTTATGAAAAACAAGCAAGCTCAAGTGTCTCATTAAAGCTCAGTGAGTTAGTAAGGATAGTGAGAATGAATATTTTGTCATTTTATATATTTTGTTTTGTTCTAGATTTTGAAAAGTTAAATACCTGTTTAAAGGGGAATCATGTAAAGAAGTTCCAGTTTTACTCCAGTTAGAAGAAATAATTTATTTATTTTTATTTTT
This sequence comes from Scomber japonicus, assembly GCF_027409825.1. Lineage (NCBI taxonomy): Eukaryota > Metazoa > Chordata > Actinopteri > Scombriformes > Scombridae > Scomber > Scomber japonicus. The sequence continues at coordinate 33,106,558 of NC_070587.1, read as the reverse complement.
TATTTTATTTTCAAGTCAACATATTATTTATTTCTACTTTTAATTAATTTGAGTTAAACAAAGAAATTATTTATGTTCATTTTGTATTTAGCTACTCATATTACTTACTGGTATTTAGCCTACTTTCAAAGCAATATATTATTTATTTTTAATTGGGCTAATCAGAGTTTAAAAAAGAATAAATGCCTGATAATTCAATGTTAAATGTAAAATAAAATGATTACCATTTAATAATCACTTGTGTTACGTTATACTTTTTGAGAATCATCAACATGGGGGTACTCATGGTATGACAAATAGGCTCAGGGGGTACACACGACAAAAAAGGTTGGGAAACACTGCTCTATGGCATGGTGTTGCCCTTAGGCAACGCACCACTTTTTTGGTCATTACAGTGGCCCTTTCAATTTTATTTCATTTTAAAAAAAAACACTATGTCACATGACATGCATCTGTCCAATAAAATCATGAGTAGAAGTGGGCTTCGCCTTTGTCTAGGGCAGGGGTCGGCAACCTTTAACACCGAAAGAGCCATTTGATCCGGTTTCCACGGAAAAGAAAACACTGGGAGCCGCAAATACTTTTTGACATCTAAAATGAATTTATTTATGAACACATTTATTAAATAGAAAGGAAAAATATTTAAAACAACAACAACTTCCCTTTCATGCTTCGGGGTTCACCCCAGCCGTACACTTATTAATGCTTTGACTACCCTTTTGAAGATGGGCTATCATCTTATCTAACATGAAGATAACACTGTATATATTGCTTTTTCTTACCTTTACACTTTGTATAAACAACTAAAGTGTGTTGCTTATGAAATCCACTAAGTGCTACAGAGAAAATTAAATTTTATCTATGTAATGAACACATTTTGAACATTTTGAAGTCTTGAAAATATAATGCAATGTCTGAATGTCTCTTTCAAATGAATTAAAAAGCTGAACTTAAATCATCCATGTAGCAAACAAAAGTAAAAAAATGCCGTGAGCCGTCATCCTTATATCGCCTTTGGGCTTTCAGAGCATGTAGCGGAGCCTTGACCTGAATTTAAAAAATAAAAAAGCACTGTGTCACTAAACAATGAAAAATAAATATTTGCAAAATATCTGCATAAATATTTATTTTACCTGGTTAATGGGACTTCTGCTCCTGAACCTCTGCGCACAGCGTCTGCAAATCGGGGCTGTACGAAGTCACTCTCATCTTTACGCAGGACTGTAAGCTGTCATCTGTGAGGCGTGAGCGGTGTTTGTTTTTAATGTAGTTCATGGTGGAGAATAGCTGCTCACATACATATGTGGATCCGAAGATCGGCAGGACTCCAAAGGTATCTTCATGTTCATGTAGGTGTCGGGGGCATTCCATGTTTCAAACACGAGTTTGTCCGGTCTTGGAAGGTTCTCAATATCACTCTATTTGTGATTCTGAGCAAGAGTGGCCTTCTGACGGGCAACATCTTCAAGGTCCTCTGTCAAGCGTTTGAATTTGGACACCCACATGTCTTTGTCAGCTATGTCAGCCAGCTCCAGCTCAGGTTGACTTACACCTGCAAATGCAGTTTGCCAAACGATGCTTGCATTGTGGTGATTGCAGACTGCAAATACTCTGAATTGATCACTTTGTGAGCTTGTTTGAACTCCCTTAAGGAGGGGAAGTGAGACAGTGTGCCTCTCTGTAAATCTCTGGCTAAAACTGTCAGTTTGCGATCAGATGGTATCCCCCATAATCTGGAAGTATACACTGGGAAGGTCGTACAGCCCCATGGCCTGCAGGATGTGGGGGCAAGTGGAAACGTTGTCCTCCGTCTGTGCCAACCTGTGCCAATCCACCAGCACTACAAGTTATTCTTTGACAACTGGTTCACAGGGGTTCCTCTGGTTCTGGCTTTGGCTGAGCAGGGCATTGATTGCACTGGCACAATCCGTGCAAACAGCAGGGTATATGCAGGGATCTTCTAGTTAATTTTAATACCTTTTTAAGACTTTTGAAGACCTTCTCAATATTTTTTAATACCTCACCGCAACTTGGTTATATTATATATAAATGGTGATATTAATGTCGCACTGTGTAACTTGAACAATCCAATGTTAATTCAATTCAATACAACAGCTCTGCTGTAAATTCATTTATTATTTTTTTTAACCTTGAACTACATTAACATACATGAGAACAGAAAAACTATTAGGAACCGTTCAATAAAATACAAAAGAGAGCCACAAATAAAAAATTTTGATCACAAAAAACAAAAAGCCTACAGCTGTGTAATGGGCTTATTATTATTATTTTATTTATTTCGGTGGAGAGGGGGGTGGGGGAGGCAAACGAGACTGTGGTGGTCCCCACAGTCTCCTTAATTAATGGGAAACACTATATGTGTGTGTGTGTATAAAATATATAAGCAGTAAGTACCTGGATTGTACATGGTCATCTTCCCAGAATCGGATGTGGACATCAAACTGCTTCTTTTTTGTTGACTGGTAATTTGCCTGCTCTGCAGTTAGGCGGCCATTGTCCATGAAAGGCTTCATGAGCCAGCTCATCTGGGGATAGGCAGCATCGCCCAAGATGTAATACCCCATGTCATGGCCCTCAATGACACGATTACGTCCTGTGAACATCCTGTCAGGCATATTCCAGAGTCCGGATCTTCGTAGAACTCTGGCATCATGCAGACTGCCAGGCAGCCCAGCGAACACACTCCAGAAAAGTCCTCTCCCATCCACTACTGCCTGTAGGACAATAGAGTACCAACCTTTCCTGTTATAGTACTCGGTATGGAACTCCTGCGGTGCCAGGATTGGAATGTGTGAACCATCTATGGCTCCAACACATTGTGGCAACCCCCACCTGTTTTCAAAGTAGTTCGCCATTTCATTAAGCGTATCTGCACTAGGGAACTGGATAACTTCAGGCCACAGTATGTCCTCCACAGCAGAACAGAAGGCCTTTAGACATTTGCAGGCGGTAGATCGGCTTACCCCAAATAGGTGGGCAACACTCCTGTAGTCTGCATTTGTTGCTAGTTTCCAGACTGCAATGGCTACCCTTTGCTGGAGGGGAACACACAGGCGATAATTTGTGTCCTGCTTCTCCAGCGCTGGTTGCACCCGCTGACACAGATATGCAAAGGTTTCCTTTGACATCAGAGAAAGTCGGCACAACCACTTTCCACCATTCCTCACTTCTCTTGTGGGTCCAAACAATGGGAGCAGTACGCCGTGCACATTGTAGAAGAATCTGTAACACAGTAAATTGCATTAACGTTAACTCTCACTTCATCAAAACACTGTGTTTGTCACCAAAGTGAAATGAACATGATTTGAAGCCTTAAATGCTGCAGCACAAAGTGATATATTAGAAAACTGTTTATACATTCACAATAAACATGACCATAGAGTACAGTAAAATAATAGTAGAGTAGCAGAAGAATTGTAAACTAGAGCAGAGTATAGAAGAACAGTAGCATACAGAGTAGTAGAGTCTGGGCCTTAAAGTATACCCCCAGCCCATATGGCCCCCGCCCCCGCCTATAACAACTATCTTTTTTTAACGCAATGTAGGGTTCACGTCAATGTCTGTATTTTGAGCATAACAATAAAACAAATATTTAAAATAAAATGAAAGCTATAATGGTCCATAGTTTACTTTGATACGTCTGAGTGATGAGGAGTCAAATGCTCAGGACCATGGACAGTGTCAAAGACAGCTCCTGATATCATTACCGGGTACGGGCACTACACCGCGTTCCAAATTATTATGCAAATGATATTTTTCTCAGATTTTCCTAAATAGTCAATGAGAATGACAGTCAGTATAATTTTCAAGTTCGAGTATAATTCGAATTTTATTGAACAAACGTCCCAATGATAACAGTATTTTTTTCAAAACATAAAAAACTCAAAATGCACTGTTCCAAATTATTATGCACAACACAGTTTCAAAACATTTTATAGGTTGTAAAGAACTGAAAATGGTCATTTGTTGAATTTGCAGCATTAGAAGGTCATAATTACTGAAATCAAAATCTATTTCAATAAAAAAAGCATCTTAACAGGCCAAGTTACATTAACATAGGACCCCTTCTGTGATATCACCTTCACAATTCTTGCATCCATTGAACTTGTGAGTTTCTGGACAGTTTCTGCTTGAATGTCTTTGCAGGATGTCCGAATAGCCTCCCAGAGCAGCTGTTTGGATGTGAACTGACTCCCACCCTCATAGATCTTTTGCTTGAGGATGCTCCAGAGGTTCTCAATAGGGTTGAGGTCTGGGGAGGATGGGGACAACCCCATGAGTTTCTCTCCTTTTATGCCCATAGCAGCCAGTGACACAGAGGTATTCTTTGCAGCATGAGATGGTGCATTGTAGGGCTGGGCGATATATCGAGTATACTCGATGTATCGCGGCTTGTTCTCTGTGGGATGTAGAAAATGACTATATCGTGAATATTCGAGTATACATTCAATTTGTTTTTAGTCGCGGCCCGTTGAACTACAGGTTTCTCTCACTCTCTCATCTCTCCGCACAGAGAGATAAAACAAGCGCACCTAGGTACGTACATCACATTCTGTTGTGCATGCAACGTCATATGCCCGGCAGCATGTAGCAGCAGTAGCAGCGATCTCAGGTCGCGGGAGCAGCAGGTGATATGGACAAGTGGAGGAGGGAGATTTAATTCCCAAAAAAAAACAATTCAGGATCCATCATCTGGCGGTGGTTTGGGTACAAGAGGGAGGACGTTGAACAACAAACCGTAATATGTAAAGTATGTCATAAAAGCGTCACCACAAAAGCTGGTAGTACAACAAAGTTATATCACCATGTGTGCTTGAAACTCTGCAAGAGCACATCTCCGGCCAGTGACATATTGAAGAAAGTGCCGAAGCAACCAGCACTGACGCAACTGAGTCTGGTGTCTTCTTTTTCCAGAACAGCAATACGACTAAAATAGTCAAAAACAGAAGGAGATAACGTCCGCAGTAACACACCACACAGAGATAGACATGGCCCCAGTGAGTGTGGTTAAAAGCCCGGATTCAGAAAGATCATCGACACACTTGATATAATCTACCTAGCAGAGACAGCTCTACCTTTATATCCTAGTGGCATTATGCACAAAATGTGCACTTTTATTTAGTGTTGTTTGAAATGTTTAATAGTGACATGATGCAGAAAAAGGCACTTTATTGTATTCATTTGTTTAAATATTGTACTGGCATTATGTAAAAAAAGTGCACTTTAATTTAGTGTTGTTTTGAAATGTCATCTCAGTGACACCCTGCGCAAAAGTGCATATTTTTCTTTTAAAATATCTTTGTGGCATTATGCACAAAATGTGCACTTTAATTTAGTGTTATTTTGATGTGTCATATTAGTTACATCATGCATAAAAGACACTTTATTTGTTTTGAAATGACATGTTTGTGCCACTGCTTAATAACTCTTTAATAAATACAGTTTAGATGAATTTGTTTAGTTGTTTATGCTTTTGGCATGAATGTTTAAAATCAGCATATATTAATGTAGTATGAACAATGTTTTAATGTAGAAACGTAGAATCATCATACTGGCATGATTGTATGCATCAAAGTGTTAATTCAAGGCTAAGGCAAAATATTGAGATATATATCGTGTATCGTGAAACGGCTTAAAAATATCGGGATATTAGTAAAAGGCCATATCGCCCAGCCCTAGTGCATTGTCATGCATGAAGATGATTTTGCTACGGAAGGCACAGTTCTTCTTTTTGTACCATGGAAGAAAGTGGTCAGTCAGAAACTCTTCCAACTTTGCCGAGGTCATTTTCACACCTTCAGGGACCCTAAAGGGGCCCACCCGCTCTCTCCCCATGATTCCGGCCCAAAACATGACTCCCCCACCTCCTTGTTGACGTCGTAGCCTTGTTGGGACATGGTGGCCATTCACCAACCATCCACTACTCCATCCATCTGGACCATCCAGGGTTGCACGGCACTCATCAGTATACAAGACTGTTTGAAAATTAGTCTTCATGTATTTCTGGGCCCACTGCAACAGTTTCTGCTTGTGAGCATTGGTTAAAGGTGGCCGAATAGTAGGTTTTTGCACAACTGCAAGCCTCTGGAGGATCCTACACCTTGAGGTTCGTGGGACTCCAGAGGCACCAGCAGCTTCGAATACCTGTTTGCTGCTTCATGATGGCATTTTAGCAGCTGCTCTCTTGATCCGATGTTTCAAGCAGAAACTGTCCAGAAACTCACAAGTTCAATGGATGCAAGAATTGTGAAGGTGATATCACAGAAGGGGTCCTATGTTAACATGTAACTTGGCCTGTTAAGATGTTTTTTTTATTGAAATAGATTTTGATTTCAGTAATTATGACCTCCTAATGCTGCAAATTCAACAAATGACCATTTTCAGTTCTTTACAACCTATAAAATGTTTTGAAACTGTTGTGCATAATAATTTGGAACAGTGCATTTTGAGTTTTTTATTTTTGAAAAAAATACTGTTATCATTGGGACGTTTGTTCAATAAAATTCGAATTATACTCTAACGGTTGATGACTTGAAAATTATACTGACTGTCATTCTCATTGACTATTTAGGAAAATCAGAGAAAAATATCATTTGCATAATAATTTGGAACGCGGTGTAATGATGTGTGTGTTTATGTGTAGCAGCGGTTGCAGTTTCCCACATAAAAAATGTGATTAAATGTGTGTTATCTAGCAAGTGTTGGTCGGTAAATTTACCAATTACAATTCTGTCCCACCAGTCTTGACATGATGTGCGTGTTGCATGTGCTTATCAGCGGGGAAGTGAGATCCAAGTGGTCTGTCGAGACGCATTTTAATGCCTGTATAAATTCGGAGGAGCTGTCCACTTGTCATCTGATCACAAAGGTAATAAATACGGTGATAATACCAGGTGTAAAGAGCCTCTAAGACACATTTTGCAAACCGCAGACCGAGCCCCGCTCCCGGGTGTCACCTCTTTACAAACAACACACTGTGGCAGCGGAGCATCATCAGGACCAATGAACGAAAAAACTAAATTTAAATAATCAGGGTCATACTTCCTCCGTTTTCTGCCTGCCTCTGTACTCACTCTCATTTTGACCTGAGGTACTAAAAAAGTCCATTTTGCTGTAGTTGCTGTAGTTAACCAGATGATACAATTTTTTCTTTCGCGCCTCCCCTGAAGTGTGCTCGCGCCCCCCTGGGGAGGCGCGCCTCACACTTTGAAAACCGCTGAGAGTAAGAATAGTATTGTGCAGAAGAGTAGAAAAACAGTAGAGTAGAATACAGACGAATAGAGTAGAGTAGAATAATGTAGAGTAGAGCACAATGGACTCATAGAATAATAAAGTAGAATAATATAATAGTAGAGTACACCAGACTAGTAAAATAGAGTACAGCAGAATACAGTACATTACAATAGAGTAAAGCAGAGCAGTGCAGTAGTTTGTGTTATTAAAAGTAGCTTACCCTTCGTCTGAGTCTGCGACAACGAAGTCCATCCTCTGTTAAGGAAACTTCCATAATTCTTCTTACTATTCTCTGTCTTGTTTCCTCTCTGACCCTTTCAGCCCTGTCGAAGTCCTCTTCCAACCGTCTTCTCCTCTCATTCATAGCTCCCACCGCCATGTAAACGAAGAGACACGCCAGAAACCCAGCAACCACCTCCGCTCCTTCCATTTTCAAAATCTTCTTTCTTCTGTCTTCTTTCTTCTTCTTACTTCTGCTTATTCTATCTTCTTTCATCTGCTTCTTCTATCTTCTTACTTCTGCTTCTTGGCCGTGACGTAATCGAATAATGATTATGTCACGGTCATTGGGCGGGAACTTCCTCTCACTTGGCCCTCTCAGTGGAGACACGGCGGTTGACAGGGCCGAGTGAGAGGAAGGTTCCTGTAAAGTTCCTGTCCCTCAAATAGTTCCAGGAACTTCTTCAGTGGAAACGGCCCTAATATGATCGTGAACAAGTCTCCAAAAAATGTGGAGATTCAGTTTTAAGCTCCTGCCTGCATTTAATTATTTTTATCTTGGAAGTGTTTTTACTTTTTAAAATGATTTATGTTGTGATCTTGAGCCACAGGTTAAGTGATTGCATTTATTTGCATTTTGTGTTTTTTTCGTGTTGTGACTTGAGCTGCAGGTTTAGCCTCAATTAAGGACTGCTATTTTTTATTTAGAAAGAATTCAGTTATTTTTTGTTATTATTTATTTTAAATACATATTTACTAATTTTCCATCATGTTCTATGTATTATTTGAAAATAATGACTGTTCAATGGAAAAGTTTTTTCTTTTTTTTAAAAATACAGACATTTCAAAATATCACATTTTAGAGCTGTAATCATAATACTGTGAAACCGTGATATTTTTGCCTAAGGTTATCGTACTGTCAGAATCTCATACCGGTTGACGTGCAGGTGGTCGAGTGGTTAGAGCACATGCCATATACGTAGCTGACCCCGGTTTGAATCCCGGCCGGAGGTCCTTTGCTGACCCCCCTCCCAAGTTTACTGTTGAATAAAGGTGTCTATGCCGAAAAAAAACTTAACAAAACAATCTCATACCGGCCCACGCCTACAAGTGAGTAATATAATAGTTCTGTTTGAAAATTGCCTTGACATATAGTCTAATTCACATGTTTTTATAAGTTTGTATTCAGTTTAAATGTGGGCCTTCTTTTCTTTGTCTGATGGCTAAAGGTAACAGCTAAGTAGTAAACGTTGCTCTGGTAACCGCTCTTCTTTAATGGGAGCAGTAGCCTAAATTAACAGATTATTTTACATATTAATTGAACTTTCACCTTGTTGTTAACTCACCTCGGATCACAGCTGATGGTGTATTTTCTCATGAAGTTTGACGATGATGCTTTTTGGTTGTACCGGCTGATCTGTCAACGTTTCCAAAACAGGGTTACGTTAAAGAGGCTCTATGCGAAATACAGCTTTATTAGCTTTCAGGAATTTTATTTAGAATTTTATGTAACCCACTAATGGTGTATTTACATCTGGAGTAGAGAGTTACGTCACACGCCCTCTGTGTGTGTTGTTCTGGAGCCTCTGTTTTGGAAGCCGGGCCGGCCGCGCGTTCATGTTAGTGCATGTGAGCCACCTCCTCCTCTCCTCCACCGGAACCGTTAACCCACTCCCCCTATATAACCGGGACGTAATGCCACTCCCCCTATCAAACCACTGAGGACCGGCTGCGGTTAGCGAAAGCGCCATGGCGGAGGAAAACCCCATGAAGAAACCACGCTCAGTTGCAAAGAAACTCTCCGATAAAGAGAGGAATAAGACCCGGGTTAACATTGGCCTTGCATTTCCGAGGTGGAGAGCCTGCGAGAAGAAAAAGGGATACATTATGACTCGGAGCTAGCTCTTCTTCTCTGCTATGTATGGCCTGCTTGTGTAATGTTAGTTGTAATACTGTCAGGGCAGTACATTGATGATGATGATGATGATGATAATGCTAACCGTGCTTCACTGGACCAGTCCTTGCTATTTCAGAAACTTTTGACTAAATGTAAAGTAAGATATTTTTGTCCTAAAAATAATAAACAGGCTGTTGGACTGGTGATGAAATACTGTGACTGTTACTCTGATAAAGATGATAGACATTTTGGTCTGACAACTACTTGTGTTTTCTATAACTGTTTATTGTAATTGACAGTTTAGCAATTCTGACATTTTTAAATGTGACAATTGTCTGTCATGTTGGGTTTGTTTAGATTAAAGCTCTGAAATATTTTATACACAGGTTACATTTTTTTGTCTTGCATTCCTCAGGTCATAATACCCAATAATGCTGTTACTCCACCATGGCAGACTGGCAGATGCTGCGTGATGGAAGGAATAACACCAGGAGCTACTCTTCAGACTCTCCGTCCTGTCCTCATCACGTCCTCATCAGTGGCTTTGAGCACAGCAGGCGCCACAAAAGCGGACAAACCATACTGAATTACACTTTGCATGCTGCTACTTTGTCACTACTGATCATAAACCTTGCATGGTGTCATTATTGTCATTATTTCTGAATTTGATTTGCTTTTTATCTATTGTCTTCAGTTTGTTATGAACTGAAGGGGCAGTAAACCGCATTTGAGATGTTAAAACAGAACTGTAATACATCAATGTGTATGACAGTGGAGTTTTGTTTTCATTTCAACTTCAGTGTAGATTGTACAGATACAGATACAATTGACCTTTTTTTGGTCCAGATGGTTACAGCAAGAAGAGAAAGGTGATGTATACCTCTAAAAAATGTAGTATTTATGATTGTTTTCTGGAATTGACTCTGCAATACTGCTCACCAATAAACTTGACATTATTTGAGATTGTATTCATGCTTCATCCGTTTCAACATTATCCTTTGTAACACTGTAGATAACACTGGCTTAGTCCACTACTGCTTAGAGAGTGTAATTCAATCACTGACCATACACAAGTGAAATGTAAATTGATGTACTGTTTACCACAAAGCAGAAAACTTATGGTGTTTTACAATTCGGTTATTAGTGAATGAAGCAGATCCACACATCATTTTTTGAAGAATATTTGTTTACTCATTAATGAACAATAGGCTAAACAATAACTTCCGAACATAAATTATTATAAATGATTACCGTAATTTCCGGACTACAGAGCGCACCTGATTAAAAGCCGCATGCTCTAATTTTAGAAAGAAAATCAATTTTGTACTTGTACAAGCCGCACCGGATTTTAAGCCGCAGGTGTCCCACGTTGTAATATGAGATATTAGCTAGGGTTGGTCCGATCGGCGATGCCTGACAGCCATCACGCAACCCTCCCCCCCTCTGACTACACACATTTAGGGCGCACTAGGCAATTGTACCGTGCCCAAGCACGTTTTCCCCCTAAAATCCGGATTATTTGGGTAGTGTGCTGTGAGTGCAAGTGTACCCTGCTTGAGGGAGGCAATTTTCCCGGGAATCCCGGGAAATCGACGATGTTTCAAAAGGCAACACTAGCTGAGCCCTGGTCATTTCAAGCAACACTAGTAAATGCGAGTGAGGAGACATTATGCATATATGGGTTCCCAATCCGACCATTTTTTGTGTATTATTTTGTCATTATTAAGGCAAAAGAACTCAATTTATGTCCATGGACATTATAATGAATAGGCTATAGGCTTAATATTAGTTTGCATCCAGCGTGCTGCGTGGACGTCATTACATCTGCTGCACCGCTGCTACCACAATTATCAAATGGTAAGTTTATTGTCTGTGACTGTGACCCTCATAAAAGTAATATTTTACAAATCTGCATTATATAAACTAACGAAATTCGTTAAAGTAAGTCATTTGGTGACTTCTAAGTCATTAAACTAAGTCTTACCTTTACTGGAGTAATCTACCTCGTTCGCACCTGTCACTGTACATCATGTATTGGAAAACTTTGAATTAAAACTTACCTACTGAGCGAACTCTCCCGTTGTCTCCTATGAACGAGTCGGACAACAACGTTTATCAAACATGAAACAAAGTGAAAAAATAATAAAGTACGTAACAGCCGCATCATATGCTTTTCTTCGAGTATTTTCCAGGTTGATGAGAGTGAGTACATATGACTGATTTACAATAATAAAGCGCGCTTGATTTATCACACAATTTCATTGGACCTCTGTGAACTACTCACCAATTTTATTGGTCTACTGTTACAAGGCAAAATGTTTTGGGCACCACGAAAAAAAACCATACATTAGCCGCAACGTAGTATAAACCGCAGTGTTCAAAGTGTGGGAAAAAAGTAGCGGCTTATAGTCCAGAAAATACGGTAATTAAACATGTTAGGAGTCTACTGAACAGGACTGAGTTGCCTTTGATCTTTAAATGATGCATGTTCCTGTAAATCTGGGGTGCATGTTGCTGCAGATGTCAGAGGTAGGTATGGCATGGCAGTTGAGCATCATGATGGCCCTGCTGCATCATCAGAGCATCAGAAACCAGCCCTGGCCTCAGGTCCAAAAAACTCTTTCCAGGGTCAAGTCTTGAAGCAGGCTCTGTAAAAGATGAACACGTACACTGAAAAGTAAATCATGATGTAGACACACTGGAAAAACTGGCGTTTCACACTATGTTATTTTACAATTGATTTCAAATGGATAGAAACACAGATGATACAAACCTGTTCCTTATCATCTGAGCAGCTCACACCGGCTCCTCTGAGGAGGCAGACACTCTGCAGCTGCCTCAGCAGACATGATGCTGCTGCTGCCCTTACCAAAACCAAAATCAAACTATCAGTTATGAAGAGAGCAGCAACAATTATAATATAACATTATAATTTTATAAGGAACAAACTTCGCATTAGCTACCTCAGAGACAGTTGATGAACCAAACTCTGGCTACATTACACTAGCAACACACATCTTGGTCAATATTTTCACAAGTGCACAAAAACCCAAATGTCTGTTTGCCAGCAGTGCTCATAGAATCCAACAGCAATGATCAATGTGAAGTTGTTAGCTTGGCTACTATGTTCAGCTTGTTAATTTTCAACTACTAGCAGTTAGCTAACGTTAGCATCGGAAAGCTAATAACTGTTACATTACTTTAGAAATACGTTACTAATACGTTACTCTCGCTTGTATTACTTACTTCGTTACTTGACATCACAACGGTCCGTTGTGTGCTGAGTCAGCTGTTTCATCACGGATGGAAAGTGCTTCACTGAAAACAGGCAGGTAGAGGAGGAGGAGCGGACGGAGAGCGAGGGGGAGGCGAGCGGAAAGAGGGGGGTGTACCCCTTAGCTAGTTTTGTTTTGGTTGCACGCAGTCCAGACCTACGACGTCTAGCGGTGAAATTCAAATCGCATTTAGCCCCTTTAACGTTACGGATGTACAGTTGGTTGTGTTGGTTATATATCTGTTTCCCACTCCTCATTTCAAACTTCACACTGATTTTGTGAGTGAGGGCGAGGTCATCGGTGTCCAAGGGTGGGATATCTATGAGTTCTACTAGTTATGGAAAAGAGCATGATGGTAATGTAGTGTTGGGCTACGTTTTCTCTGACTGCACAAAATATATACAAAGCTAATGTAAACAGCGTAACTGATACTCCATAAGCCCTGCTATAGCCTAATTTAGATATAATTTATAAATGACTAACTTCATTTGTTTTTGTTAATTGGATTTCTCAGCTTTTACAAATACAAAATACTATATGTAAAGATTTTAAGGGAATATTGAGTATACTTCTTTACAATAGAGTTTTGCTGAAACAACAGTAGCATATAGAGACAGATTGAAAGTTTTATATCAACCATTAACAATAAACCGTATATTATAATTGTGTTTTCACTCATTGTGCTTGATTGTAATATATTCATTTTCGGAACAACTGGCACAATTAGTTTAGAAACGTATGGTTAAGCATTGTAAAGTCTATGACTGGTTGCTTTTCATGGATGTGAGTATCGTTCTGTGTGTAACTTTTTTTTTTGTTTTTTTTAATTTAGCTATCAGAGAAGAAAAAGGGGCGGTTAGCCAGATCATTTACCAATCCACAAACTGGAAAAAGCTGATGCTGATAAAAAGAGGAAACAGTGGAGACTGAATCAAAGGAAGTGCTGTAAAAAAATCTGCTGAACATGGCGATTAACTGAACCGTCCAGTCTGAACAGATTCAGCCACCTGAACAACCCATACAAGTTGAAGCTTTGCCTCCAGAGCTGGAGCAGTCCCCTGAACCTCAATCATTTGCTTCCTCCACTCTAGAGAAAAAAATGAAAAGCGACAACTTAAGAGGAAAATTCTCCTACTAGAAATGAGACTAAAACAAACAGCAGTCAGGTCAAGTAAATCAAAACACAACATAAGAGAAAGAGACAGGCCAAGAGGGCTGAAGAAAAAGGCTTTGGAGAGGAAAACACAGGTCATTGTATTTCTCAGTAGAGATGAAAATAAGTCACCTTCTCTGAAGAAAAAAAGACAGTCACACAGAAGAAGTTGTTCCTGGAATCTCTAAAAGAACTCCATGCACAGTACAATACAGAGACAGATGAATCACTTTCTCTGTCATACAGACAGTTTTCATGACTGAGGCCTTTTTATATTACGGAGCCAAAGACAGATGACCGCAACACCTGTGCATGTCTCCATCATGAAAGATGTGAAACTTCTCATTGACAAATTGCACCAAAGTGGGTTGGAGCATTTCTGAGTTGCTCTCTTCCATTGAATGTGATTGAGAGATGCTAATGTGTCAACTGCAGGATGGTAACGTGAGCGAATCAACCGTTAAACTCTGTGAAATAAAGTGGAAACGTTAGCAACCGTTGTGTGAGCTGTGCTGGTCATCTTTTCTTTTAAAATTACTATTTGAGGCTTTAATTTGTCTTGTACAATTCAACAGTCAGGAGCCCAAATGAACCTGCTTTTCTTCCTGTTCATACTGACCATTTGACCAATCCCTCTTTTTTACTACATTTCCACTACGGCTCAACAGAGAAACACTAAGAGGGAATCTGATGCTAAAAAGACTGCAAATCTGTCAGATATCACATGATATAATAACTCAGACTGCTGAAGCTCAATAGAAGCTGATCATCTACTTTTAAATGACTGAGTGGAAACACTGTGGATTTAGTCCTCCTGACAACTGACTGCTGGTTTAAAATACAGCTGAGAAATTGTGAACCTGTCCTTTAAATTGGGATAGGGACAAAGCAATTCCTTGTGTCAGTGATCTTCCTCCCATGAATAGAAGCATGTGTGTCAGTATGATGTCATAGTGCATAAATACACACATATGATGTCATAGTGATGTCATAGAATTTCTTTTGAAATAGGCAAAACTCTCAACCAGTTATTAACTCAACCAGAGTACATTTCAACCACAAGAACACAACTCATCACCACAGGACCAAAACCTTAGGAGAAAGAAAATGTCTCAGTACAGTGAGGTAATTAATCAGTTCTTACATTTAAGAGCTTGAGCGATACATTACTTGAGTTTTTCCTTTTTAGGCTACATTATCCTGGCAGTTGTTGCACCAAACACCAACTTTCTTTATCAACTGTTTGTTATAACCAGCAAACAGACTTTTCTGCTGTAGAAAGTTGATGCTTGTACGTGAAATAATGCATGTTTAATTAAAAACAAACAAAACAAAACTCAATCTGTTCAATCTGATTGATGATACATGCATACCAGTTCATTAGAAATCTCACACCTGCACAGCTGTGTAGTCTTCACAAAATGCGTGTTGTTGAGTAGCCACATATGAAATACGGGACAGGTTCACAGTGACCAATAATCACAGACCTCAAAATCCAAGTGATTTTAATATTTTCACATTTTCATATATATTATACATATTTGTATTTCATTGACTCAAAATGAGAAAAAGTTCACTCTGATAAATAAGGTGTAGTCTATTGCCAATGATTAAATGTTTGTAGTAATTGGTCACTGTGAACCCTGCTTTTTGTATTTATTTATTTTTTTAGTAAATGTGTACATATAAATAACATGGCATGTTTACTGGAGAATATAAAAAGTAAAAAAACAAAGATCATACGAGTCATGAAAAGTACATGTAAGCACAAATGAGTTTTGACTGAAAAATTAAAAACCGCTAGAAAATAAAAGATTTATAGATTAGAAATATTATCCCCCGCCCACTATGTGACGTAGTTGAACCGGGGAATCCGTGTGTCCACCACGAAAGAGGATTCCCATTGACTTTACACTGGTATTGTTTCCGTGATTGCGACACGAAAATTTAACACATTACGTGTCCCCATCACGGAAACAACCACGAAATTCCACATGAATAATAATAAAATCAGTAGTTTCATAGGCTGTTATGAAATCGCGTCATACTACTAGAGCGTCAACATCATATTTTCTAGCGGTAGCTTGCCTGTACATCGCTGCAAGGCTGATATTTATTTTTCTCAAAAGGTGTTTCCTTTCATAGCAGGTTAATAATAATTAAAATAGCCTGACATTGATAGTGGGTTAATGAATGAGAAATAGAGTCAGTGTTACCACACCGGGAGCACAGCTGTGCGGACAGTGAGGAAATTAGTCTACTTCAAGCAGCGGGTTATCCGGTCTGAGAACGGGATAAATGTGAGATGAATACTAGACAAAGAGAAATATATCCCTGTTAAATATTGACTAATGTAGCAGTTATTGTTTCCAAGTGAAAATTATAGGCTATGTAATAAAAAAAATCTATAGCCTACGGCTTATTGCACAGCTGTGCTCCCGGTGTGGTAACACTGACTCTATTTCTCATTCATTAACCCACTATCAATGTCAGGCTATTTTAATTATTATTAACCTGCTATGAAAGAAAACACCTTTTGAGAAAAATATCTATCAGCCTTGCACCGATGTGCAACCGCTAGAAAATATGATGTTGACGCTCTAGTAGTATGACGCGATTTCATAACAGCCTATGAAACTATTGATTTTATTATTATTCATGTGGTAAAATGCTAAAAGAGGACAGTATTTCCTTTTTAATAACGTAAACAAAAAGTCCAGCAGTTGTAAATAGGCTATAAAAACTACCTCATTACACCAAAACGACAGTTATATCACACACACAACCTGTTTTAGACAACAACAAAAAATCGTATTTAATGCACTATAATAAATTCAGTGAAATGAATATTAAAAATAACGATAAAATAAAAGATTTATTGATTAGAAAACAGTAATAATTACCGCCCACTATGTGACGTAGTTGAACCGGGGAATCTGTGTGTCCACCACGAAAGAGGATTCCCATTGACTTTACACTGGTATTGTTTCCGTGATTGGGACACGAAAAAATTTAACACATTACGTGTCCCCATCACAGAATTCAGTGTTAAGAAGTCGTGCCCGCATCACGTATTTCTGAGAGATTGCTACTGCTTGGCTTGTTGCTGTGGTCTGTGTCTGTAGTGCTGTAGCAATGTGACGTGCTCGGACCCGGGGCAGAGCGGTAGGGGCAGCGTTGTGTTCTCAATGATTGGTTCCGCCACTCTTCATTTAGGCTACGTTATTTAGACTTATCAAAAATAATAGTAGTTTACAAATTAAACGTTTGAGGAGGATGCGATACGGAGAAGTTATATACTGTTCAAATTTTAAGACCCAGATATCAAAATTCAAGACTTTTTCAAGTCTTTTTAAGGTATTATTTCCAAATTCATAAATTCAATGCTTTTAAGACTTTTTAAGACCCCGCGGGAACTCTGTGCCTGGAAAAACATGAAGAGTGTGAACCTGTTCACAAAGCTTGAGGAAGATGCAACCAACTCAGGCAGTCAGAAGAGCGCTTCACCTCCTCAAGAGGCATCTGCCATCAGACAAAGACAGTCATTCTTCCCTCTGAAGAGGAACAAAGTGTGCCCTGTTCCTCTGGAGCCAGTGGATGAGCAGGCCACCATCATCTCATCACCATCAGTGGAGTATTGTGAAAAAAGGTTTTCAGTCACAGAAGACCTGGTGAAGGAAAGGGACCCCACCCCAGGACCCTTGGGAGAAAAATAATGTGAATCTTTGATATTTTATTTTTTGTGTCTTTGAAGGTATTTTACAACCAGCTAGTGTTCAGGGAGCATTTTTGCTGGTGTAACATGACAGTCTGACACAGTTCAGTTTGAAAGGCTGGTGAATTGATCCTTTTAGATCACTGTGTCAACATGGATTTT
This sequence comes from Scomber japonicus, assembly GCF_027409825.1. Taxonomy (NCBI): domain Eukaryota; kingdom Metazoa; phylum Chordata; class Actinopteri; order Scombriformes; family Scombridae; genus Scomber; species Scomber japonicus. The sequence continues at coordinate 33,088,883 of NC_070587.1, read as the reverse complement.
TATGGAAGTATATCTGTGACTTGAGTGAAGCTTGCAGCCAAAGTCCTGTGTTCATGTGTCTGAGTCACGCAGCAGTCAGAGAATGGTTCAAATCATTTGGAAGAATCCTCACTCAAACATCTCCACAGGCTTGCTCTCTCTGTCTCTGCCTCCTCTTTGGCATGAAGTCAGTCTTAATATAGCATCAACAAATCCCCTTTCTTCCTGTTGGTGACGTTTTATAATCTAGTGTTAAATGAGATTACTAATCAATAACAATCAAGTGGAAACGTGCTTGATTTGTGTTAAAATTCGGATCTCAGTGCTGTAGGCAGTGTAGTCTGGAGAAACTTTAGTATAATATAATAGAAATGGAAGTTATTGACTTTTATGTAATATGACTGAAGTGCTGAGTATTTCTAAAGTTTTGGGATACAGAGGGGGAAAATAAAAGATTTCAATAGTAAAGACAAAATACTGGACAAATAATTAATGTCACTGAACAGATCATTGGTTAAAATGCCATAAAACTGGTTTGTTATATCAATGATTTAGATTATAAACAAAATACTCAACATAAACAAAGTTTTATTTTATATTTTTCTGTTACGTTCTATGTATATTTTTGTTGAACTGTGCTTTAAAAATAAACTGGCCTTTCCTTATAAAAGTGGAACTAAAATTGTATTGTTTGCAAAGAAATGACTATTTTTATTTTTCTAGTGATTTTCTGCTTTTTCTTTTAAAATAACTATTTGAGGGTTCAATTTGTCTCATACAATTCTCGTACAATCAGGAGCCCATATTAACCTGTTTTTAGAATAGAATAGATCTTCATTGTCATTGTCAAAAGTACAACTACATTTTAAAGTGCTCACCAGTCAGTGCATCATTCATTCATGATAAAAAAACAAAAATAGAACAATAGAAATAAATGAAAATGAAAGAAAAAGATAATCATACTGACCACACAGTTCAACAGGGAAACACTGAGAGGGAATCTGATACTAAAAAGACTGTAAATGTGTCAGATATCACTTGATATAATAACTCAGACTGATGAAGCTCAATAGAAGCTGATCATCTACTTTTAAATAACTGTGTGGAAACACTGTGGATGAGGAAGAGGCTCCCTCATCAGGCAGTCAGAGTAAGCCAAGCTCTGCACACTCCAGTGAGGACACGAAGGTTGCTGTGAAATCAGATCTGAGCCCTGTCCCTCTGGAACTGATGGATGTGGACAATGAGGATGTCACACCCATGGAGAAAGAAGATTTTGGATAAGAAAGCGCTGTGGATGTTCATGTTTACATGATGATCCAAAAACTCCAGTCTCATCCAATTTGGAGTTTTTGACCTTTGACCGCAGGGCACAACCTGCTTGAAAGCTGGCACAACCCTGTAAAAGTTGGAATGTACATGTTTTAATCCATAATTCTGAACATGTAATACTCTCCCACAAACATTAAAACATTTTTAGTTGCTGAGCATAGAAAACCAAAACTGCATAATTACATTAGGTATGACATTCAAAATAGGTATGACAATGCTTAATGTCAAACATTTGTGTATCATAAATTAATGCCCCATTGGTTAAATGTTAACAAATAACATATATACATGTCACATACTTGCTTGTCCAACTTACTACTTTTAATTACTTGTTTGAAATAGAGGGAAGTATCAAAATATAATCACATTTTACCTCCTCTGATGAATGCTGCTGTTGTGTTATAAAAGCATCAACACCCTCTAGTGGGGAAAAGAAGTGGTTGAAGTGCTTGGGTCCCTCAAAACTGCTGCCAGATGACTTCTTCCTCGGAAGTCCAAACAGTCCATCTGCAGGAAGAACCATGCTTCCACCATCCTACAATAAGTGACAGTGATCATTTAACTGCGTTGCACTATGTATCAGTTTGTGACAGATGTGATTTACAGCTATATCCTGATTTGACTTATCTGATATGTGTTTTTGAATATATTATTCAAGATATTAAACAACAGAGCACCACATTTACTTCAAATACTCTGAAGAAGGAAAAGCAAATCTATTTCAGCAACAGTAACATACAATGAATTCATCATACCTGTGGACAAAGAGGACAGTGCACAGTAAATTTACCTGAGTAAATTTTACTCAAATTGAATAAAATTTTACACTGAAAAAGAGAATATTTGGTCCAGTCTAAATAGAGCAAAAAATGTACTCTGTAATAGGAGTAAATGTATACTCTATTCAGAGTTATATTTTACTCCAATATAGAATATATTTCACTCAATATTGAGTTATATTTTACTCCAATATAGAATATATTTCACTTGATATGGAGTTGTATTTCAGTTAAAATTACAAATAATAGCTCAATCCTGAAGACTATCTAACCTCAAAAATAAAGTCAGAAGTTAGAATTTACAAATGCACTTTATTCTTTAAAATGCAAAAAATGTGCAAACATTTGAGACACTGATGACAAAAGTCAGCCATACAAGTCAGAAAAATAAAATTGTGACCTCTGTAAATTACAATTTTGGCCTCAGTCTTTAATAATACATATAAATAAAAGTGACCTTCCTGCTTTGCTTGAGTGCAGACGCTTTGCTCTTTGCTCTCCGCTTTACTTTTCTTTACTTTTCTTCTTTCCATTGAAATCCTGTCCTTTTGCTACAAAATTTATGGAAAGCGGGTCCTGGATACTTCTATATCACTGGGAGCTTAATTTATGAAAGTATCTCAAGGCTACCACTATTATTTAAACTCTTTTACTTAGTGAGCGTGGCCTATCAGCAGCACTTGCCTGCACTAAAGTGACTGGGATTGAGGAGCTCAGCTAAGCTAAGCTAATTAGCAGCAAGACCCTGACTCCCCAAAAGAAAGGTCATCTTCTAGCACCAGAGAAAGGTATGTGGCTAAATCAAAAACTAAAAGGCCGCAGAAAGAGCTAACCACTGGGCCTCAGACGCTGGTAGCTGTGAATAAGATAAAACACTTTTTCAACAAAAACACCAAAGTACTCTGTTTTACCAACAACATGGTGTCCGATATCTCAGAGAAAATTCTGGAAATCACTGCTGAGCATCCGACAGTGAAGTCTCTCGTCATACACACAGGAGCGCTTGATGTTATCAAGCAACAATCAGAGGTATTGAAACAGGATTTTAATGATCTGCTGAACAAAGTTCGATGTCTGAATACTGAGGTGTTTATCAGTGGACCTCTACCGACAGTTCGGCGAGGAGACGAGAGATTCAGCAGGCTGATGATGCTCAACAGATGGCTCAAAGATACGTGTGCCGCTCAATCAGTGAATTTTATTGACAATTTCAACGTTTTTTGGGAACGCAGACACCTCTTTAAGGCAGATGGATTTTGCCTTAACAAGTCAGGAGTACAGCTGTTAAAGACCAAACCACTGAGGATCGGCTGCGGACTTAGCGAAAGCGCCATGGCGGAGGAAAACCCCATGAAGAGACCACACTCAGTTGCCAAGAAACTCTCCGATAAAGAGAGGAATAAGACCCGGGTTAACATTGGCCTTGCATTTCCGAGGTGGAGAGCCCTGCGAGAAGAAAAGGGGATACATTTTGACTCGGAGCTAGCTCTTCTTCTCTTGGACCAGTAAGTAACGTTATGTGTATACAGTCACATATCTGTTTAGTTAGTGTTAGACTAACGTTAGACATTATGTCACATATCATGTTAATTTAGTTGACAGTTAGGACGAAGCCTGAGCTGCAGCTCGGCTTCATGATAGCCATGGAGGGGAGCGTACCTATGTTCCCCGGCTAGCTCGGCTGCTAACTCGGCCGCTAACTCAGCTAACTGCAGACGGGATCATGCCTATGTTCCCCGGTGACATACAAAGCGGACCCGGGGAACATAGGGATGATCCCGCCTTGGAGCGAGCTAGCATTCAAACATAAAGAATATAGTGTGTGTGTGTGTGTGTGTGTGTGTGTGTGTGAGATACTGGCGTTAGCTGCAGCCACAGTGAGTAAGATGGTTATAAGTTTATTGTTCCTCTATGAGAAAGACAAAGACGAATAATCGGACTGTGTGTAACTCCTGTAGTGCTGGATATAATGTAGACTCAGACTGGTCATGTTGGGTTTGTTTAGATTAAAGCTCTGAAATATTTTATACACAGGTTACATTTTTTGTCTTGCATTCCTCAGGTCATAATGCCCAATACTGCTGTTACTCCACCATGGCAGACTGGCAGATGCTGCGTGATGGAAGGAATAACACCAGGAGCTACTCTTCAGACTCTCCGTCCTGTCCTCATCACGTCCTCATCAGTGGCTTTGAGTACAGCAGGCGCCACAAAAGCAGACAAACCATACTGATTTACACTTTGCATGCTGCTACTTTGTCATTACTGATCATATACCTTACATGGTGTCATTATTTCTGAATTTGATTTGCTTTTTATCTATTGTCTTATATGTTTGTTCTAAACTGAAGGGGCAGTAAACCACATTTGAGATGTTAAAACAGAACTGTAATATATCAAAGTGTATGACAGTGGAGTTTTGTTTTCATTTCAAATTTCAATACTGCTCACCAATAAACTTGACATTATTTGAGATTGTATTCATGCTTCATCCGTTTCAACATTATCCTTTGTAACACTGTAGATAACACTGGCTTAGTCCACTACTGCTTAGAGAGTGTAATTCAATCACTGACCATACACAAGTGAAATGTAAATTGATGTACTGTTTACCACAAAGCAGAAAACTTATGGTGTTTCACAATTCGGTTATTAGTGAATGAAGCAGATCCACACATCATTTTTTGAAGAATATTTGTTTACTCATTAATGAACAATAGGCTAAACAATAACTTCTGAACATAAATTATTATAAATGATTAATTAAACATGTTAGGAGTCTACTGAACAGGACTGAGTTGCCTTTGATCTCTAAATGATGCATGTTCCTGTAAATCTGGGGTGCATGTTGCTGCAGATGTCAGAGGTAGGTATGGCATGGCAGTTGAGCATCATGATGGCCCTGCTGCATCATCAGAGCATCAGAAACCAGACCTGGCCTCAGGTCCAAAAGGCTCTTTCAAGGGTCAAGTCTTGAAGCAGGCTCTGTAAAAGATGAACACGTACACTGAAAAGTAAATCATGATGTAGACACACTGGAAAAACAGGCGTTTCACACTATGTTGACATTTTACAATTGACTTCAAATGGATAGAAACACAGATGATACAAACCTGTTTCTTATCATATGAGCAGCTCACACCGGCTCCTCTGAGGAGGCAGACACTCTGCAGCTGCCTCAGCAGATGCTGCTGCTGCTGCTGCTGCCCTTACCAAAATCAAACTCATCAGTTTTGAAGAGAGCAGCAACAATTATAATATAACGTTACAATTTTATAAGGAACAAACTTAGCATTAGCTACCTCAGAGACAGTTGATGAACCAAACTCTGGCTACATTACACACAAATCATTGCACAAAAACCCAAATGTCTGTTTGCCAGCAGTGCTCATAAAACCCAACAGAAATGATCAATGTGAAGTTGTTAGCTTGGCTACTATGTTCAGCTTGTTAATTTTCAACTACTAGCAGTTAGCTAACGTTAGCATCAGAAAGCTAATAATAACTGTTACACTACTTTAGAAATACGTTACTAATACGTTACTCTCGCTTGTATTACTTACTCCGTTACTTGACATCACAACGGTCCGTTGTGTGCTGAGTCAGCTGTTTCATCACGGACGGAAAGTGCTTCACTGAAAACAGGCAGGTAGAGGAGGAGGAGCGGACGGAGAGCGAGGGGGAGGCGAGCGGAAAGGAGGGGGTGTACCCCTTAGCTAGTTTTGTTTTGGTTGCACGCAGTCCAGAGCTGCGACGTCTAGCGGTGAAATTGAAATCGCATTTAGCCCCTTTAAGCTACAACATTTTTTATTTTGTGCGTCAGTCACCAGCAGTCCCTGCCAAGGACAAGACAAGACAATCCAAAACAACAGATAAGACAGCGTTCTGGAGAAGAAGCCCCAACAACCCAACAGGAGGATTCTCCCCCAGCCCCAACAACCCAACAGGAGGAGTCTCCCCCAGCCCCAACAACCCAACAGGAGGAGTCTGCCCCAGCCCCAACAGCCCAACAAGTGGAGTCTCCCCCAACCCCAACAGCCCAACAGGAGGAGTTTCCCCCAGCCCCAACAACCCAACAGGAGGAGTCTCCCCCAGCCCCAACAGCCCAACAGGAGGAATCTCCCCCAGCCCCAACAACCCAACAGGAGGAGTCTCCCCCAGCCCCAACAGCCCAACAGGAGGAGTCTCCCCCAGCCCCAACAACCCAACAGGAGGAGTCTCCCCCAGCCCCAACAACCCAACAGGAGGAGTCTCCCCCAGCCCCAGGGCTCTAGAGTGCGGCCAATTTGGTACATGCGCACATGCGACCTATTTTTTCAGAAGAGCGACTAAAAAAAAACGGATGTCGCACCGGTGCGACCAGCCTTTCGAGAAAAAAAACATGCAACTCTGAAAGTCTGCTTGGGTGTCTCGCCACTTGGCTAGAAGACTGAATAGTAGGGGTGAGACGAGATCTCGTGCAAGATGGCCCACGCGAGACGAAAACGCGACGATATTTCTAGTTGAAATGAATATTGTCTCGCAAAGCTATAATTAAGGGGCGCACCAAAAAAACAAAAAAAAAAGACGATCGGCTTTTTATCGCTCATTCGCTCGTCATGTCTTCTTTTTATAAAGTCACATGTGGATCATTAAGCTTGTTGCAGTTTCTACCTGCTGAGAAGATCTCAGTCGCAGTATGAGATGAGGAGAGGAGCAGCAGTAGATTGACCTCAGGTCTCTACACTGAGAGCCTGAGGTAGGATGAGCGGAGGAATCTAGCGCATGTATGGAAGCCTAATGATGCCAAAAGTAAAATGAGTCACACTACCAAATTAAAACAAAATTTATATTTTGTTCTACTTGTGTATTTATGTGATACAGGATTTGTGCAATTTACTTTTATTTCTGTGTATTTTATTTATTTTATTTTGTTATAATTTGTGATAATTAGATTTATTTAATTTATATTTATATATTATAATTGTTTCTACTCTTTATAATTTACTTTTTAGTATTTGTGATTGTATCTAACTTTTGGATTTATAGTTGTTATTTCCATAAATACCAAAATGATCCATCTATAAAATATCTATATGGAGAAATCTTTTACAGTGCTGCACGCTGCATATGATCATTACATATTAAGAAAGTAGAAAGTAGAACTGAAGTGATTCATTACAAGATGATTAGTTAAAACATTTCAATTCAATTTCCATTTTGTGAATTTCAAATAAAAGAATAGTCGTTTATTTCCTCATTGAAGTTTTCTTAAAAATATAGTTAAAGTCTTGTCTTGTTCTCGTAAACCCAATATCGTGTCTCGTCTTGTGAGCTGAGTGTATCGTCACACCCCTACACACTACTACACACTATACACACCCCTATGGAAAAACAAATACAATAGTAAAGCAACGTTTTGGTTTTGGCTAGTAAAAAATCTGGTTGGCTAGTAACTTTTTTGATCTACTAGCCACTTGGCTAGTAGATGGGCACATCGAGGTGGAGCATGCCCATGCCCAAGGTAAACACGTCATTTTGACTGTGTCAATAATATGCCCATTTTATCTAATCATTGAAATTAAAAAATAAATACAATTAAATTCTAAATGTAAAAGTAGACTATATTGATTCAGAAGAGTAAATTTAAAGCTATCTTTTTATTTTTAAAAGTTAAGTTATGTTTCAAAATAAAGAACTATGTTGGAACATATTGTTAGCCAATTATTTACCAATGAACATAGACAGGAAGCTATTTAAAATAATAATAATAATAATAATAACAACAACAACGACAAAAAAATGTAAAACCTTGTAAACTGCGATGGAATGTGTTCGGAAATTTGAGTGCACCTAACTTTTGTTCTGGTGCACCCAAGAAAAAAAGTTGGGCGCACCAGTGCAACCAGTGCAAAAAGTTAGTCTAGAGCCCTGAGCCCCAACAGCCCAACAGGAGGAGTCTGCCCCAGCCCCAACAGCCCAACAAGTGGAGTCTCCCCCAGCCCCAACAGCCCAACAGGAGGATTCCCCCCCAGCCCCAACAGCCCAACAAGTGGAGTCTCCCCGAGCCCCAACAACCCAACAGGAGGAGTCTCCCCCAGCCCCAACAGCCCAACAGAAGGACTCTCCCCCAGCCCCAACAACCCAACAGGAGGAGTCTCCCCCAGCCCCAACAGCCCAACAGGAGGAGTCTCCCCCAGCCCCAACAGCCCAACAGGAGGAGTCTCCCCCAGCCCCAACAACCCAACAAGTGGAGTCTCCCCCAGCCCCACCAGGAGACTCCCAACTTTCACCCACCAGGATCCCATCCAGCCTTTCATTCTCTCCACTCAGTCAGGACTCCCTACTTCTGGATTTCACCGACAGGATGAATGACTTTGTCAATGTTGGAATCCAACTCACACCACGCCCAAATCCCATTTTTTCTCCCCTCAACGTCGAGCCCCTCCCATTCCACCACGCTGGAAACAACCATCATCCAAGAGTCACAGAGACCCCCCACCTCCTTTGACTCAGATCATCTGTGAGTCTGACTGATATGTGCCGGGTCCAGGCTGCAATACTGATACCAATTCTGTTCTCCCCCAGGAAAAGTCAGGGCCCTATGGAGTTCAGGTAGTTTTCTCAATCCCTGTGATGACAGGTAACAGAAGATTGTTTAAACTGGTGAGAAATAACAAGAGTTCAATTAAATCTGCTAATTTATTAAGTATAGCATGTCAACCTCAAAATATACCAGTGTCTCCTGTTATCTCCACAAGGTTAGCTCTACTCAATATCAGATCACTAGCCAACAAATCACTGCTAGTTAATGACGTCATTATAACCTATGATCTAGATTTTTTACTTCTTCGTGAAACATGGCTGACTGAATGTAGCTGTTGTGCTATTCTCAATGAGGCAGCACCAACAATTTTTTGTTTTATGAACAAGTGTCGAACTGGTAAGAAAGGCGGGGGAGTTGCTGCCATCTTTAAATCTGTATTTCAGTGCAAGGAAATTACATTAGGTGATTTTAGCTCTTTTGAATATCTCTGTTTTTTATTAAAAGGTGATCCAAAAGTTCTTTTTTTAATCATTTATAGACCTCCAAGATAGTCAGGAAAATTCATTGATGAGTTTGCTGAACTGCTGTCAGTTATCTGCACTGACTACAACTTTTTTATCATAACAGGGGATTTTAACATTCATGTAGACAATAACATGGACAGTAATGCCAAAGAACTCTGCTCTACTTGACACTTTTGGCCTCTTGCAACATGTGAAAGGGCCCACACACACTCGAGGACACACTCTGGATCTGGTTATCTCTAAAGGTGTTGATATTTCTTCTGTTGATGTTAAGGACTTGGCTCTTTCTAATCATTTCTGTGTGTTCTTTGACTTACAGATCACTCCAAATGTTCACTTAAACCTCTGTGTCTGTTAGGAGATGGTACATAAATGAGAATACCAGTGCAAAGTTTATGGAGGCTATAGCTATGTCACCAACTGTGAGTGCAGAGTCAGTTGATGAACTCCTGGATAAATTTAACTGGAAAATCTCAAATGTCATGGATGCTGTTGCTCCTATTAAAACTAAGACGACCTTGATCAGAAAGAAAACACCATGGAGGAACACTATGATGGTAAAGGCTTTAAAAACAGAATGCAGGAAAGCAGAGCGGAAGTGGAGAAAAACTAAACTTCAAATTCACCTTGACCTCTACAAACAAAGTCTTTGTCATTTTAAATATGAGTTACTCAAAGCTAGACAGCAACACTTTTCTGAAATTATTAATAAGAACATCAACAACACTCATACTCTGTTTGCTACGGTTGATAAGCTTACAAACCCCCCTAAACAGATAGCTCCAGAACTCCTTTCCACAGAAAAATGCAATGAATTTGCTTTTTCAGTGAAAAAATCCAGTCCATAAGGTTAAATATCAACACAAATCAACAAAACAATAAAATGATGCAATCCCTAAGACCTCCCAGGAATAACTCAACTGCAATGTCAGAATTTAAAACAGTTGACCAAAAAACCATAGAGGAAACAGTGCAGCATCTAAAACCATCAACATGCTTTCTTGACACAATGCCATCAGATTTCTTTAAAACTATTGTGAACTCTGTCCAAACAGATTTGCGACAAGTAATAAATAGCTCACTTAAATCAGGTGTGTTTCCTAAACTCCTAAAAGTAGCTGCCATTAAGCCACTCTTAAAAAAGAGAACGCTGGATGCTTCCATGTTAACCAACTACAGACCTATCTCAAATCTTCCTTTTATAACCAAGATCGTTGAGAAAGTGGTTTTTAATCAACTCAGCAATTTCTTGAACTCCAGTGGCCTTTTTGACAAATTTCAATCAGGTTTCCGACCTCACCACAGTACAGAAACAGCTCTTATTAGAGTGTTAAATGACATAAGGTTGAACACTGACTCAGGCAAGGTGTCAGTTCTGGTCCTGTTGGATCTCAGTGCTGCGTTTGACACTGTGGATCACAGTATACTGTTGAACAGGTTGGGAACTTGGGCAGGACTCAGCGGAACAGTCCTAGACTGGTTCAGGTCCTACTTGGAAGAGCGGAGTTATTTTGTGACCATTGGAAGTTATGAATCTGATCGAGTGGCTATGACATGTGGAGTTCCTCAGGGGTCAGTTCTTGGACCCCTTCTGTTCAGTCTATATATGCTGCCCTTGGGTCAAATTCTGCAGAACTCTAATGTAGACTATCACAGTTATGCAGATGACACACAGATATACCTAGCACTGTCCCCAGATGACTACAGTCCAATACAGTCACTGTGTCACTGTTTAGAGCAAGTCACTAATTGGATGAACCAAAATTTCCTTCAATTAAATCAGGACAAAACTGAGGTCATTGTTTTTGGCAATAAAGAGAAGAGGATTGCTGTCAGTAAACATCTCGAGTCACTCTCTCTAAAAACTACGGACCAAGTCCGAAACCTTGGCGTGCTGATAGACTCAGATCTGACTTTCAGCAGTCATATCAAATCAATCACCAAAACAGCCTTCTATCAGCTTAAGAACATATCCAGAGTGAAGGGTTTTATGTCTCAAACATAGTAGTAGTAGACTCGACTACTGTAACGGTCTTCTGACTGGACTCCCACAAAAAAGCATTAAACAGCTGCAGCTCATTCAGAACGCTGCAGCTCGAGTTTTAACCAGAACAAAGAGATCAGAGCACATTACTCCAGTTCTAAAGTCTTTACACTGGCTCCCAGTCAGCTATAGAATAGATTTTAAAGTTCTGCTACTGGTCTACAAATCACTGAATGGTTTAGGTCCAGAATACATGAATGACATGTTAGTAGAATATAAACCCAGTAGAGCTCTGAGATCTACTGACTCAGGTCAGATAGTTGAGCCCAGAGTTCAAACTAAACATGGTGAAGCAGCTTTTAGCTGTTATGCTGCACACAACTGGAACAAACTACCAGCTGAACTGAAATCAGCCCCAACTGTGAACACTTTTAAATCCAGGTTAAATACATCTCTCTTCTCCTGTGCTTATGATTGAGCTCTTTATTTTAAAGCACTTTACATTTTAATCTTTCATTTGCACTCTATGTCCTTTTAATGATTTTAAAGCTAATTTATTATTTTATGCTGCAATCTTATATTTAATGCTCTATTCTAGCATTTTATGTATGTCTTTCTATTTTTCTGTACTTTGTTTTTATTATGGGTTGGGGGTGGGGGTTAATTGTATGTTTTAATGTTTCTGTTTTATGTAAAGCACATTGAGTTGCCATTGTGTATGAAATGCACTATATAAATAAAACTGCCTTGCCTTGAGACAAATACATGAGATCACTAATATGGATTGACTGGACCACAGAACTCACATCAGAGTCTTCAGTCCACAGTTTGGACTCTCCAGTCCAGCAGACAGACGCTTCACTGATGAATCAGACAGTTTGTTTCCTCTCAGGTCCAGATGTGTCAGATGAGGGTTGGACTTCAGAGCTGAGACCAAAACTTCACAGTCAGTCTCTGAGAGTTCACAGTTAATAAGTCTGTAATGACACATATATTACAACATATGTTATCATGAAAGAGGACACTTTATATTTACTTCATTTGATGATGAAACAGTTTGATGTTCATTATTTTGATTAACATTTATTCTTCACATCAGTGTTTCATAACTTTTTTTTTTTAATCTATTTGTTCTGATGCATTTTATTCCTTAAATGTAAATATGAAGTTTAGAGAAAGTTCAGACAGGAAGATCATCTTTTTTACAAGCTCACATCTGTAGTTTTATTTCTCATCCCTCAGTCATTCTGATGTCTCTCACAGCTCATCATTTCCTTTCTGTCATTTCTGGGGCATCAATTAAGACTTCAGCTGTCAGCTTTTGAAGGTTGTTTCTATGCTGACATTTAACTTTGCATTTGGGTTCCAGTGATTCAGCAGTAAGCTTCCTAGCTAGTGCTGCATGTACATAGCTGCCTAGTCTAAATAGTAGCATCAGTATTAGAGTATTATTTTGCTCCTCTGATACTGATGATTAAATATAGCAAACAGTTATTTTCATGGTTCATCTCTTAGTTTAGTTTCTTTTCATTCATCTGAGTGTAAAAATTCAGAGCATGTCTGCCACATCCTGACACTCGTCTCTAATGTCGTCTCTTCACCTCAGAGAGGACAGAACATTTATTTTCTCAGTCAGCAAACAAATCAAATGTGAATGTATTCAGTACTTCATCAGTAAGGACTGCATCTTCATCAGCGTGACATTTAGCTTCAGTAACGCATCACTATTCATACTAATCATCATTCAGCAGCAGCTATGTTAGCACATGCTTCTTTTATTTTATATATAGATGCATCAGCAGCATTGCTGTTCTCTGATCTCTGGTCACTGCTGAACTCCTTGGAAGTCCCAATCATCTCTGAATTCAATCATCATTGTATGTTACTGCCTAGTTTAATAAGTACAAGTTAGTCCTGATCTCTAGCATTGCTGGCTATGGCCCATCATGCAACAGGTCAGGCTGGACAAGTTCAAACTGGTAGCTGTTCAACTCATCATGCCCGTTAGCATCTCTGCTTGTAATGGAACTCTGTTTTTATTATATCGCCTTATGATTGACATGTTTATTATTCTTAGTGTGCATTGGACATTTTAAGAAAAAACTGTCATGCTCATTATTTATTATATACAATTATTGTCATTTTTCTTTCCATCTGTTCAGCTGATTCAAGCTAATTCTGAAAATGATGAACCAAACAGTGAAGGATGTGAATTAAATAAAAAGAAATAAATCTACCAAAGCATCAGTCAGTGAACTCACATCAGAGTCTTCAGTTTACAGGTTGGACTCTTCTCTACAACAGACAGCAGCTTCTCTGCTGAATCAGACAGTTCGTAGAGATTCAGGTGCAGCTCTTCCAGATGAGGGTTGGACTTCACAGCTGAGGCCAAAACTTCACAGTCAGTGTCTGAGAGTCTACAGCCAGTAAGTCTGTAATGACACATATATTACAACATATTATCATGAACTGGCTCAACGTTCAGACAAACAAGGAGAACACATGTTTGAATCTCAAAAACTAAAATCATTTATTAAAGTAACTTAATGACATCATTAAATCAAAGCTACATGTGTAATGTGTAGAATCAGTAGTGTACGGAAGTGCATGGATGTGGGAAAATGTGTGCTAGACAATAACAAACACAAGAAGCAAAGAAAGAAAAGGGATGTTGCTGGTGGAAGAGAGAGGGAGACACTGAGCAGGCCAGCTTTTATAAGGTGACCCAGCCCAAAGCCCAGAAGAACTGCTTCAACCTGATGACCATGACTCTCATTTATTATTATGAGTTTAACTCTTATTCATAATGTTTGTCACTCATTATTATGATTAACATTTACTCTTCACATCAGTGGTTCAAATAATCTTTAAAAATCATTTTTTTCAATTTCATTTTATTCCTTTAATGTAAAAGGACAGTTGAGAGAGATCAGTGGACGCTGCAGTTATACTGGATGCATCTTAACCAGTAAGCTACCAGAACACTCCCAGTTCAGCTGATGGTCTCACTGTGCTTGAATGAAACAATCATTCTCATCACTCTATCTCATAGCTGCACACTTTAATCTTTGTTTTGCTTTAATCTTGGAGATGAAGGAGAGAAAATGGAGTTACATTGAGGCTTCCATAATGTGCACAGTGTGTGTGTGTGTGATCTGATCCCATGTCTGTCTCCACAAAGTTAACATGAGGACATCTTGATTAGAAAACCACTTTTACTCTCCACTATTTTAATGTGACTGCAGGATATTTAGACTCAGTTCAAATCAGTGAACAGTTCCAGTTGATAAAGATCATCTCTCTTTGCTACCTGCTGCTGTCAGCTTCACATCCATAAGCAGCTACATTTACTGACTGTTCACACACACTAATGAAACTAATGACCTGACAATATTACACCTGTACATCATTAAATATGAATGTCATTAAACATTTAGACGTTTAGTTGTCGACTTTCAAAAACAAAACATTATTTCAAATTGACAATGCAAAAAAAGTGCTCAAACGGGTTGCTGCTTGGACGTCCCTGAGCTGTTAAAGTAATATTAAATTATAAAGAAAACCACTAAATGATGATGTCTGATAGCTTTAACAAAATAACATACACATGTATGCTTAACAAAAAGAGGTATTTTCTGTTGATCCACCTGAGCTGTTGGAACAAAAATGTAAATCATAAAACTGTTAAGAGGATTTGTTTCAACGTGGTTCTAGTATATAAATCAAAAAGAGTTATATTATATATCACAAACTATAACATATTGGTAATAAAAACCTGTTTCACACAAATAGAGCACAGTTATAAATCAGTGTTACCCTCCAGCAGTGTCAACCAAGAATAAAGTCTAAACCAGTTCAGCTCGGTGGTGTACAGACTGCTTTGATATTATTCTTAATGATTTCACACACAACCCAGAAAGAAATACAATGTGTCTGTGAAACTACATATTTACAGTATTTACAGTGGTTTATTTTGTAGTTACCAGTTTTACTTTTTCCATCAGTAGGCTACCATACTAACTATGTACACTAGATTCCCCTGCTGCTCTCCTCTTCTCCTGCTGGTGACTGTGAGATCTCAGCAGGTAGAAGCTATAACCATAACTATAACTATAACCAGGGAGCACACTGCAACAAGGTTAATGATCCACACACTGACATGATATCATTGATATGACACACGATAGAAAACTGTCTGCCTCAGAAACCATTAAGAAAAAATGATGATGAAAGCAATTCTCTCTGACTTCAGAAATCTTCTTTGGAAAATGATACAGATCTTATTTTCAGCTCTTCATCATAATGGTGAAAACAGTGTCTCTGTGATTATATATGATTTATAGAACCTGCTCATGTAATAATAACTTTACTGCATTCACTGATAAAATACTGATACATGTTGTGATAAAATGCTGCTGTAATAAAACCTCAACCACAACCTCACAGTCCTTCATCTGAAGAGAAATATAAAAAACTATAAAATCCAATAATTACTGGAAATAAATAGAATAACTAATAATTATTTCTATTTGAAGAACTAAACTACTAATCTACACTGATTTATAATGTTAATCACATCTGGACTTACCGAGCCTTTCTGCAGTTCCTCACAGCTGGGATCAGTCTCTTTCGTCCCTCCTTTGATGTGCTGTACTTCTTCAGGTCCAACTCATCCAGAACCTCCTCTGACATCTGCAGCATGTAGGCCAGAGCTGAGCAGTGGAGCTCAGAGAGTTCCTTCTCTGATCTGTTCACTGACTTCAGGAACTCTTGGATCTCCTGATGTACTGAGCGCTCGTTCATCTCCATCAGACAGTGGAAGATGTTGATGCTTCTGTCAGGAGAAATATAACCACTGTTCATCTTCTTCAGGTTGTTGATGACTCTCTGGATGGTTTCTGGACTGTTGTCTGTCTGACCCAGCAGGCCTCCTAAGAGACTCTGGTTGGACTCCAGAGAGAGGCCATGAAGGAAGCGGACAAACAAGTCCAGGTGGCCATTTGTACTTCTGAGTGATTTCTCCATAGCTCCCTTCAGGAAGACATCCAGAGATGAGTACCTGTAGTTTTTACCCAGGAAGTCTTTCAGTACCTCTGTGTTCCTGCTGGTGTATCAGTGGTACATGTAGACTGCAGCCAGAAACTCCTGAACGCTCAGATGAACAAAGCTGTAGACTGTTTTCTGGAAGATCACACTCTCTCTTTTGAAGATCTGTGTACAAACTCCTGATAACACCGAGGCCTCTGTGACATCAAGACCACACTGCTCCAGGTCTTCTTTTTTAAAGATTTTGTTGGCATAGACGCCTTTATTAATCAGTAGATTGACAGGAAACATGGGAGAGAGAGGGGGGTGACATGCAGCAAAGGACCTCTGATCGGGATTCGAACCGGGGTCGGCTGCGTACATGGCATGCGCTCTAACCACTCGACCACCTGTGCGCCCTGCTCCAGGTCATCTTGGTAGAACATGATGTTTCCTTTCTGCAGTTGTTCAAATGCCAGCCTCCCCAGCTTCAGAAGAAGGTTCCTGTCAGCCTCTGTCAGCTCCTGTGGACTCGTCTCATGTCCCTCATCATACTTGTTCTTCTTCCTCTTTGTCTGAACCAGCAGGAAGTGTGAGTACAGGTCAGTCAGGGTCTTGGGCAGCTCTCCTCTCTGGTCTGGAGTCAACATGTGGTCCAGAACTGTAGCAGTGATCCAGCAGAAGACTGGGATGTGGCACATGATGTGGAGGCTCCTGGATGTCTTGATGTGTGAGATGATTGTGCTGGACTGCTCTTCATCACTGAATCTCCTCCTGAAGTACTCCTCCTTCTGGGGGTCAGTGAAGCCTCGTACTTCTGTTACCCTGCTAACACATGAAGGAGGGATCTGATTGGCTGCTGCTGGTCGGGAGGTTATCCAGATGAGAGCCAAGGGAAGCAGCTTCCCCTTGATGAGGTTTGTCAACAGCACGCTGACTGATGACTTCTGTGTGACATCAGACACGACCTCACTGTTGTTGAAATCCAGTGAAAGTCTGCTTTCATCCAGGCCGTCAAAGATGAACAGAACTTTACAGACAGCGAGCTTCTCTGCTGTGAGCTTCTGTAATGTTGGATAGAAAACACGGATCAGCATGATCAGACTGTACTGCTCATCTTTGATCAAGTTCAGCGCCCTGAACGAGAACAGAATCAGCAGACTGATATCTTGGTTTTTGGAGCGCTGTGCCCAGTCCAGAGTGAACTTCACCACTGTGAAGGTTTTTCCAACGCCAGCGACGCCGTTCATCAGAACCACTCTGATGTGTTTCTGTTGGTCAGGTAAGACTTTAAAGATGTCCTGACACTTGATTGGAGCGTCATGGAGGGTCTTCATCTTGGAAGCTGTTTCAAGCTGCCTCACCTCATGTTGAGTATTAACCTCTTCACTCTGTCCCTCTATGATGTGGACCTCAGTGAAGATGCTGTTGAGGGGGATTTCACTTCCTGCTTCATCAGTTCCTTGAGTCACACATTCACATGTGCTGCTCAGACTGATCTGATGTTCATCTAAAAGCTCCTGCACACCACTTTCTGCTGAAAGACAGAAAAAGAAGGTATCATTAAAAATATATTTTCAGCAGGATAGAGGATAGATTCCTGTCCTGTTCTCAGAGATGATGACATCAGCAGACAGATCTTCAGTCTTACTTTGTACAGTGCTGGTCTGACTGTCTGTCTGCAGTCCAGCTCTGGTTCTGGATCCTTCTGCACACTGGGGACAGGAGGATTCTCCTGATGAAGCAGACTGCTCCTCCACAGAAACAGCACTCCTCTTCCTCTCTCTGTGGACATGAAAACATTCTTTATGACACATGACATTAGTGGAGGCCAAGCGACAGCTCTCATGCTTCATGCAGCTCTTTCCCTTCATAAACAGTCCACACTCTCAGTATTTGGATATTTCTACATGTGTGTTCTTCAGGCTCTTGAGTAGGTTTACATCCACAGTGAAATAACTGTGTGTTTGCTGTTGGTTTAGTTTCTGCAGCTACATTTACTCTCAGTCACTGGATTCATTTACTGCATCATTAAAGATGGCATGTTTTTCAACAGTGTTTCAATCTGCTGACATGAATAGTTGGAGGGAGTTTTTCTGTAACTTGCATCATTTAGATAGAAATTAAAAAGTAAGTAAATGATTAAGCAAGTGAATGAATACATGAATATTAAACTGTCATTGATGACAGCCTATTATCACTATCAAATATGAATTTAGGACATTCAATTTAGAATAAAATAATGGATACTTCACATGCAAAGCTTCAGAATTAGTGACAACAAAGCACCAGCAAAGACAGAAAAGAAGAAGACTACAAGTAAATATGGATGTAAACAATGAAGGATTTAACAATTCCCCCCTTGGGAGATCAATGAAGTTACCTTATACCCCATAAGATAAGAAATTACATGCATGCACCATAATACATTCATTTGATTGATGAAGTTACCTTATACCCCATAAGATAAGAAATTACATGCATGCACCATAATACATTCATTTGATTGATGAAGTTACTAGAAATGTCCTGTATCTCATGCTAGTTTGTTTTTCTGTGTCAGTTATGTATTTGTTTTCTATGTGCATTCATTTATTTACAGCTGCTACATGTCTCTCCTTCAAATGGACCAATTTGCCTCAAAATGCTAAAATACAACAAGTCCACTCTAATATAAACCTTGTAACTTACCTCAGGTTATATTATATAGCCTGTTTCAATGAGCACATTGCAGGATAAAAGAGAGAAAACAGACGCTGCTGCAATCTGCCTAATAACAATAATAATAATAATAATCTCTTTTACAGGAGATCAAGGTCACATGTCAATAGAAAATGGGATCAATTATTAATTGTACTGTTGAGCAAAAGCTTATAGATATTTACATTGTTCTCTTTCTCCAGATGTAGATAAGATGTAAACCAGTAACACTGGAGACATTCACACTGTAAAATAAACCAAGTCCTGCCTCTCAAGTTAGCAGCTTCCTATACATGACACGACTTTAACTACTAAACACATTAGTGACTGACTTTAAAAAAAACTAATAAAACAAATAGTGTGTAATGTAGTTTATGAAATGACATTTAAAAACTGAATCATCTTCAGGTCAGTTTACAGTAGAAACAGTCTCTTACTTTGTGTCTGAGGGTCCAGGTTCATTACTCAAGTCTTGAGGATCACCTTTAGACCCGTCTCTCTTCATAGACTCATAGCCAGATGTTAGAGACTCTGCTCTATCCTCCTCTTCCTCCTCTTTCTTCATCTTCTGAAGTCTGAGAGGTAAACCAGTAACACTGGAGACACACACACACACACACACACACACACACACACACACACACACACACACACACACACTATAATAAATCCAGTCCTGCCTCTCAAGTTAGCAGCTTCTTATTAGTTTACATGACTTTAACTACAACTATGTGTGTTTTCTAGTCATCATAAAGATAAACTTTGGTTAAACTCTGGTTTAAATCCAACAATCAGACTTCAGATTCAGATCATTTAGATAAGATTTGTTTAACAGTGAGTGAGTCATCTCATGTTGTTAGGCCCACAGGCAGTAGAACAAGAACAAGAACAAGAATAAAAAAGAAAAATTAAATAAATAAGAAAAATAAAAGACATAAGATACATAAAACCAAGTTAAGAGATCAAATATGTGCCATTAGTAAAAACAAGATAAAAGAAACAATACAAAACATGAAAACATAAATAAAGTTACATTAAGCAGTTTCTGATGGCTGCTGGTGCAAAGCTGGTTTTGTATCATTTGGTTTTCAAGCAGGTCTCATAAACCTCCGTCCTGATGGGAGCAGCAGAAACTCACCATTAAGAGGATGGGACTTATCTTTTAAAATAGAGCCAGCTATCCTCTGTAATTGTCTGTTGTACAGAGATTCTGGATAAAGCTGAGACTCTCCAATCAGTTTGCTCAACCATTTCACGATTTGGTGTAAACAAGTTTCGCTTTTGAAGGAAACGATTCCAAACCATGAAACAAGACAGAAAGATAAACTGATTCTATAAAAGCACGATAAAACAAGGTCAGCATGGTCCTGTCAATGTTCAAAGTGAACAGTTTCCTCTAACAGAAAAGGCGCTGGTCCCTTTTTACACACAGCTTCACAGATAAACATCTGTGTGATTCCTAGCTGTGACTTCTCTCTACTTTAATCAAACCCATGTGTCACATTACATCACTGTGAAGATACAGAAACCAGGAGAAAAGAGGAAACTACTTTTAAAGACACTGGGCCAGAAAAAAATAAAAATGAAACACCAACAGCAGATGAGGGGAATTAATTTTTTTTTTAAGTATATTTTTTGGGGTTTTTTGCCTTTAATGGACAGGTTAGCAGAGATAGACAGGAAACAGGAGGCAGAGAGGGGGCAATGACACGCAGGATAGGACCGCTCGGTGCGGGATTCGAACCAGAGTCGCCTGCAGCAAGGACTACAGCCTCAACACATGTGATGGGCGCTCCTCCCACTGAGCTAAACTCCGCCACGATGAGGGGAAATTTAAAGGAACCTTAACTTATGTTGTTGAGCAACCAATGCTCTGTTTTTCTGCACTTCTTACTGTTATAATAGCGTGTTAGTCATTAGATAGAGCCGTACTGAGCCGTACTGTTTTCTGAGACACATTCACATTTATTTCATTTGTGGAAAAATAACAAAGGGAAAGCTTTTACCTATTTGTGTAAATGCATTTGTTACGTCCCTGCAGAGGTGTGTATGGGGTGTGTATGTGGGTTCTATGTGTGTTCTCTTTCTTTTGTTTGGTTCCCTCCTCTCCTGCCTAGCCAATCCCTGGTCCTGGCTCCTCCCACTCCTCCGACTCCATCTCTGGTTCCCGATTGGTGCAGCGTCGGTGGTGTGCTCCAATCCCTAGCTCCAATTAGAATATGAGCTTTTAAATGCTCTGCAGCCTGACATTCAGGGCGGCTAGATCTTTGTGGCCAGTCCGCCTCTCTTTGCTGCTGCGCTGTGCTAGGTTTTGTTACCGTGAATTGTTGCATGTGGGCCAAGTCTTAGTTTTCACTGACACACACCATCCTTAGTTATTTATTTGTATTAGCTCACTAGGAGTAGGGGTGCTGCTCACCTTTTGTATTTTTGTAGCAACTATTAATAGAGGTTTGGTAGGTTTCCTTTCTGTTTTTTGTTAGTTGTTTTAGGATTCCTCTTTTGGTTCTATTTCTTTGTTTATTTGAGCAGCATCAACCGGCCCTTCTTTTATTCCTCTAATCCCGTGGTTCTCAAAGTGCGGAGCACGCCCCACTGGTGGGGAATAGAGACATGACAGGTGGGGCGCAACAAACGGGAGGAAATTTTCCTTTTTATGACTATTTATATCAATGCCTTTCTTTAATGACAACAAAGATCATACATTCAAAACAAAACACCCAAAACAAAGTAATCATTACTAGCCTACATACAGCCTGAATTAAAAGAACATTAGATAGGAGACCCCAAGAAAAATGTAACCTGGAACCAAAGTGTGCAGCCCCGCTTCTGCTTGCGCTCCCTCCGCCGGCTCTGCCGCCTGCCACTCGGTATGATCATCCACGGAGGCCCCAATGGTCTGGCTATCTCTGCTGGTATCCGGTGACTATGTGGGAAAGTATCCATATCGGGTAGTTGTTGTTGCGTGATCCCGATTTGTAATAGGGATTCTT
The DNA here is from genome assembly GCF_027409825.1 of Scomber japonicus. Classification (NCBI taxonomy): domain Eukaryota; kingdom Metazoa; phylum Chordata; class Actinopteri; order Scombriformes; family Scombridae; genus Scomber; species Scomber japonicus. Next base: position 33,067,041 of record NC_070587.1, on the reverse strand, counting down.
GACTGTACTGTATTAAGTTTGATCTACCTGAGTGAAATTCAAAATGAGTGCCATCAGAACAACAACAAACATTTATACTCCGCCAGCAGATGATATTGTGGATGTATCTCTCAAATCCATACTGAAGACCCTTCTGTCGCCTTCTCTCTGATATCACTGAACAGTTTTTCCAGAAATGTGTTGTAATTTCCTTTGGAATATCTCTTATTGATATCACTGAAAACTCCATATTTCTTGTGATAGGAGCGAAAGCTTGACAGACATAGCAACAGTAACTAAGGGGGCGGGGCTTAGCGAACTGTATGGGCGGATGGGTAGCCGGCTATTGTGGACAACAACAGAAGATGGATACATTTGTGACACAGACATCAAAAGTTGTAGATCCAGTGCCAGCAGAGATACACAAACCTGACGGGCCTTATCAACCAAAAAGAAAATATGATGAATGGTATCTTGCTCTTGGATTCACGGCAGCGGTGGTGGGGGCAGAGGAGAGACCCCTGTGTGTTCTGTGTCTTAAACCGCTAGCAGCAGACAGTATGAGACCCAACAAATTAAGAAGACACCTGGAGACCACACACCCCAGTCACATCAATAAACCACTTGATTTCTTTCAAAGAAAACTGGCAGAATACCGTCAACAGGAGAATCGTATGGTAAAAGCTGCATCAGTAAATAGGTAAAGCTCAAATGGCTTCATATAGTTGCATACAGAATTGCACAATGCAAAAAAACACACACAATTGCTGAGCAGCTCATTCTCCCCGCTGCTCTAGACATGGTGTCAGTTATGCTTGACGAGACAAGCGTCCGCTTTATGAATTGTGAGTCACTGTGCGAGGATTTGCTGTTTTGCAAATACATAAAAAATAGAGCCACAGCTGATGAGCTGTTTAAGATCATGGACAGTTACCTCAAAGAACACGGCCTTAAATGGGAAAACAGTGTGGGCTTTTGCTCTGATGGCGCACAAACCATGGCAGGGTCAAGACACGGGCCACAGGCACTAATAAAGAGGGTTGCGCCAGATGCTCACTGGACGCACTGTGTCATTCACAGGTGTCAAGGCAGCTCAGCCCTGAACTAAATGAGGTTTTGACAGAAGTTGTGAGCGTGGTAAATTTGATCAAAACCCGACCACTGAAAGCGGGACTGTTCTCCACACTTTGTGAGGAAATGGGAGCTGATCACACATCTGTGCTGTTTCACAGTGAAGCAAGGTGGCTCTCCCGAGGCAAAGTGCTGTCGCACGTCTTTGAGCTCAGGGCAGAGATTCGGATCTTCTTAGAGGAGGAGCGCACGTATGAGGCTGCAAGCAAGTTCAGCGATGAACTATTTCTGTTGAAGCTGGCCTACCTCAGCGATGTGTTTGGCAAGCTGAATGAATTAAATCTTCAGCTCCAAGGCAAAGACAAGCACCTACTTCACCTGGCAGACAAAAATCACTGCATTCTCCCGAAAAGTCGAGGTATGGGGCAGGCGCCTCGATCAACAAAATACAGATGTCTTTGAGAACCTGAGTGAAGTTGCTGAAACCACTGATTCTGGAGCCACCACAGTGATCCCCTGTATTAAACAGCACATCTGGTCCCTGAGAGGACTGTTTAAAAAATACTTCCCGATCAACAGTGCTCAGTATGACTGGATTATGGATCCATTCAATGCAGCAGGTTGGTATTTTGACATTTTATTGAATATTATACTCATATATTATACATGCATTATACATGCATTTTATTTATGTTGTATGCTACTTACTAACTGGAATGGACTGTTGTCAAACAGACTTTGTGTTTATTATGCAATGACAAATAAAGTAAGCTTATGTATTTCTATTCTATCTGCAGCACCTGCTGATTTTAGGTCTGCTGAGGAGGACCAGTTCATTGAAATGACATCTGACTCCACCCTGAGGCTGATGTTTACAGCTCAGACTCTTTGTGAATTCTGGTTTGGAGTGGAGAGGGAGTACCCACTCATTGGGCAGAGAGCTGTGTGCATTCTTCTTCCCTTTGCCACATCATATCTCTGTGAGATGGGCTTTTCAGCTGTTGCTTCACTGAAAACAAAACACAGATCTCAGCTGAACATTGAGCATGACTTGAGAGTGGCAGTATCAAGCCTGCAACCCCGCTTTGAAAAGATGTGCAATGCAAAACAGGCTCATTGCAGCCACTAATGCAGGGGTAAAACTCATATGATCACTTGCTCACCTGTCTTGCCAAATGCATTTATTTTCTTTTTTTAACAGATTGCAAAGTGGCACTTTCATTTTCTCTATTTTTGAACTTAATATAGGTTATGAAACAGCTGCACTTTTATTTTCTCTATTTTTGAACTTAATACAGGTTATGAAACAGCTGCACTTTTATTTTCTCTATTTTTGAACTTAATACAGGTTATGAAACAGCTGCACTTTTATTTTCTCTATTTTTGAACTTAATACAGGTTATGAAACAGCTGCACTTTTATTTTCTCTATTTTTGAACTTAATACAGGTTATGAAACAGCTGCACTTTTATTTTCTCTATTTTTGAACTTAATACAGGTTATGAAACAGCTGCACTTTTATTTTCTCTATTTTTGAACTTAATACAGGTTATGACACAGTTGCACTTTTATTTTCTCTATTTTTGAACTTGCTGTTATTTTATGTTATTCAGTTAGAATTTAGATACAACATGATGTTACTTGATGTTATACTTCAATAAATTGGAACATTTTAAGCTTGCAGCTTTGCAGCCACTAATGCTGGGATAAGTCTCATAAGTTCACTTGCTCACCTGTCTTCCCAAATGCATTGCTCGACTTTTTTTTTTCTTTTAACAGATTGCAAAGTGGCACTTTTATTTTCTCTGTTTTTGAACTTGCTTTTAATTGATGTTACTGAGTTAGAATTTAGATACATCATGATGTTACTTCAATAAATTTGAAAATGTTAAGCTTGGCGTATTTCATTACATTACATTAGCATTGTGTTGGGTCGATGGGGGCAGGTGGCGCTTGAAAATTCCCCCTTGTCCAAAGTGGGGAATGACAGAAAACGTTTTAGAACCACTGCTTTAATCCTTGGTTAATAAATAATTTAGTTTAAACCGTAACATCTGGTTTTTATGTTACATATTTCCTTTAACGAGCTGGGTTGTAACAAATTAAAGGCAGATTTCACTGTTTTGTTTCATCTATTCCTGCATGGTCTAAAGTGGTCTACATACAGTATGACTAACACGCTGTTATAACAGTAAGAAGTGAAAACAACACAAAGGATCAGTCACTCAACAATAAGCAAACTTTCTGGCTGCTAGTCTAGTGCTAGACTCACACACCAATGACTGAATATGATCAGAACTCCATTGCTTTCATATCAGAGGACAGATGAGGTGGAGCTGCCTCAAGACAAAGATGGTGACACACGGAGAAGCAGCAGAAGCACAAAGTTGCATGAAATGCAAATTATATCAAACATAATCAGAAAATAAAATGATTCTCTCAAGTCCTGTCTACCTGCTCCTCTATTAGAAACTACAGAAAATAAGACAACTTTGTCTTTTACATGTTTTACTACTTTACTTTCTGGCAGAATACATCATTATGACCTACTTAATTATTCCCTGGATTTTGTATCATCAGTCCCTAAATGTATAATATACAGGAAATGGCCTTCAAATCGAAAACATTTTTTTGGTGGAGGGCCCTCCCAGACCCCTTATATTGTGCCCCCACAGACGCCGCCCCCCCCCCACACACACACACTTCTCAAACCAAAGTTACACCCTTGCATACACAACATATTATGTTCTCCATATGAGCACTACATACCAGCCACCTACGAGAAAAGAAAGTTAAAAGAAATGTCGACGTTTACATCTGGATGGACCAGATCTCACCAGAGCAAAAGACAATATAACAGCAGTTATGTGTCTATCATTATGAACCAGAGGGGAATGTTTGAATGTGCTTTCATCACACAGTAAATGACGTCAGCATCCAGGTATCATTTTGTTTTGGGCTGACCTCAAACAGCTGGTTACTCTGGGCTTGCCTTGAAAATACCTGAACCTTTTTCCTTCAAGCTACAAACATATTAACCTCTTCATTACAGCTCCCACAACACTACACATTATGACAAAGAGTGATGTTTAAACAGTGATGATGTGACTCAGACAGTACTGTCACTAATCATTATTTATAGTGCTAATATTAACACTCACCTGCCTTAAAAACGCTTTTTCCTTCTTCTGCTCCGTTGACTTAAAATGGCATCTATATATATATATATATATATATATACACACACACACACACACACACACATATACATATATATATATATATATATACACACTAGGGCTGTCAGCGTTAACGCGTTAATCGCGATTGCATTAATGCAGTCTATAACGCGTTAATTTTTTTTAAATCGCATTTTAAATTTCGCAAGCCTTTTTGTCCCTTCTATTCACCCATAGACGGCTGCCCTAGCTTTAGCAGTGTCATGCTCAGGTCATGCTTTGAAGTGGCCTCCTGCAGTAAAATTACCGTGGTGATGGAAAGAAAGAGTGCTACTGGACTTTTGAACGGCTTCTTTGACTTCAAAAAACTTGGTCCTCCTGGTAAATAAAGTTAGTCTGGAGCTCTGAACTCAGTTATATTTCCCTTCTCTCCTTAATGTTCTGTTTCTCTCTCTGTAGCTAAAAGTCAAGATAAGTGAACTGTCTGCTTTAAAGTTAGTCAGTTTGACAGAGTGAAACTTTGCTTGACTAAACAGGCATCATTTTGCCTCTGTTGGTGTTTCTATCTTCTACATCTGTTAAACTTCTGCTAATCATAATCTAAAATTCTTCTCAACTTTACAGAATCACTTCACAGCTCAAAGTGTGAGCAGAGAAGAAAAACTCTAGTACTTGAATGCACATATAATTCTCACATGTGATTCTGTGTAGGGCTGGGGCGACGCGTCGACGTCATCGATTACGTTGACGCAAAAAATACGTCGACGCAAAAACTGTGCGTCGACGCGTCATTTGAAAACAAAAGATGGCGGCAGCAACACCAGTGAGTTAGTTGACTCTGATCAATGTAAAAAACAAATGTTTTTCTGTTGCTGGAAACATTGTCACCAAAAAAAGGGCAAGCCTGACTGCTGAGAGTGTTGAAATCAAATGCTAACATTCCTCCACTCCAATGCATGACCACATCATGTCTTGGATTAAACACACACACACACACAATCGTATTCGAGAGTGAAAAGGCAGAGTGTATGTTCCTGTGAATGAAGAGCAGTTTATCCTCTTAATGCACGCTGTGCCGCCTATGGGACGGGACGGATGTTAGGAGGTAGCGGCACATTCTTCACCAACCCTTAAATACATATATTCATGCCGTACATTGTTAGAAAGCTTAGATTGCCCCGATTCATTCAAGACCACTCACGAATTATATGGTTGCTCACAACCGTAATTGTATTAACAATTGTCTCGGCTAGCCCCTGAGCTAAGTAAGCTATCACTTAGCTATCACTTAACTTCTTTAAGTGATCAGAGTTTGCCTGACAAAGCTATGAATGGAAATAATACAAACCTCATCAGTCCATGGCATGTTGAAACCCTTTTGTGTACAAGTTAACATAAATGAATAAATGACCTCCTTGGTGGAAGTACTTCAACTGTAACTTACTATATGTGGGATTCCTCTTTTCAAGATGATGCAGTACTCGTCCTTCTTGTACTTGGGACTTTTATCTTGGCCTCTCCATCTGTTGTCTGAGTCCCTGTGGTCTGCATTCTTCTTGTAGTGCATGCATGCTAAAAGCAATCCAAATATAAAAAAGGGACTATTAGTGAGGACATCTAAAGTAAAAAGTAAGAGGCTTAAACATTATGCAAAATGTTAATGGATAAAAGAAATGACTTCCCAAAAGTTTTAGTACCTATGAAGTATGATATGATAAAACAAGAAGCAGGGTTTCAACATGAACTCCATGAAAATGTAAATAAGTCATAAAGTTAAAAATTAAAATCAAACGTGACCGGCACAAAGGAAAATAAAAGTGTATTTTTATTGTTGTATATTACATGAATAATATTATATGAAGATTAAAGTATGATTTTAATTTTTCCTTCTTTAAGAATGTTAAAACAGCTCTAGCTGCCTCTTTAATAATCAAAAGAGGTTTGTTACGCTACTTTGGCTGTTTATTTGTTGATAAAAATAAATCTCATATCTGTGATTTTTCATTCAAGAACAGTCATGAAAAAGTATGAAACAGTTTCAGGATGTCAGCTGCATCATTCACATGCTGTAGACTGACATGTAAATGTCTCACTTGGTCAAAGCTGTGCTGCATCTTCACAGAGGGAGCTGGACACTTTTGGGGACGACCTCATCATGGTGGTGGTGGTGGTGAATATTCTGCACATGGTTGGTGATGGAATTGCACTGAGCTCCTTCACCACTCTCTCTCCAGTGCAGGTGGTTTAAGGTGTTTTTCTCCTCACAGACACTTTCCTCCCTGAGTGTGTCCAAATTCTTAGACAGGCCTTTAAAAAGGGTGAATAAAAATTGTGACTGAGATACATTACTATTACAATTAAATGATAAATACTGTAAATTTGATGTTTTCACTTTTTATCAGTTAACCCATCAATTACCAAAAATGTATGAAAAATATGTTAAATTCAAATAAACACAAAAACATGATCAATTTACACAGTTCAATATAAACCGTGTAGAACAGTGCAACTACTGGCTCAATCTCACTGTTGCGTCTTGTTGCCTGTCTCAGTATCCTAACGTGTGATTCTTTGAGCAGTTATCCGGTTGCAATCCATGATTCCATCACTTCTCCCTGGTCTGCTGAACTCCGCTCAGTCCTGTGCTCCAGCCAGACTCACCTGACAGAACTCCCGCTCTGTACTACCACTGGATTCAAGGAAAGAGACACTCACCTTCCTGGATCCAGCCGGTCCTGCCTTGACCACTCTGTTGTCAATAAACCTGTTTGGTTTTTGTTTTGTTCACCACCTAACCTCTGAGTCCAATGTGGGTCTGAACAATAGGCATTATGAATGAAGAGAGGGAGCACTGACACTGAAAGCCGGTGAATCTAACCAGTAAAACATTATTTTCTGATTGTTTCACCGCTTGATTTGGTGTAAATATGTCCTTATCAAGCCTCTGAATCCAGATGGTTACTGTGTGGGACTTTGTTTGTTTTTGTTTAGTTTAATAGCTTCACCAGAATACTGACATGCGCACTTCATCTTTCAGTTGATGGGAGGTAACGGCTCCGTGGATTCACACACATTATGTTACAGGGAGAAAACTACGAAAGAGTTTAGCTATTCATTTCAGATTAATTCCTTCTTCTTTTGTCCTAATTCATGACACAACACTTAAGGCCACACTTTACCTTTATATCTTCGGTTGCCAGTCGTCCTCAGCGAAAACTAAAGGTTAAAAACAGCAGGGAGATAGAGAGCACTGTTATCACTAATAAAAACAAACATAATAACCAAAACATAGTAAACAACGGTCCAAATATTTCCAGACGAGGGAGCTAATGTCCCAGAGTTACTATGATTAAATTAACATTACACCAAATGTCTATTAGGAGTTAAAATTAGCGCTTAAACCTGCCGTTATTTGCCGTTAACGTCCATTATCTCTGTAGCAAACTCCTCACTTCAGCTACAAAAACAAACAAATGATAACAGCATTTAAAAGTAACGTTGTTTGGTCCGTGTGGTTCAATAATATTAACTACATATCAAAAAAAGTCATTCTTAATTGACAAAATTTGACTTATTAACACTTACCGTTACTGAGTCAATGGGAGACTTCAGAGTGAGCTCCAGGTTCAACGGCAGCTTCCTGTGTTACGGTAATTTCACAATAAAATTCTGAATACGGTATGATATTTTAAAACTTCACAGTAAAAGCATGTAAAGTGATAATACATCTAGTGAAATCTCAGAAATAATTTATTTAGAGTGTGGTCACCATCATGTAGTAATCAAACTGTTATGGTCTTGAGTAAACTTTAGCTTTTATGCTTTTTTTTGGGGTAGATGCTGATAGAATAGAATAGAAATTTATTGTCCATTGTGATGGAAAATTGTTTAGCTCACCAATAACATACATACAGTAGAGATAAATGAAAAAAGAGCCATAGAATCCATAAACTCCATAAACTCATTCTTAAAATACATAAATATGTAAAGTATAAAATACACAACCAACCACAACCAAAAATACAGCGACAGAGATCCTATCCATTCAACACAGTTACACTCCACATAAAAAAATATATTTACAGTTTGATAAAAAAATATTAAACTAGGACTAAATAATTTCTTTGTATAATCTTCATAATCACACACATATTAAAGAATAGTTTTTTAAAAAGTAAGTCTATCTTAAATTCAGGTGTCCATATGAACAGTAAAGAGTTTTTTCTCTCTGAAATCATTCCTCCTGTTCATACTGACTATTAAAGGATCTCCTTCAAATGTGCTTTCAATGTAAAGTGATGGAGGACTAAATCAACAGTGTGTCCACACAGTCATTTAAAAGTAGATGATCAGCTTCAATTGAGCTTCAGCAGTCTGAGTTATTATATCAAGAGATATCTGACACATTTATTTACTGAGTGGAGGAGGAGTATTCTATGTAGTAGTAGTAGTAGTACTTTATGTAGTATTAGTCGTATTTACAGTCTTTTTAGCATCATATCTCCTCTCAGTGTTTCCTGTTGAGCTGTGGTGTAGTATATATAGTATATATGGTATATATAGTATTTATAGTATATATATGTTTCTCTGTGGTGGAAGTATAGTAACAAAAAGACTTTGCTACTAAAAACACTGTAACGTTGAAACATAGAAGATGAAGATTTGACTCATTTGGACGCTGAAGCTTCATATTAGTTTCAGATGACAGCTGGAGATGAAAATAAGTATCTTGAGACTGTAAAACAGTCAGCTGTTAAACAGGTTCATCATCACACTTATCTTCAGTTGAGCAGTCTGGAAAGGTTTGGATCCACCTCACGGAAGGCAATGATAAAGCGTGAGCTGGCTTCAGTTCCCTTTTTCGCACCATGTCGATCACTTCTCGAGCTTTGTTTGCTCCTGTTTTTGTGCTGGCTAACTGCATTTCATCATCATTTATAACACCAAACTCAAGAAGTTTATTCAGAAGCTTGTCTAGATTAGGTTCAGGCACTCTGGTAACAAACTGTGTCCGTATGGAGCGCAGCCTCTCCTCTGCTGGAATGACGTCCTCAGCTGGGTGATTCCCCTGCTGAGAGATTCCTGTGCTGGGTTGGTGCCCCCTGCTGGGAGATTCCTCTGCTGGGTTGGTGCCCCCTGCTGAGAGATTCCTCTGCTGTGCTGCTTTCCCCCACTGTGGCGACGTCTCTTGCTTGGAGATTCCTCTGCAGATTTTCACTTCTTGAACCTGAAAGATAACAAGAAAAGACTTATTTAACAACTCAGTCACTTTTAAACAGAGACCTTTTAGAAATGATGAACATTTTAACAAAATCATCATGTGGCAGGAGACAGGGAGGTATTTTTCCATCCAGATAAATAAAATCTAAAATCTTTTTTTCTTTCCTAAATACAAAACCCTCAGACTTCTGTAACATTGTCTGAAGGCTGCATAACAAATCCAGAAGTGGAATCTTTGATTTGTTATTGGAGTAATAATGTCTATGATGACTTTACAATTGGGATCTCAACTCTGACATGAGGTGAAAGCTTTACCTGTCAGTTGCACCACCCGATTCCACACTTGTGTCCCCTCTTGGTCTTGGACCATAAAAGTCTTTCTCTCTGGGTTTGTAGTGAGGAAAACCTCAAATGTTGGGAAGAAGTTTGGTCCAAGCTTTGTGCGAAACTGTACACGCTGAAAACCAAAAGCAAAGCATCACTTTCATACCTGTGTAAATGTTTTTATCTTGATCGTGAATCTATTTTCCAAAACATATAATAATTAAGTTTGTTACCATTAAAAGTGTATCAGACTCACCTCAGGCTGGATTATGGAGGCTTCAGGTTCACAGTGAACACTGTAGCTTTGACCAATGCTGAGATCACAGTCAGAAGAGATATCAATGTTCTCAGCTGCTCCTCGTTGGGCAGCAACCTTCAGTAACACAGCATGATTATTGAGGCGATTATTCACAGAGAGATAGACAATGAACTCTCTGAGTTATTCATATTCTGTTATTGTACATGCTGGACATCTATAGATGAATCTAGACATGTTGTAGGTGGAAATAAACAAGTCTCCCTCACTGCAGTGGCATCTTATTAAACTGTAATGTTTGTTTCTCCTTTTATCTCTCCATGAGATCCTGTAGAAGCAGTTCTATGTTGAAAATATAGACACAATTATATGTTGTTAATTAAAATGTTATTCTGATAAAATATCACATAAAAACATGAATATGAAAAATATCTTGTAAAAGAAATCTAAAAAAAGTTTATAACAAATAAAATGTCATGGTGGCATTAACACGCTGCCATATTGAATACCTAGATAATTAATTCTATATTAATTTATCCCACAATTACATTTTCACTACATCTGATGGTGGTATCACAAGTGACACTGTGGCAGACAATAATAGACTCTAGAGATAATGCAGAAAAAAGTAAAGTTAAACAAAGCAAACACTAAAGTAAAAACTGAAAGCAAAAGTTTATTCTGAAGATGTCCAGTTCAGATTGGACAATCACACTTTTCTTACCACAGCTTGAAAAGGTTTAAGAGGTACAGAGAAGAGAAGCAGGACTGAAGCAGGACTGACTGTTCAGCTTGTTGTGTAAACAGCTGTTGTATAAAACAAGTTGAGGCTGATGGTAAGCACATACTGTATGACAGATACTTTTACCTCGCTCAGAGGAATGTTGCCCTGCAGCAGAAATACATCAAGTATTTGATCATCATCACCATCCGGAGGTCGGAGGAACAGCAGAACTTGGCCCCTAATTGTCATGTTCAGGAACCTCATGACAACGTCCCAGACGAGGCCCAGGAGAGAGAAGTGAGGGACGTTCACAACCACATGAGTGTCTGTAATCTCCAGCGGCTCCAGGATGTTCATTCCATCATCAGTGATGTGGACGACAGACAGCAAACCATCAGGGAGAGGAGCTGTGAAAATAGATTTATGTTACTAATAACAACCTTAATATACACTGCCTGGCCAAAAAAAAAGTCCCCACCTGGATTTAACTAAGCAAATAGGTAAGAGCCTCCTATTGGATAATTACTGCATGGGCGAACCCCAACTGATGCAATGAGTAGCTTCTCATTCCTTAAACAACCATGTTGAAAGACACATCCTGTGGTCATGGAACAGATGTTAAAATCATTGGCATGCATCAAGCAGAGAAAACATCTAAAGAGATTGCAGAAACTACTAAAATTGGGTTAAGAACTGTCCAACACATTATTAAAAACTGGAAGGATAGTGGGGAACCGTCATCTTCAAGGAAGAAATGTGGTCAGAAAAAAATCCTGACCCTAACCCTAACCCTTAAACATTTGGTGAAATCAAATTGTAGAAAAACAACAGTAGCACTCAGGGCGATGTTTAATAGTGAAAGTAAGAACATTTCCACATGCACAATGCAAAGGGAACTCAAAGGATTGGGACTGAACAGCTGTGCAGCCTTAAGAAAACCACTAATCAGTGAGGCTAATCGGAAGAAAAGGCTTCAATTTGCTAGGGAGCATAACGATTGGACTCTGGAGCAATGGAAGAAGGTCATGTGGTCTGATGAGTCCAGATTTACCCTGTTCCAGAGTGATGGGTGCATCAGGGTAAGAAGAGAGGTAGACGAAGTGATGTACCCATCATGCCTCATGCCTACTGTACAAGCCTGTGGGGGCAGTGCTATGATCTGGGGTTGCTGCACTTGGTCAGGTCTAGGTTCAGCAAATAATGAGGTCAGCTGACTACCTGAATATACTGAATGACCAGGTTATTCCATCAATGGACTGTTTTCTCCCTGATGGCACGGGCATATTCCAAGATGACAATGCCAGGAATTAACAGGTTTAAATAGTGAAAGAGTGGTTCAGGGTTCTGGTCAGTGAAGAATTCAACAGTTTGGACAGGCTGGACAAATCATCCAACACTACTGTCAGTGTTGGTGGATGGGAAGCCGGTGAGTCTATGAGTCTTCTAGAGGAGATATATTAAATAAATGTCTTTTTGGGACAAAATTACACTTATATGAAATGAAGAAAGATTCAATTTGAATGGATAGTCTGGCCTTAATTGAACGGGGCAAAATTACATTTGGGTTGTTCTGTTTCCATTTTACTACCATAACTCTAGACCTGAGCAAATGCTTTAAATTTTCAAATTTTAAATGCTTTAAAATTCATTCCCAAAATGTAATGAACACATTTGTATCTCCAGATGATGAACCCTTTTCAGTTTCCTTGACGGCCAGTCTCAGGATAAACTTTACATGTTTAGCTCTAACGTTGGTAAGATCAAAGAACTGATAAATCATCAGTGGTTGTAGTGAACTCTGCAGCCTGTAGGAGGCGCTAACAGGACTCTTATTATTGTTTTAATAAATCTCACAAAGCACAATGATCAGCTTACCATCCCTGGTTTCACAGTGTGGCAGGCGGAGCTGACTGACAGCACCGTCAGGACTGTGGATGTTGAACAGCGGCCCTGCAGCCATCTTGCCAGCTGGTTGTAGAAGGCTTTGGTCCCATTGGACAGTCTTGTACTGCAGCTCCGCCTCATGAACTGTACCAAACACCAGTCCAGTCAAAGTACACCTGAACACACCTGGACCAGGACAGCTGAACCTGGAGGACACAGAGGAGCTGATTACACAACACAAACAGAAGCTCATTGAGCCTTTTCTTGGTTTGAATGAATAAAAACTCAAGTTGCTGTGACTGCTGCAGTGTTTAAAAAGACCAAACTGAACAGCTGGATAAGATGTGAGTGAAGCAGCAGCTGCAGGAGTATGAAGGGAAAGTGAAGTGTCATCACTGAAAGGAGACAATGGCTGTGTCCCAATTTGGTCCAAATTGCGAGGCTGCATCCTCGAAGTGCGCATTTCGAGGCCGATTACGTCACAACACCGCGCGAAGGCTGTCCCAATTCGAAGACTCCTTCAAATGCAGCCTTGAAATGCGGCCTTCTTTTCCCTCTTTTTCGAGGATGCATCGCTACTATCCTTCGCGGCCTCCCAAATCCCAAGATCCTTTGCGCGGCGCTGTTCAGTGCCGCGAAAACACAACAATGGCGACACCAACAGGTGAAGACTTTTCATTCAAGTGTAAGTATTGGTTTGTTTTATTTAATTATTTTTACTTATTACTACTTATACTTTTATACTTTTACTAATTACTTATATTTTATTACTTGACTTATATCTTATATATATATATATATATATATATATATATATATAAATGGACTAAGATTAACAAATTTAGATTTTAATAAAGAGCTACGTTTGGGATTATCACTATTATATGTTTTATACTTCATTATTATCATTATTATGATAATTTTTTGCTATATTAGAACCCTTTTGTCTGTTGACATAGTAAAAAAAAACCATGTTTTACATTACATTTTGTTTTATTTTTGTTTTAGGGAGCAAGGAGCAAACCGAGCTCCTGATTAAACAAAGAGGGGAAAATGACCATCTATTCACTGATGTCCATTTTTGTACATCTTTGCATCCCTGTGTTGATGTGATCTTGTGTTTACCTTTTCTCTTGCTTCCCTCTGTGTTTAGAGCAATACTGGAAAAGATTGGGCTGGAGGGGAAGGTCCAGCCCTACCAGGCCAAAAAAAAATGGAACAATTAAAAAAAAATAAATAAAGTAGGTAGCCTATGGTTTGGATTAGTTTTACTGTTACTAAATACTTTTGCTGAAAATTGCTGACATGATTGATTTCCGCTGCCTTAGGATTGCAAATATCCAGGGACAGGGGAGGGGGCCAGTGGCAAGTCCACTGCTGGCACTTGGCCGTGGTTTGTCCTCATGGATGAGGTACTGGGGCAGAGGCCATCTATTGCCCCCCCTGTCCTCATTGCCTCCATCCGTGAGGACACACCAGGGCCAAGTGCCGCAGTGGGTGAGCAGGAGAGTGAAGAGGAGGAGGAGGAGGAGGAGGAGGAGGAGGAGGACCAGCCAGGGCCCAGGAGGAAGAGGAGGAGGGAGGATGACCTCCTTGACCTCATAAAGGAGGACATGAGAAGGCAAAATGAGGCAGAGGAGAGGAGGGAGCAGGATGAAAGGATGAAAGGATGAAAGACAGGATGGAGAGGCTCTTCTCTCTCCTGGAAGAAGTAATAGAAAAATAAATATACATCTATATAGATGTGTTTAATTTGATTTTATTTATGAACTGTGTTTATTTATGATTTTTCTTTATTTTTTATTTTTTATTTGATTGTGAAGATTTTGATGTTTTATGTTGTTATTAAATAAAAAATATTGTTCATTGTTACACGTTGTCTATTCCATTTAGTATTTACAACTTCAGTACAATTTATAACAGGGTTGCATAAAGTGCTACTGTTCAGGAAGAACAAGGGATTAAATATTTTCTTTTTTTATTATCAAGTGATGAAACATTTCACTATTTACAAAAATTACATCAGAAATAACTATTTACAGATTATTATTATTTTATTATTCTTTCTCTTGTGTGTTTTCCTTCTTTCTTTCTTTCTTGTGTGTTTTCCTTCTTTCTTCTCCTTTCCTTTATTCTTCTCCTTTCTTCTCTCTTATAATTTTGTCAGCTTTTTCACCGTCTTTTCGGTCGTGGCGTCTTTCTCGTCTTATGGGCGGGAACAGCTGGTGACGCAACCAGGAAATGCCTCGAAGGCTAGACCGTCTCATTTCACAACGGTTGATGCAGCCTTCGGAGGTTCCTCAAGGCTGCATCCTTCGAAGGCCGCAAAGGCCGCGTCCTTCGAGGATGCAGCCTCGCAGTTGGGTCCAAATTGAGACACAGCCCATGAGGTTGAGGGTTGAAATATTCTGCATCTCATGTTTGAGTTACCTGTATGAAATGTTTGCAGACTCAGTCAGCACTTTGGGTGTGAAGTCCTAAAATGCAGAGAAAGAGACAACATTAGTTACACAAACTGACCAGCTGACCCTCACAGTGGTACAGCTGACAGGATCCTCACTGCTTCAGTCTCTACTCCACCTGCACTCTTTACTGTTTATTCATCATTTGATTATCACTAGTCCAACTGAATAAATGATCAGTTGCTCTTTAACTTTACATTCTGCAGCTGCTTGTTTCACAGATGAATGAGAGGAGAGGAAACGAGAGCTTGACGATATTACAGATGACAGGGAATCATGTTTGGAGTCTGACAAAAATATGAGTCTGATCAATAACAAATAAATAAACACGTAAAGTGAAAAATGAACATTTCTATTGATTGTACCTGCCAGTGACTCGTCCCAGTCAGATTCTCTCTGCACTCAAGCTGCTGCTGCTGCTTCAGCCTCTCTGGATCATCAGGATCCAGCTGATCGTCTCTGCTGTCCTCAGACACATGGAGGTTTGTGTTGGATGTGGACGGATCTGCTGGGAGATTAGAGGATGTGGAGAAGACACACAGCAGATGTTAAACTCACTTCTAGACATGAAGCTTGTGACCCAGTGGGCAAAGACACAAAGAGAAAGCTGCAACACAAAGTTCCAGTTTAAGACTAGACAGAGACTTTCTCCACATGTCTTCTGTTGTTCTCTACTGGAAAAAAACCTTCAATAAAGTCAAAATGAAAAAACAAACAAACTAAAGACCACAAGCACAGTCATGTTTACAAGACCCAAAACCAAAGTTAAATTGGATTTACGAAGTGTTCATAAAGAATATTTTTATTCCATAGTTTCATTACAGTGGAACAAACTGTCTAAACAACATTTAAATGATCACTCCACGTCTTTGGACATTTAAACACAAGGAGAAAAATCCAAACTCAACACAGAAATCACTGAAATTCAACTGAATTCAACTTCTTGCAGTGAGGCAACACAACATCTTTCACAACCAGGCCCATCGCAACAATTGCCTGGGGCCCCGAGCTGGCCGGGGGCCCCCAGACAACGACTGGTTTTGAATTGAATGCAACGACAAACTGTGTGCGCGTCCCTTTAATGCTGTGATGGTCAATGCAGGAAAGTGCAGCGACACTGTTATCGGAATCCCCCTCAAAGGGGCCCCCCCACACTGTACCTATGTTCCCCGGGACCTATGTTCCTAGTTCCTAGTTGAAATATAAACAGCAGCAGTGTTCTTTTTAAACCAACAAAATATAACCTCTTAATACACGCCCCTATTTTTTATGTTTTTAGCCTAAACGACGTCATACACCGATGGAAACCTCAGACTATTGGCTAAAAGGTTATCAACTTCATTTCACCGAATATTTCCATAGGCTGGAACAGCTGTCAATCAAAGCCGAGTTGTCGTTGTCGTCGGTCACATGTCCTCATTGGCTTTGGAGGCATGTACTGCCTGAGCACTGATTGGCTTGTGAGTGGTGTCGTCAGAAGCAGAAGAGGCTCACGGTCGTAAACATCTAGTCACGTGTACTCTGAGATGGACGTGCAGGTCATGAAATGACGTAAACGGACCGTGTATGGTTTGTTATTTGTGTTATTACTTTACGTGTTGGACTAAATTCATGGACATATTGAGGAAAATATTCCAGTTTTATGGAAACGGATTTCATATTTCACAAGAATGGATATTTGGCGAGCTGTACAGAAAGTCCTGAGTCATAAGATGATCGTTGTGGATAAAGAGAAGACTTTGAAGGTATGTAGGCATTATAGCTGTTCTTACTTTAGCTGAGTGGCTAGCCGAGCTAATCGCTAATACTATTACGGCTGTGAGCAACCATACAATTTGTGAGTGGTCTTGAATGAATCAGGACAATCTAAGCTTTCTAACAATGCACGGCATGAATATACATGTTTAAGGGTTGGTGTTTAAAACATTCAGAAGAACGTGTCGCTACCTACTAACATCCGTCCCGTCCCGTAAGAGGAACAGCGTGCATTAAGAGGATAAACTGCTCTTCATTCATAGGAACATACACTCTGCCTTTTCACTCTAGAATACGGTGTGTAATGTGTGTCTATGTGTGTGTAGTGTGTGTGTTTAATCCAAGACATGATGTAGTCATGCATTGGAGTGGAGGAATGTTAGCATTGATGTGGCAGGTACAGAATTACGAGTTTGTTTTTTACATTGATCAGAGTCAACTGACTCACTTGCGTTGCTGCTGCCTCTACCGCTTTTTGTTTTCAAACGACGCATCGACGCACAGTTTTTGCGTCGACGTGTTTTTTGCGTTAGCGTAATCGATTACGTCGACGCGTCGCCCCAGCCCTACTTTGAAGCTGATAAAGACATATATGAGGTCCACCATGAGCCAAGAGAGGCTCACAGGACTGGCCATTATGTCAATTGAGCGTGATACTCGCCGGTCTTTGGACATGGAGGACATTGTGGTTGCCTTTGCTGAAGCCAAGGCTCGCAAACAGCAGATGTAGATATTTTGCATATTTTTTAAAGGTTAATCTCATATGTGTGCGTGTACTTTTATCTATGTTGGATTTTATATTTAATACCGAATTTGCAGTTTGTTTATATGTTGATTGCAAATGTTCAAATAAAATAAGTAAACATACTATGTGTGCAGTAGCCTATATGCAACATTTGTAAGCAGTATTTGCACTGTTATATAGTGATTTATGGATATAATGTGTGGTTGAACTTCAACAGTGTGTCTATGCGGTGGTGGTGGTGGGGCCTCCAAGTTCATTTTGCTTGGGGCCCCCAAATTCCTTGAAACGGCCCTGCTAGAGTACAAAGGTGGCGGGGGCTATCAGTGTTGCCAATTGGGACCAAAACTACCTTTTAAAAAAGTGCAGGGGACATGCCCCCCCCCGCATAAAAAATTACGTCCATGGAAGTAAGGCATTTCAATACTTTGTACACCACTGGTTACAAGATGTTTGTCTTTCCAGTTTCCAATTTAGGGCGCACTAGGCAATCGTACCGTGCCCAAGCAAAAATAATATGCCTGTGTTTATAGATTCATATGATATTGTGAGATATTAAAGTTTAATCTGGCATGTCTGCAACAATACAATAAACATCAAATGTGCATGACATGATAAATATGCTAACTATCATCAATGGTGCCATCTGGTATTAATCTGCTATTGTTTTGTCCTGTAAATGATTAGTCAGTGTCCCACATGATGCTGTGGCTACCTCCCAACCTCTGACCCGTCTCGTAGGTGGAACAGCGTGTCTTAAGAGGTTAAAATAAGTTGTTTAGTTTATGTGTCTGTCTCTCTGTGGCTGTCTGTCTCTGTGTGTCTCTCTCTCCCTGTGTCTTTCTGTCTCTCTGGGTGTGTCTCTGTCTCTCTCTGGGTTTCTGTCTGTCTCTGTCTCTCTCTCTCCCTGTGTCTGTCTGTCTCTGTGTGTCTCTCTCTCTCTTCCTCTGTCTCTCTCTCCCTCCCTGTGTCTGTCTGTCTCTCTCTCTTTTCCTCTGTCTCTCTCTCCCTCCCTGTGTCTGTCTGTCTGGCTCTCTCTGTGTCTTTCTCTCTGTGTGTGTCTCTCTCTCTCTTTTTCTCTTTCTCTCCCTGTGTCTGTCTGTTTCTGTGTTTGTCTCTCTCTCCTTGGGTGTCTGTCTCTCTATGTCTGTCTGTCTCTCCCTCTGTCTCTCTATGTCTCTCTCTCTCTCTCTCCCTGTGTCTGTCTGTCTCTGTGTGTCTGTCTGTCTCTCTCTGGGTATCTGTCTGTCTGTCTGTCTCTGTGTGTCTGTCTCTCTCTGGATATCTGTCTATCTGTCTCTGTTTCTGGGTGTCTGTCTCTCTATGTCTGTCTGTCTCTCTCTCTGTCTCTCTCTCTATCTCTGTGTGTCTGTCTCTCTATGTCTCTCTCTCTCTCTCTCCCTGTGTCTGTCTCTCTATGTCTCTCTCTCTCTCTCCCTGTGTCTGTCTCTGTGTTTGTGTCTCTCTCCCTGGGTGTCTGTCTGTCTGTATATCTCTCTCTATCTCTGTGTGTCTGTCTCTCTATGTCTGTCTGTCTCTCCCTCTGTCTCTCTCTCTATCTCTGTGTGTCTGTCTCTCTATGTCTGTCTGTCTCTCCCTCTGTCTCTCTCTCTATCTCTGTGTGTCTGTCTCTCTATGTCTGTCTGTCTGTATATCTCTCTCTATCTCTGTGTGTCTGTCTCTCTATGTCTGTCTGTCTCTCCCTCTGTCTCTCTCTCTATCTCTGTGTGTCTGTCTCTCTATGTCTGTCTGTCTCTCTATGTCTCTCTCTCTCCCTGTGTCTTTCTCTCTCTGGGTATCTGTCTGTCTGCCTGTCTCTGTGTGTCTGTCTCTCTCTTCCTCTGTATCTCTCTGGCTGTCTCTCTCTCCCTGTGTCTGTCTCTCTCTGGGTGTCTGTCTGTCTGTCTGTCTCTGTGTCTCTCTGCACCTCTCCACAATCAACGCGGCGTCCATCTTGTTGTTTTTTTTTTTAATAACATTTTATTGACAATAATGATTCAGTACAAAAGCAGTTATTAATGTACATTACAAAGCAATGAACAGCAGGGGGGGGGGGGTTATTCAAATAAATACAGTAAATAAAGAAATGATATGTTTTGACAGCTTTCTTATTATTTGAGTCACAGATGCTCTGGATGTATTGTTCAGTTTCCCTTTGAAATGCCAAAAAACAGCTTTGAGTGACTAAATTTAGCTTTGTGTATAGCCTATGATATTTCCCTAGTGTTATTATTAGATTTATGACATACAGTTCTTTCTGTTTTTTACTTTTGACATCATGGACACCAAAAAGTACATTGTTCCAGTCCAAAGAAAAATCTGAATCAATCTTCAATGTGACATAACGTACTACTTCTTTCCAGAAGGTGGCAGTAGAGTGACAGTAACAGAACAGGTGAATCACAGTTTCAGGCTCAGACTCACACAGAGAACAGTTCACACATAAATCTTTTTTAAATTTGAACAAATAATGTTTGTCAGGGTAGTATCTATGAATCAGTTTGTAAGACACTTCTCTCTCTTTGTTTGTAATGAAGTATCTGTATGGGAGGTTCCATACATGGATCCATTTCAAACCATCAACCATATTAGATCAGTATTGAACAACAGGTGGGGTAGTGGTGATATCTGTCTGAAACAATGATCTGATGAGATGATTATTATTTGTTTTACATTTGACAGAGAAGCATATATGACCCACTGGTGTTAATGTGGGGTCTAAAGGAAGACAAAGTGGCTTTCCAGCACCTCAGTTAGGATACCAGAGGGAACAGCATCCATTACAATTACAAATTCATTTGGGGTAACAGGAACACCATATGTTTGGAGAAATTCATAGTAATTTAGCAGATTTCCATTATCATTGAGTAGTTGGGTAACTACTGTAAAATGATGTTGTTATCAAATCAGGATTTAAGAAATAGAGATTTATTTGTATATTTGATGTGCTGATTGTTCCAAATAAAGCAACTATGTGGAGAGAAGTTGTGTTTGTAGATTAAGGACCATGCCAACAGCATTTGCTTGTGGAAGTTTGAAAGAATTTGGGGAATTTTTTCTATTTTATAATCACATAAAAGTACATATTCAAGGCCTCCAATGGTAGAAAAAATATATTTCGGTATATAATATTCCAAGTGGATGTAGGATTATGTAAGAATTGCTTTATCCAGTTCATTTTAAAGGTATTGTTGAGGGTAGTAAAGTCAAGAAAGTTTAGACCAGCAGAATCGTAAGTGTTGTGGGTGTGGTCTTGTTTTTCCATATAAAATTGAATGGCAACTTATCGATGGCACTACAGAGCTGTTTGTCGACAGACCGGGGAATAGCTGCATATGTGAGGCGAGACAGCCCTTCTGCCTTTGTTAGTAGTCCCAGAGCTCTGTAACATTGCATATTCTACTGGTGTTAAAATAAAACTGATTGTTTTTAAATAAAATGCTTCTCCTTCTATCATAGAAGAATAGAAAGAATACGCGAGGACAAACTGACAACCTCCTCAACAAAATACAGATTCTTAGCCAGGAAGGGTACAGCTGCTGCCAGATAGCTAGGAAGTGCAGATGCAGTCCTTCAGCAGTTGTATACTCTGCAGAAATACAAACTAACCAACAGATTGGAAGACAAACCAAGATCTGGGCGTCCAAGGGTTTCTTCAGCAAGAAATGACCACATCCTGGGGTTGAGCATAGCTCAACGGGTAGAGCACCCGCCCCATGTGTTGAGGCGACCCTGGTTCGAATCCTTCATGTCATTCCCCCTCTCTGCCTCCTGTTTCCTGTCTCTCTCTACTAACCTAGTCCATTAAAGGCAAAAAGCACAAAAAATATACTTTAAAAAAAGAAATGACCGCATCCTGATCCGCATGTGCAGGGAAAACTGCCAAATGACATCACAGGAGCTTCAGCAGCAGTGGTCAAACTGGTCGACACTTCGACCAGACAAGGTCCTACAAGGCTGCCAAGAAGCCCCTGATCAATAAGAGACAGAGATTAGCCCGACGTCGTTGAGCCCAAGCACACAAGAACTGAACAGCCAGGAATGGGAAGAAGATTCTGTGGTCAGATGAGTCCAGTTTCCAGCTTCATCTTCCTCCTGCTAATGTGAGGGTACGTAGAAGGCCAGGCGAAGCATTATCTCCTCATGTACAGTATCTACTGTCAAGCATGGTGGAGGCAGTATCATGGTTTGGGGATGCATGAGTGCTGCTGGTGTTGGTCATCTCACTGTCTGTGATGGCACATTGAACTCTGCCAAGTATTGTGCCATTCTCGAAACCCACCAGCTCCCTTCTGCACGTGCTCTGTTCCGTCGAGGTCAAAACTGGATTTTTCAACAAGATAATGCCCCTTGCCACACATCCAAGGCCAGTAGAACTTGGCTGCAGGAGCACAGTATCCAGGTCTTACAGTGGCTAGCTCAATCAAACAATTGTTTTGTGTTTTGATACCAACAATGTTGAAACTGCCAAGAATTTAGTTTAGTTAGTTTTTCTTGTAAACAATAAACAACAAAAATATCATTTGTATTTGTTTGTGTTTATCTAATGCAGCCAACACAAAAAAGATTTTTCCACAAACATTTCATGATAATATTTGAGATTGTGTAAACTTTTAACTTATAACCCTTAACAACATAATTTATAAAGTGCTTTGACAGATAAGGCAAGCAGAAGCATTATAATAATAAAAAAATTAAAGCTGCAAACAGTGTTGGGCGGGACCTCACCCCCTTGCGCACATTGGGCCGTGGCCAAGTGGAAAGGTTTCTGTTAGGGGCATTTAGATATCTTCAGATCCAGGCTTTTATCGGACACTGCAATAAGTAGATCACTCACATCTATACACACACACACACACACAAACACACTCACACAAACAGACACACACACTCACAAATATAATCTCTCTCTCTTTCTCTCTCTCTCTCTCTCTCTCTCTCTCTCTCTCTCTCTCTCTCTATCTGTGTGTAGACAACACTTTGATGAGTCAAACAGGAGAGGAACTTATTTCCAGTGAAACCTGTAGATATGTGTGTAGGTTATGCTCTTGTAATTTGTGTTTGATCTAGACTTTGACAGCAATGTCAGTGACATAGCTGACAGACTGCACAGATATCTAAAAACATAATAATACAGTCAATAAACTAGAAGTAGAAACAGAAAACTGAGGCACCTTTTGCTAATCAGGTATCGTGGGTCATTACAAGTTTTCTCCACTGGGTGGCACACTAAGACCACAAATGAATCTGGATGACTGCACAGCACAAATGAGCCAGCTGCACACACACACACACACACACACACACACACACACACACACACACACACACAGTCGTTGCCATTGTAGTTAAGGACTGGGCAGCATGAGGACTGAGCATGCACAGACAGTATGGAGATTGAATGGGAGAGGAACAAGGTGCACATGTGGGTCCGCAGATCAAGAAGTAGAATAAAACATAGCCAGACCAAATTACACACATCAAAAGATAAGACTTGTGGCTACATTTTGACGTTTGAATGGAGTCTGTAGCTGAAAATATGCAGGAATAATGTATATATTTTGAAATGTCTGAAAAATCGTCAAAAATCATACATTTAAAAGGCAAAATGTGCACTTCCTGTTGGATTTAGGTCAGGGGTGTCAGTGTGTGATTTGTAGGTCTTGATAAGACAAATAATTGAGTTTTGGTTTGATCTCTCTACGACATTCCTATCAGGTGTAGTGGCCGTTTTAGTGTTTCTAGGTGGCGCTAGAGAGTTCGACGTTGTTTGTCTTTGCATTTTATCGAATTTTTCGCAAGACCTGATGTTGTATCCTTAATTCAGTTAATTCATTATTATTCAGAAATAAGTTTATTATTATTATTATTGAAAAGAATGTTCTTTATTTACTTGTTAATTATATTACATGATGATTAATATTCAAATGGTAAAATGCAGTTAAAAGTAAGATTACATATACATGAGTCAGTTGTATTGTAGGTGTTATGTTACAGTATGAGACCACAAGGTGGCGCCTCATTCGTTTACATGTCAGTTTTACGACAGGTCAGAGGGCAAACCAGAAGAAGAAGAAAAGTAGCAGTTGAGAAAAAGTAGCCGTTTGTAGCTGTTAGTACCCGTTTGTGCCGCTTGTAGCAGTTAGGATCTGTTTGTGCCGTTTTGTAGCCGTTAGTAGCCGATGTGATGTTTGTTTGTACATATTTTCGTCAGTAAAACCACTGAAACGACATCGAGGAGTCCTGCCTCATCTTTACCAGAAGGTTGCAGCTAAGTTCCCACATTTTGGTGCCGAAACCCGGGAAACGGGAGACGAAAGAGTGACGACGGAACAGTTAGCCGATAGCTGCACTAGCCGAGCAACGGCAGGAACCGGGACAATGACGGAACGGCTACAGAGACTAAAACAAAAGCGAGGTGTTGTGAGAGCCTCGACGACGAAGCTGATGCGAGCTATCGAAGAGGAGACATATAATGAGGATGTGAGTTGTGAACGCATAGGAGAGCTGCTGTCCATGTTGTCTGTGAAGGAAGCGAGTCTCCTGGAGCTAGAAAAGGAGATAGAAGAGGAGATACCGATGGACGAGCTCGAGGCGGATATCGTCAAGACTGTGGACTACCAGGACCACCTCACACTCTGTAAGACTCGAGCTACGAGAATAATTGAAAGAAAAGGAGCCGCCACGGGCGGAGGGATATCGCCGCGGCTGAGCGACGTGAGCGCCCACTCAAGCAGAATGACCAGCAGACCATCGGTAAAGTTGCCTAAGTTGTACATAAACAAATATGGCGGAGATATATCGATGTGGCAAGAATTCTGGGACCAGTTTCAGACTGCTATTCACGATAATGGTGAGTTAAACAAAACGGAAAAGCTCACTTACCTGAAGTCATATTTGGTGGGTCCAGCAGCCAGAGCCATCGCGGGGTTAAAGATAACGGAATAACTATATAACTGCAATAGACATGCTCAAAGAGAGATTTGGAAGAAAGGACCTGATCGTGAGTGCACACATGTCTAAACTGTTAAACTTAACACCAGTTAAAAGATCTTCAGACATTGTTGATCTCAGAAGACTTTATGATGAGTGTGAGGTCCAGATCAGAGGCTTGGAAGCAATGGGAGTAGTGTCAGACACATATGGAGGATTGCTGTGCCCCATATTACTGCAAATGATCCCAGACGACCTCGCTCTTGCTTACACACGTGAAGTAGGCTCAAACCATGAACTGCAGGTAAAAGAGCTCGTTGCCTTTCTACAGCAAGAGGTTGAAAGCAGAGAGCGTGCCATGCACCTGACCAAAGCAGGAAGCCACAACAAGGAATCACAGTCCCCTAACCAGCACAGACACAGACCTGAATCAGCAGGTGGAAGGTTCAGGAAGCCAAGTCTGCCGTCAGCTGCCATGCTCTACACCAGCAGCTCGCAGTCCCCTCCAGGTTGTATATTCTGTGACAGCACAAGTCATAAATCTGAACTATGCACAGACAACACACTTAACCTGCGAAAAGAAAAGCTGAAGAAAATGGGACGGTGTTTCAGATGCTTAGGACAGCGACACATGGCTAAATTCTGCAAAACAAAGGGAGTGACATGCAGTGTGTGTGGACGGAGACACCACCCCACGATGTGTGATAAAGGTGAAACCAGTGAAACCCAGAACAGCGCTCCAGAAACAACTGAGGCTGTCATCTCATCCGTGGCCCCTCACACAGTCAAGACAAGCACAGCAAAGCAGAACACAGTTCTCCTGCAAACAGTAACAGCATTGGCAGAGGGAACACGAGGAAAGAAGAAAGTGCGTTGTCTGATGGATGGAGGAAGTCAACGGAGCTTTATCCTGGAGAAGCAGGCAAGGGCATTAGGTTTACCTGTTATGAGAAAAGAGACTTTAAAGCTCCACACCTTTGGCAGTGACACACCAGTGACTATGGAACGAAACGTTGTTAAGTTAATTCTGCAAAGCATCTGTGACAAGGAGAAAACCCTTGAGATTGAGGCTGTGGAGACGCCGCAAGTCAGCTCTGCCATCATGCAGGTTCCAGGTGAGCAAATCCAGCAGCAGCTGGAAAGAAGAGGACTGACATCAGCAGATGTCTCAGGCAGCACTGACCAGGAGCTGGAATTGTCCGTCCTGATAGGTGCTGATGTCTACTGGAAGATGGTTTCTGGTAGAGTTGAAAGACTGTCAGACACCTTAGTTGCCATAGAGACTATGTTTGGCTGGACTGTGCAGGGCCCAGTGTCCATGTTGAGCATGAGTGAAACTTCATGCATGAAGATCTGCACTGAGGAGACCATGCAGGTTTCAAACCAGCTGCGAGCATTCTGGGAAATAGAGTCTCTGGGCATCTCCTGCAGAGGTGAAGAACGAGCAGCGGACGCTGAGGCTCAAGAACACTTCAACAGGTCAGTCAGCTGCAAAGAAGGGCGATATGAAGTTAAGTTGCCATGGCATCAGGACACAACAGAGCTTCCAGACAACCTGAGAATTGCCCGGAAAAGATTTGAAGGTCTGAAAAGAAAACTGAAAGCTGATGTGACACTGTTCAAGAGATACAACGATGTGATAGATGACTATCTTCAGCAAGGAATATGTGAGGACGTCCCAGAGACCAAAGACACAGCGGGAGCAGAGAATATCCACGTCCAGTACTACTTGCCTCACCATGCTGTGATAAAGGAGGACAAAGCAACGACCAAGCTGAGGGTCGTCTTCGACGCTTCTGCACATGTGGAAGGCTGTCCATCTCTCAATGACTGTCTGCTCCCTGGACCAAACCTGAACCCAGACCTCCTCACCGTCCTTGTCAGGTTCAGGTTGCACCCTATTGCATTCATGTCAGACATTACAAAGGCATTCCTACAGATATCCATCGCAGAAGAGGACAGAGATGTGTTGAGGTTCCTGTGGCTCACTGGATGCCCTGATGACAAGAACACAAACCCGCGCGTGCTGAGAATGGCTCGTGTGGTGTTTGGTGTGACTTCAAGTCCGTTTTTGCTGGCAGCCACAATCAGAAAACACTTAGAAAAATACCAGACAAGTCACCCACAGGTAATTAACACCCTGAAAGACTCCCTGTATGTTGATGACTTTATTGCCAGCTCAAGCAGTGTTGAAGAGGCTCACGTGTTGACAACAAGTGCAAAGAAAATAATGTCTGACGCCAGCATGAACCTCTGTAAGTGGACAACAAATTCACCTGAACTGAAAGCAAAGTGGCAGCAAAGTGACTTTGACCTCACCATGAATCCTGAGACAAGCGGCTGCGTGTTAAAGGTGCTCGGCCTAGTGTGGAGGCCAGAGACTGATGACTTTGTTTTTGACCTGAAGCACCTCATGGACATCTTCAAAGACAAGGAGAACACAAAGAGGAGCGTCTTGCGCTCTTCAGCCAAGTTGTTTGACCCCATGGGCTTTCTGACGCCATTCACAATCAGAGTAAAATGTCTCTTTCAGGACATGTGGCAAAGAGGCATCAGCTGGGACGAGGAGCTGCCAGACGATCTCTCACAGAGCTGGCAGCAGTGGTGTATGGAGCTCCTTCAGCTCCATCAGATCGTCATTCCCAGGTGGTACGGAACTGTCTTGCTGCAAAACAGTCAAGTTCAAGTTCTTCATGTTTTCAGTGATGCAAGTCAGAAAGCGTATGGTGCGGCGGCTTATCTCCAAGGACAGACAGCTGAGGGTGAGTCCATGACAAGATTGATCATGTCCAAGTCCAGAGTTGCACCCATTAAGAAACTCACACTGCCACGCCTTGAACTAAAGGGGGCTCTGATTGCTGCGAGAATGGGAAACAATCTGCTTCAAGCACTGAACATGCAGCCGAACCAAATCCGAATGTGGACGGACTCCATGATTGTGATTCACTGGATTTCCAGCTCACCGCACAGATGGAAACAGTTTGTTGCCAACAGAGTAATGGAGATTCAGACCCTGACCCCACCGGAAACCTGGTCCCATTGCAGTGGGAAACTCAACCCAGCCGATCTCACTACAAGGGGCCAGACAGTCACCAGGCTGAAGGAAGAGGAGCTTTGGTGGTCAGGGCCACCATTTCTGACTTCAGCAGCGCAGCAAGAGTCTCCTGATGAAAGGCTCTGTGAAGAGGAAGTAAAGACCGAGCTCAGACCAAGTCATGTCACAGTCCAGCTCAACAACATGGAGCAAACATCTACAGATCCACTGTTAAGACTGCAAAACTACAGTAAGTTGAGAACAGTTTTAAGAGTCACAGCATGGATTCAAAGATTCACACACAACTTACGCTCACGTGAAAAGAGACAAGGAGAGCTGACAGCTGAGGAGTTGGCTGAAGCTGAAAGATACTGGATTCTGCAGGCACAGGAGCAAAGTTTCCCAGGAGAGAAGGGTGAATTAAAGGCAGGAAAAGACATTCACAGAGACTCAAAAATAAGAGAGCTGAAGCCATTTTTGGATAAGCACGGTTTGATCTGCCTAGGAGGAAGACTACAGCACTCAGACATGAGTTTCGGTGAGCAGCATCCATACATCCTGCCTTCAGACCACAGACTTTCTGAAATGCTGATCAGCTGCTGTCATGAACAAGTGATGCATTCAGGGATGAGAGACACTTTAATGCAACTAAGAGACAAATATTGGATTCCACGAGCCCGACAAATGACAAAGACAATAATTGCAGCCTGCACTACATGCAAAAGATTCAGAGTAAAGGCAATGCAGCAGACAACAGCACCCTTGCCCAGAGATCGCATAACAGAAACACCTCCATTTGAGACTGTTGGAGTGGACTTTGCAGGCCCTCTGTTTGTCAGAGCTAAAAAGGACAAAGTGGAAAAGGCATATATAGCACTGTTCACCTGTGCTGTGACAAGAGCGGTCCACCTGGAGCTGGTCTCCGACATGTCAACAGAAACATTCCTCCTGGCATTCAAGAGATTCATATCCAGACGAGGCCTGTGCAGGACAGTGTATTCAGATAATGCACGCACCTTCAAACGAGCAGATCAAGACATCAGAGAGCTCTGGAGGAGCATCAAGGAGCCTGAGCTCTTAAGGTATTTCACAGAAAAGGGCATCAAATGGAAGTACATCGCAGAGCGAGCCGCCTGGTGGGGGGGCTTTTGGGAAAGACTGGTGAGATCAGTTAAAACATGTTTAAAGAAAGTGATGGGAAGAGCTTCACTGAGCTTCGAGGAAATGACGTCTCTACTGGCAGAAGCAACAATAAACTCACGACCACTCACCTTTGTTTATAATGAACCTGAAGAGCCTCAGCCCCTCACTCCAGCTCACTTTCTCATTGGAAAGCGACTCTGCTCCCTGCCACCTAAGCCCTTTCATGCTGCCAGTCGCACCCCCAGCTCCAGCAAAGAGGAGCTGACACGGAGGTGGAAATACCGCCAGCGTCTTCAAAATGACTTCTGGACTCGATGGAAAAGGGAGTACTTACTGGAGCTGAGATCTGCCCACACCACGAAGAACTCACATTCTACTCCTCTCAAGCAGGGTGATCTGGTGCTCATCGGAGAGGAGAGGTCACCGCGCCAGATTTGGAAGACTGGGATCGTCCAACAGCTCTTTCCAGGAAGAGATGGACTTGTGAGATCGTGTGCTGTACGCACATCAGACAGGACAATATTAAGAAGACCAGTTCAGCTGTTGTACCCCCTGGAGCTTTAATTCCAAGAACTGTCTTCATGGGGGGGAGGATGTTGTATCCTTAATTCAGTTAATTCATTATTATTCAGAAATAAGTTTATTATTATTATTATTGAAAAGAATGTTCTTTATTTACTTGTTAATTATATTACATGATGATTAATATTCAAATGGTAAAATGCAGTTAAAAGTAAGATTACATATACATGAGTCAGTTGTATTGTAGGTGTTATGTTACAGTATGAGACCACAAGGTGGCGCCTCATTCGTTTACATGTCAGTTTTACGACAGGTCAGAGGGCAAACCAGAAGAAGAAGAAAAGTAGCAGTTGAGAAAAAGTAGCCGTTTGTAGCTGTTAGTACCCGTTTGTGCCGCTTGTAGCAGTTAGGATCTGTTTGTGCCGTTTTGTAGCCGTTAGTAGCCGATGTGATGTTTGTTTGTACATATTTTCGTCAGTAAAACCACTGAAACGACATCGAGGAGTCCTGCCTCATCTTTACCAGAAGGTTGCAGCTAAGTTCCCACACCTGATGTGCGTTCCAAATTTGGTGAGTTTTGGAGCATGTTTAGGGGTTCAAATTAAGGCTCAAAGAGGCGGTAGAATAATAATAAACAACACAAAAACAATAGGGTCCTTGCCTCCAGGCTATGGGTGCATAGCAGGCTCATAGTTATAGGCTGCAGCCCATCATATGTGTAATTATACACATTTAAAGTCTCCTCAGCGTCAGCACTTGTTTTAGGATCCATTGTTTTCCTACAGTTCAAGTTCATTGCTCTCCCTCTTGTTACGTCACTTCCGGTTCGGCTTTCGGATTTCAATAGTAAAGACAAAATACTGGACAAAAAATGAATGTCACTGAACACCACTCTCAAACTGTCCATGGACACAGATCATGGTTAAAATGCCATAAAACTGTTTTGTTATAGCAAAGATTTAGAAAATAAAGGCAAGATACTGGACATAAACAATGTTTTGTTTATTTTACATTTTATTGTTATGTTCTATGTGGATTTTTGTTGAAATGTGCTTTGAAAATAAACTGGTCTTTCCTTGTAAAATTGGAACTAACAATTGTATTATTTGCAAAGCCATGACTATTTTTTTAAATTCTTTAGTGATTTTCTGCTTTTTCTTTTAAAATTACTATTTGAGGCTTCAATTTTTCTTGTACAATTCAACAGTCAGGAGCCCAAATGAACCTGCTTTTCTTCCTGTTCATACTGACCATTTGACCAGTCCCTCTTTTTTACTACATTTCCACTACAGCTCAACAGAGAAACACTAAGAGGGAATCTGATGCTAAAAAGACTGCAAATCTGATATCACATGATATGACTAACTCAGACTGTTGAAGCTCAATAAAAGCTGATCATCTACTTTTAAATGACAGTGTGGAAACACTGTGGCTTTAGTCCTCCTGACAACTGACTGCTGGTTTAAAATACAGCTGAGAAATTGTGAACCTGTCCTTTAAATTGGGATAGGGACAAAGCAATTCCTTGTGTCAGTGATCTTCCTCCCATGAATAGAAGCATGTGTGTCAGTATGATGTCATAGTGCATAAATACACACATATGATGTCATAGTGATGTCATAGAATTTAGAATTTTTTAGAACATAGAATTTTGCCTATTTTTGAAATAGGCAAAACTCTCAACCAGTTATTAACTCAACCAGAGTACATTTCAACCACAAGAACACAACTCATCACCACAGGACCAAAACCTTAGGAGAAAGAAAATGTCTCAGTACAGTGAGGTAATTAATCAGTTCTTACATTTAAGAGCTTGAGCGATACATTACTTGAGTTTTTCCTTTTTAGGCTACATTATCCTGGCAGTTGTTGCACCAAACACCAACTTTCTTTATCAGCTGTTTGTTATAACCAGCAAACAGACTTTTCTGCTGTACAAAGTTGATGCTTATATGTGAATGAATGCATGTTTGAAAAAAAACACAAAACAAAACTCAATCTGATTGTAATAAGAGTTAATGAATGCAATATAAAGATACATGCATACCAGTTCATTAGAAATCTCACATCTGCACAGCTGTGTAGTCTTCACAAAATGCGTGTTGTTGAGTAGCCACATATGAAATAAGGGACAGGTTCACAGTGACCAATTATCACAGACCTCAAAATCCAAGTGATTTTAATATTTTCACATTTTTTCATATATATTATACATATTTGTATTTCATTGACTCAAAATGAGGAAAAGTTCACTCTGATAAATAAGGTGTAGCCTATTGCCAATGATTAAATGTTTGTAGTAATTGGTCACTGTGAACCCTGCTTTTTGTATTTATTTATTTTTTTAGTAAATGTGTATATATAAATAACTTGGCATGTTTACTGGAGAATATAAAAAGTAAAAAAACAAAGATCATACGAGTCATGAAAAGTACATGTAAGCACAAATGAGTTTTGACTGCTTTAACAATCCATCAAATTACAAATGTGAAGTCACTCCATACTTATGATTACATTATGTATTGTATGTATTGTTCAACAGTAGGTTCAACAGTAGTAGCAATAGTGTCCTAACAGTCTGCCTTTGTGTGTTTTTCTCCAACAGAATACAGATTTCAAACAAAGCCCTCTGGATCCAGACATGGATGATGAGGCAGAACAGATTGCCAACATGCTCGTCCCAGAGCTATTGGATCGAGCTGCTGCCAATATTGATGAACTAATACAGTCTATCTGCCGGTGGGAGGCTGATGATGAAGTCAACACAGGCCAAAAATTGCAACAGGAGTTGCACCACTTCTTTAACATGCGGCGAGTGTTTGCAGAGCACCTGTCTTCTTCTTCAGAAGAAGAAGAAGAAGAAGGACCATCCAAAAAAGAGGGAAAAAAGAAAAGACGCAACAATGTCAACAAAAAAATTACATCTGCATGGAAGAGCATGAAGACTGTGAGGGGTTACTTCAAAAGGAAAGGAGGGAAGGTTCAACCAGCTCCATATGATGAAGAGGCAATGGAGTCAGGCAGACAGAGCTCTTCACCTCCTCAAGAGGCAGCCTCCCCCACCTCAGTGTGCTCAAACAAAGATATCAGCACCGCCCCCGACACTGATGTAATTGACCAGGAACCAGGAGAAATATCAACATCCTCCGATGAGGCCACAATGGAGGAAAACACATCCAGGAGGTGTCAACCTCAAAATGACATGGTCATGGAAATGGACTCAACCCTAGGACCCTCAGTTCGAGGAGAACAACCCAAATCTTCTCAGGAGGCCAGTGGAGCAGGAGAACAACTCATTACCCTGAGAATCATCTTCTATAATATACTTAGGAACTTCTTTAAAAGCCTCACTGGAAAGTAAGTAATCTAATCCTCTCACTGAAACTCCTGTTAATCATAAACATTTGTTGCGTTTGACTATTTTTGTCTTAACCTGTTGCTTTGTTTTTTATCTTTTTCAGACAGCTGAAGGACATGAACAGAGGTGTTTATTCCGAGGACGTGAAGGAGCAGATGACTGAAATGTGTATGAAGATATTAAGGCTTGTCATAGAGTGTATCACAAACCATCTGTCGGACGCCGTCAGTCAAGATGGATCCACAAGTTGTCCCACTTGTTCCCAGGGCCACGTTAAAGAGCGGGTTGGTCAGGACGCCCTGGAAAAGCTTCTCAGGAAGAGCTTCGACATCACTGAAGACCACATTGAGAAGACGATGAAAGGCTCCCTTGGCGAGGCTCTTTACGATGTATTAGATCACGACGACTTGATTGACATACCACCCAATGTCCCCGCAGTTATTGTGAAAACGGTCACTGATGAGCTCAACTCTATATTGTCAATGACCATACAGTCCTCACTGAACAAAGTCATCTCATGTTCCACTACTGCTGCTTGCTGCCAGTTTTCAAGCTGCAGAAAATGCAAGAAGATGCTGGCGGCAGTTGTCGGGGAAATTAAATTCTGGCTGACCTTTCAAGACATTGCAAGTAAATTCAGCATTTGCACAGGTTCAGGACTGATTGAGAGTGGAAATGGCTCCAAAGACCCCAAGAACAAGTTGCTGTGGTGGAGCTGCTTCATGAGATGGCGGAAGAGTAAATTGGCTCTAAAGAAACACCTTGAGGAAGCTATCGTGTTGTCATCAAGAGACATTTGGTCGTTGTCTCCTCAACCAACATGCAGCATCTCTTCAGAAGACAACGAGGACATCACATCAGATGTGAAACATCAGAACAAGATCACTGCTGAGAAGAACAAAATCAGCCAGGTCTCCAGCAAGGTATGTATGCGTTCACATTTAAATTGAAATTGAGCCAGATTGAAACAAGACAGATTAGAATAGATAAAATACAATATGATTTAAGAGTTCATAATTCAGTTATATTTAGCAGACCAACAGTCAACTGGACTTACTCCAACTTTGACTTGTAATATCGTAAAATATCCTGTGGTCCTTATTTTAGTTAGAGACAGGATTTGTACTTCCAAAATATGAATATATGTAAAATTAAATTAAATTTTTAAATAAATTTAAAAAGTCAAAAGGCTGATATATTCCTACTTGTAGTAGCCTTTAATGCTAAGACTGTTCATGTTGTCTACTATTTCACAACCCTGAACTTACCTTTCTGTTATTTTTTAAAATTTCCCAAATAGGGCAAGAAAACAAAGGTGAAGAGGATACAAAGGTTCTTTTCTTGCCTCTGCTGCTGTTCCTCTAATCGCTTTCGGCAGTAAGAAGGTTTACCATCTATCTCTTCTTCTTTCCCTCTATTTCCTCTCTTTCTTTTCTCCTCTCTTTACCCTACTTTGATCCCTGCCCTCCTTTTTACCAGCCTGCTTTCACTCGACTCCCGTCTTTCTACCCCTAATTGTACCCCCCACCCCCCTTTGCCCTATTCCCCAACTTTACCCCACTTCTTACCCCTACCCCAATTGTTACCCCGCTACCCCTCTTTGCTTTTTTATATGAACTTTATTGAAACATTAGTATTACACATACATCACATCAAAATACAATACGATTAACCCCAAGATGCATTTCACCCCAAAGATAGAATACATTCAACCAGAGAATACATTTCACCCCAAAGATACAATACATTCAACCACAGAATACATTTCACCCCAGAGATACAATACATTCAACCACAGAATACATTTCACCCCAAAAGTACAATACAACAACCGCAAAAAAAAAAAAAAAAAGAATAAATAAAATAAAATAACCGTCTGAAACACAAATTAGCTGCCCAATATTCACAAACCCTTCATCCCCAAATTTATTGAATTTAGGTGTTGGCTATTTACAGGTACAACACATGC
The DNA here is from genome assembly GCF_027409825.1 of Scomber japonicus. Taxonomy (NCBI): domain Eukaryota; kingdom Metazoa; phylum Chordata; class Actinopteri; order Scombriformes; family Scombridae; genus Scomber; species Scomber japonicus. The sequence continues at coordinate 33,032,486 of NC_070587.1, read as the reverse complement.
CCTGGGAAATAACTATTTTTATTGACTTTTTTCCTCTTCCTGAGGTCTGAAAGAGTTTGCTTTACGACTATATCACTATTAATTATTGTTTGTTGTATTACCATTATACATCTAGTTTTCCATAGTCTTTGTACTCCCCTACTTTCATCTCTCAACTCTACTCTAATTCTAACCCTACTTCTACTCCTCCTCTCCTCTCTGCTCTATCAAACTACCCAAAAAATAATATACATTCTCCTCTTTTCTTTTTCCAACTTTTTTATTTGTCTGGTAAATTAATAATTTAACTGTGACGTTTCTGTTGTGTTGAAAAGACAAACTGATTTTAAAATGCACACAAGTGTCATGAATAGAACATAAAGTTGAAAAATGTTCAACAGAAAGTGAAAAACGTTTCAAATTCAGATGTTTAACATGTAAAAAATAAAATAAAATAAAACAAAGGCAACCGAATGAAACAGCAACAAAACATTATCTTTGTGATTTTCTGTCATTGTATACTGTTATAAATAAACAGATTCAAAGGTCCAAAACTTGAGGTGAACTGAAAATCAATGAGCCAAGCAAATGTAATTTTTTAAAAGCCTTTGAAAACACACGCCATCTTTTTTTCAGTGCATGTTATTGCAGAACTGAGGAGGAACATGACAACTTCATGTACTAAAGTGATTAAAATAAATATCAAAACTGCACAAAATTAAAAAAAAAAAAAAAAAGCCCACAAAACCACATGTTTTCACCTCACCTGTCATGTGTGGATATCAATGAGACAGCTTTACTCTTGATGAGAGTTTCAAAGTCTGGGGTGACAGAGCTACTCTCAGATCATGCTCAGAGTTCAACCTGTTTCTCTGCTTTGACAAGTAAAAGACAGGTCCAACAGCAGATTTATGGACCAGCTGTCCACCAGATGAGAATCACTGCTCTGGTGGACACATGCAGTCATTATATAACGGGGGAAGTGACGTTCTGATGGTGGACTATAATGTACTTGGTACATCAGTCTATATTTGATATCCCATCTGTTTTCTAATAATAAATACTGTTAAAAGGTGGTTTAACTCCCTCTTGTGGTCATTGTCCTGAAGCTCAGGGGGGAGAAAAATTAATTAACCGTGTACCGTGGGTACAGTTTTGCAAAACTGTGCACAATTTAACAGTTTACCAATCTGTCCACATGGATGTAATTTTACAATCCGTACTCACATTTTAAAATCCATCCCCACGGATTGTAAAACTGTGTACTCTCACTTTACTCTCATAAAACATGCACAGGTGTGTGTGTGTGCCGGTAAAACACAACACAGCCGATCAATTAACACAACACGCTATGATTAAAAAGTGCAAGCTTGTTCTTCTGAGTCATGCCTGTGTAGTGTGCAGTACAAGATACTTGTGTAAAAGCAGACATACTGATTCAGCTCTTTACTCCAGTGAAACTAAGACTTAGTTTAATGACTTAGAAGTCACCAAATTACTTTAACAAATTCCATTAGTTTATATAATACAGATTTGTAAAATATTACTTTTATGAGGGTCACAGTCATAGACTATAAACTTAGCATTTCATAATTGTGGTAACAATGGTGCAGCAGATGTAATGAAGTCCATGCAGCATGCTGGATGCAAACTAATATTAAGCCTATAGCCAGTGTTGGGGGTAACGAGTTACAAAGTAACGGATTACAGTAACGATATTACTTTTTTGTGTAACTAAGTAAAGTAACGGATTACACTAAAAATATCGATAACTATACTACTTTACTAGACTATAGTAACGTGCTTTTCTGCGTTACCCTGCCTTGTTTGCGTTTGTGTAAAGTTCTGATCTGTTAAGTGGCGTGTGTGCATGCGCGTTGCTTGTGTGTGTGTGCTTGCCTGGGCAGTGCACTGTTGTCATGGAGATCGATTTGATTTGAGTGACGTCGCTGCCGGTGAGAAGCAGGGAATTGGAGATGGAGATGGAGACGCCGGAGAAGGAGATAGGGGTTTTGGCCAGTGACGATATGCACATTACTTCCAGTTTATTTCTCGAAAAGACAAAAATATCCGTGTGAAATGCACTCTATGCCCTGGCGACAAGTGTTTTTTAACTGCTGCCACGTCAATGAGCAACCTGTCTAAGCATTTGTCAGCGCAGCATGGCAATACAAAACTTGTGGCCAAAGATCCTGCTCGTCGGTCATTTGAAGGAGTCACTGAGCAGCCGACCCCACCTAAACAAGCTAAGCTTTTGTCAAGTCTTGGAGCGCAGCAGGTAACACAAAAAGAAATTAACAGGCTAGTTGCAGGGTTCATTGTAGAAGACATGCTTCCCCTGTCGACCATTGAATAGCCCAGGTTTAGAAAAATATTAGATAAAATACCCGCGACCCTGCATTTTCTGTTTCCTTTTTATGGGCTTAAGTGCATTTCTGTTTTATTTTATGGGATAAAGTGACCTTTATGTTTATATTTTTCTTTGACCACTTTCATTGACGCCTGTGTTTTGAAACTTGTGTGTTCATTGACCCCACCATAGCATCCTTTAAGCTGTTATTTGTGGCTTTTACAGTGAGGCATATTTCTTTGTGAAGACAGGGATAGTGTTCTTTCGTATGTTTCCTATGTGGGCAGACTAAGTGATGTTTTTCCATGTATCTACACGGAAATGGGAAAGTAAAGTAATAAGTAGTGAAGTTACTTTTCAAATCCAGTAACTAGTAAAGTAATCTCATTACAATTTACAGAAGTAACTAGTAACTAGTAATGAATTACTTTTTTTGAGTAACTACCCCAACACTGCCTATAGCCTATTCATTATAATGTGGATGGACATTAATTGAGTTCTTTTGCCTTAATAATGATAAAATAGGACTTCCGGTCTGTGCGGAGCCATGTGAGGACGTGTTTGAGTCGAGCTCTTCGGTAAACTTTAAAATTTCAAGAACAACGCTTTAATTTCAGGACTGAGGCAATTTCTGTCTCTGTTTGACTGAGAGGGTAAATAACTGTTTATCAGTGAACTACTTCCAAGAATGCCTAAACACGCTAAGAACGTCGAAGCCCAAGAAGCTAACGACAATGCTAATGCTAGTGCGCAACAAGCAATACTAGCAGCCATCAGTGAACTCCAAGGGGAAGTTATGGGGAAAATTTCAAGTACTGCATCTGCCCACTCGGACCAATTTCGCAGGCTACAGGACACCGTGGAAAGGATGAGCACTACGGTGGAGGCTACGGCGAACCGGGTAACAGAGCTAGAGTCTGCGGTAAGTGGCCACTCCGACGCTATTGGCACCTTGGAGGCAGAGATGCTTGCAGTGTCCGAATTATGGGAGTGAAGGAGGGACAGAGGACGGCGAAAAAATGTCCAACTTGTAGCATGTCTGCTGAAAGAGGCACTGGCCCTAGACAAGTCACCGCTCTTGGACAGCGCACTGTAGCCTCCGCAGCAAGCCCACGGTTGAGAACGCACCGCCCCGGGCGATAATTATTCGATGCCATTACTTCGAGGAAAAAGAAGCTATTCTTCGCAAGGCAACGGAGCACCGTCTGAGCACAACAGCAGCGCGTAACCAAGACTAATCCTAGTCCAAGTCAATTCTTTTATTTTTTTATTTTTTTATTTGTTTGTTTGGTTATGTATCTGAGGCCACTGTTTATGGCAGATGAGGTATGGAATATGTTGTTCGAGGTTAATGTTAGAAGATTGTCTTGGACACCTTTTTATGCTTCTTTGCTTTTTTATGTTTTGCTTTTCCTTTACACTTTCTTCACTGGGTCTTGTATACAGTATTGTGCTGGGTTTTGTACTTCTCTCAAGTATATGACATGCAGGAGGGCAGAAGTTTGGGCTCATTGGCAACATCGAATAGGTCATTCTTACTATGACTGTGAGCAACAGTAAGGTATCTGGGGTTGGGATCAGAGTTGTGAGCTGGAATGTGCGAGGGCTTAACCATCCAATTAAACATAATAAGGTGTTCCTTTATTTAAATAAGTTAAAGGGCGACATAGTGTACTTTCAGGAAACACACTTATTGAAAAAAGATCAGAACAGAATTAAAAGAGCAGGTTTTACACAAATCTATCATTCCTCTTGGCAATAATGTTACACAGATCGATACAATTTAAGGAACTTAATACAAATTCAAGACAAAGACGGACGTTATGTAATTGTACAAGGAACTCTAGGTAACACACCTGTAATATTAGCAAATATTTATGCCCCTAATTGGGATAACAGACAATTCTTTCAAAATATATTCTTACTCCTTCCTGACCTTGACAGGTACAATTTAATACTTGGGGGGGATTTCAATTGTGTTCTGCACCCAACACCAGACCGCTCTCATCCAAGTCACAACACGGGCACTTCATTAAATAACTCTGCTCAGTGTATTAACGCATTTCTGCAGACCCAACAGGTTTGATGCTGGGTAACACCCAACATCAAACCTGTTCTCTTTTTTCCCCCACCACATCAATCATATTCCAGAAGTGATTACTTTTTATTGGACCGCAGACTTCTCCCCTTCTTAATTTCGATAGACTATGAAACAATAGTAATATCAGACCACAGCCCTGTAATCTTAAATCTCAGATTCCCAGACATAGTACCTCCCAGGCCACTATGGCGGCTCAACACAAGACTTTTGGCAGATGAGGAATTTGTGCAGTTCATCAACAAACAAATTGATTTTTTTCTTGAGACAAACAGTTCACCAGATATAAGTTACACCCACCTATGGGAGTCATTTAAGGCCTTTATAAGGGGGCAAATAAATTCCTATAGTGCGAGTCGCTCTAAAAGAAAATTGAAACGCTTGTCAGACATTAGTGACCGACTCAAATTAATTGATCAGTGTCAATCAGCCTCGCCACCTGCAGACCTTTTGAGTGAAAGATCATTACTCCAAGCTGAATATGAGGATAAGGATAGTAATGTTGTCACAGATCAAGTGGGAATTAACAACATATTTAAGACATTTTATGAGGAGTTATACACCGCTGAATAGTGTGAAGAAGGGCTAGTGGAAGAGGATCAGGGTTCCAGTGTTAGAAGATGCAGACAGAGACAGTACAGAGGGTGGAGTACAGGCAGTTAGGAAAATGAAGCCGGGGAAATCCCCAGGGCCGAATGGATTTCCAATAGAATGCTATTGAACTTTTTCACTGAAACTCCTCCCTTTTTTATGTAAAGTTTATGATGAAGCCTTCAGGGTCCAATCCCTTCCTCCTACAATGACACAGGCGACCATCTCAGTGTTTCTCAAGAAGGATAAAGACCCAGTGCAATGTGAATCTTATCGTCCAGTGAGCTTGCTTTGCTGTGACTATAAAATATTAACTAGCGTATTAGCAGACAGATTAGAGCGAGTGCAAGACAAAATCATTTACTGCGATCAAACAGGGTTTATAAGGGGTAGACAGCTATATAGTAATCTTCGTTGAATATACAATGTAATGTATCTTCCGAGGAATGGTAATGTCCCTGAGGTTATTATTGCACTGGACGCTCACAAAGCATTCGACAGAATTGAGCACAGATATTTGCTTTTTGCTCTTGGGTGAATTTGTCTTACACCTGCCCACAGGCTGCAGTTAGGACTAACAACAATATGTCGAAATATTTCTCCTTATTTAGAGGAACGAGACAGGGATGTCCCCTATCCCCTCTACTCTTTGATGTTGCCATTGAGCCCTTGGCTGTTTCACTGAGCTGCAACAACACTTTGACAGGTATTAGCAGAGGAGGTCACATACACAAACCTTCGTTATATGCCAATGACCTCCTTCTTTTTTTGTCTGACACCAGGAATGCCATTCCAAGTGCTCTGAAAACCATCACTGGTTTTGGATTAATTTCAGGATACAAAATAAATATGACAAAAAGCCTAATCTTCCCAGTCAATGATTAAGCTAGCCAAATGCTTATCCATTTAAAATAAGTAAAGACAAATTCACCTATTTGGGAGTGTCGGTGACCAAACATTATAGGGACTTGTTCAAACACAATTTCAAACCTTCTTCCAAGTGTACCGTGCCAGGGAAGTGTACCGTGCTCAACCATGGTACACATGCACTCACACCGGCCAAATAATCCGGACTTTAGGGGGCAAACGTGCTTGGGCACGGTACGATTGTAATGCCGGGTCACTGTTGATCCTGCCGACAACGCTAACTGTTCTGGCAAATATTTATTTGTCAAGAAGCACAAATCCGTTCGTTGTCTCTCTACTTTATTCAGTCATCTGCAGACGGACTCTTTGCTGTCTCCAGCGTGAAATGGCACAGCGAGCCTGGAGCAGAGGAAACAGTCAGATCTGAGAATTTTCAGTCTGGATTTAGAGCTCATCATAGCACAGAGACTGCACTAGTAAAAGTTACAAATGACCTTTTAACTTCATCAGACAATGGACTTCTCTCTGTCCTTGTTCTGTTAGATCTTAGTGCTGCCTTTGACACTACTGATCATCAAATCCTGTTGCAGAGACTTAAACATTTAATTAGCATTAAAGGTACAGCATTAAAATGGTTTAAATCATATTTATCTGATAGATTTCAGTTTGTAAATGTTAATGATAAATCCTCCATGCAAACAAAAGTTAAACACAGTGTTCCTCAAGGTTCAGTGCTTGGACCAATACTATTCTCCTTATATATGCTTCCTTTAGGAAACATTATCCGGAATCACTCAATACATTTTCATTGTTATGCAGATGATACTCAATTATATCTATCAATAAAGCCGAATGAAACTAACCAATTATCTAAACTACAAACATGTATTAAGGACATAAAGGCCTGGATGACCTGCAACTTCCTGTTATTAAACTCAGAAAAAACTGAAGTTATTGTGCTTGGCCCTAAACACCTTAGAAATTCATTATCAAATGACATAACTACTCTGGATGGCATTACTCTGGCCTCCAGCACCACTGTAAGGAACCTAGGAGTTATATTTGATCAGGATCTGTCCTTTCATTCCCACATGAAACAAATTTCAAGGACTGCCTTCTTTCATCTGCGTAATATTGCAAGAATTAGACATATCCTGTCTCAAAATGATGCTGAAAAACTAGTCCATGCATTTGTTACTTCTAGGCTGGACTACTGTAATTCATTATTATCAGGCTGTCCTAATAAGTCTCTAAAGACTCTCCAGCTGGTCCAGAACGCAGCTGCCTGTGTTCTGACAAAAACTAGAAAGAGAGATCATATTACTCCCATCTTGGCTTCACTGCATTGGCTTCCCATAAAATTCAGAATAGAATTAAAAATCCTCTTCCTCACATTCAAAGCTGTCAGGCTCCATCATATCTTAAAGAGCTTATAGAACCTTATGTACCTACTAGAACACTGCGCTCCCAGCATGCAGGTCTACTTGTGGTTCCTAGTATATCTAAAAGTAGAACAGGAGGGAGAGCCTTCAGCTATCAGGCTCCTCTCCTGTGGAACCATCTTCCAGATTGGGTCCGGAGGGCAGACACCCTCCCTACATTTAAGAGTAGGCTTAAAACTTTCCTTTTTGATAAAGCTTATAGTTAGGGCTCTTAGAGCTCTTAGCTTATGCTGCTATAGGCTTAGACTGCCGGAGGACTCCCATGATGCACTGAGCTCCTCTCTCCTCCTCCCTCTCTCTCTCTCTATCCATCCATCTATATCCATTAACATTCATGTTCTATTAATGCATTCAATAAACTAAACTCCTTCCCCGGAGTTGTCTGTGCTTTCTCGTCTCACAGGTAATTTGGGCCTGTAGACGTCCGGATGACGGATTCCAGTCCCGGACCTTCTAGCTTCATTGTTGATTTTCATTGTACTTCTCTCCTCTATCCTTCCTTTCTCTCCTCTCTACTCCAACCGGTCGAGGCAGATGTTCTCCCACTCTGAGTCTGGTTCTGAGGCTTCTTCCTGTTAAAAGGAAGTTTTTTCTTGCCACTGCTGCCAAATTCTTGCTCATGTGGGAATGTTGGGTCTCTTTAAAGTTAAAACCTGAAGAGTTCGGTTTAGGCCTGCTCTATGTGTAAAGTGCCTTGAGATAACTTTATTGTGATTTGGCGCTATACAAATAAAGATTGATTGATTGATTGATTGACAATAGTAATCCGTACAATATTGTGATGTGAACAGAGTATTACATATTGTTGGCTAACGTGTCTATAAGCTAACACCTGTCCCTCACCATGACACCTGTCCTGCTCTCCACTGGTTGTCCTGACACCACAGTTCAATCTCTCTCCTCTGACCATTTATAATGATAATAATAACTTTATTCATATAGCACCTTTTAACAACAGAATTTATAAAGTGCTTTGACAGATAAGGCAAGCAGAAGCATTATAATAATAAAAAGATTAAAGCTGCAAACAGTGTTGGGCGGGACCTCGCCCCCTTGCGCACATCGGGCCGTGGCGAAGTGGAAAGGTTTCTGTTAGGGGCATTTAGATATCTTCAGATCCAGGCTTTTATCGGACACTGCAATAAGTAGATCACTCACATCTATACACACACACACACAAACACACTCACACAAACAAACACACACACTCACAAATATAATCTCTCTCTCTCTTTCTCTCTCTCTCTCTCTCTCTCTCTCTCTCTCTCTCTCTCTCTCTCTCTCTCTCTCTCTCTCTCTCTCTCTCTCTCTCTCTCTCTCTCTCTCTCTCTCTCTCTCTCTCTCTCTCTCCCTATCTATCTTCCTTCTCACCAGACTTGAGATACCCACATTGTGTACTGTAAACTTTGATTCAAGCTGTGCAGAGGTTATTCACATAAACTAACAACTTATTTTAACCTCTTAAAACACGCTGTTCCACCTACAAGACGGGTCAGAGGTTGGGAGGTAGCCACAGCATCATGTGGGACACTGACTAATCATTTACAGGACAAAACAATAGCAGATTAATACCAGATGGCACCATTGATGATAGTTAGCATATTTATCATGTCATGCACATTTGATGTTTATTGTATTGTTGCAGACATGCCAGATTAAACTTTAATATCTCACAATATGATATGAATCTATAAACACAGGCATATTATTTTTGGTGCTTGTATACATGACATTATATACATTTTTCTTTCTGTGTTAATATAGTATCAGTACAGGATGTTTAGTCTTTCACAATATACGGGTGGCTCTTAAAAGAGCCGCCGGACGGCGGGCCTACCATGAACCAATCCTGTCGGACTGTTTTAACGCAGAAAGGCGATGATGTATGACCCGCACAGCATTATTGCGGAAAGCCTTTTGTCAGGAGCAGCCTGTCTCTTAGGTTTTCAGTCTGACAGGATGAGTCATGGTGCACATTTTCAAGTGGATCGCCGATATTGGCTCCAAGTGCATTCTGGGTAAAAACGTCATCAACGGTTAGGTGGATCATTTTTACAACTAAGCTAAACATGAGTGGCAGTTCATAAAACACAAAAGTGTAATCCATACATATATATATATATATATATATATAAAAAAAATATATAAACGCTATATTATTAAACATTTAACCAGGAGATTTGACCCCATTTTGTGTCTTTATACGTCCCGGAAAGACTGGCTAATTCACTGACGATTGTATTTATATCCTCTACATTTCTTGACACAAAAACAAGCAAGTGTCCTGGATAACTCAACGAAATGTTGGGTGAATATTATGACCATCAGTTTTAATGATTTCACCTTCGATTGTGAGAAATACGTTTTGTTTCTTTCGCTTTGGACATTAGCAGAAGTGGCTACTTTAGCCTACCCATGATCCTCAGGGTAATTTGTTGTGAGCATAGACTGTATAAAGGTTGTGAGGAATAAAAAGAGAAATAAACATTCATGTCTCAAATCTTCTGCTCATAGCTAAGCTAGCTTAACTATAACGGTGCCTAACGTTAACGTTCAGGTCGTTTAAACCTTCCCAATAACACAAAATGATTTGCTAAGAATATGTTGATTTTAGGTAACTTCACGACAGGTAACGTTACAGGTGCAAAGCCAGGAATAGAAAAGCCAAAACATGCCAACGTTATAGTATTATACATCTTTACTAATCATGGCACATATAGTTTTGTACTTGATCGACCAGATATTGACAGCTGAAATCAATCATTAAACATCACTCTATCCAAAACCAAAACACCAGCACAGGCGGAGTTTGACATTTGCTCATCAGCTCAAACGATGCGTCTCCAAACAATGCGTCTCCACAGCGAGAAAGAAGCTGCGCGTCTTTACGCACACCAAAACACATCTTACTCAAAGTGTAAGTCAACAGCATAATAATTATCAGGAGTCATATCTCAGTGAGTGTTGGCGTGAATGAAGATTTAAATAATCAATGAAGTTATGTGTCATCCTCGCGCGTAATGCGCACAGTGTTTCTCATAATGGGGACACGCACCTATCGTCTTTGCTGCGATGGGATCATTGTAGGTAAACATTTCTCCAAAACGATTGATGTATTAATTCACCCACCCACTATTGATCACAGCATTAGCATCATCTGCGGGTGTACAAAGCCGGCCTGCACAGTGAAATTAGAATTAATTAACTAACACAAACCATAGACAATGACTGCATTATAACAGTAATATGTTGGTTAGTTATGTTAAAGATGTTAAATGTCCAAAGACCAGTCTGCATTTCTTATTTTAATGGACAAATTATTTTTGGACAAGTTGACTTATGCCAGGATGCAGTTTTCTTTGGAAGCCAACACATTAGGTAACTGTGTGTTGACAAGACTTTCTAAGGTAAAAGACTGAGACTGCTGTCAATCTAGTATGGGTGAGAAACTTAATTTCTTATCCCATGATAATACAGCATGCAGTGTTATAATAATTATTTTTGTTTCTTTCTCCAGATGCCAACTCAGAAAGACTGCCATTACTGTCAGCAGAAAATTGGGGTGGCCAGCAAAATATGTCAGCACTGTGGTGCCAAGCAACCATATAAAAACAAATTAGAGAAACAAAAACAAAAGATTACAGATGAGTGGAAAGACCGTCAAAAAAAAAAAATCCAGCGTCAACAAAATCTATGATGCAACTAATCTATTGGTAGGTTTTCTTTTCTTTCACAGTTCTCATAAAATAGTAAATTATCCAGTTCACATTGCTATATATTGCTGTTGCTGTTATTGACTTTTTATTATCATTCCAACATTCATCCTGTTCAAGACAATCCTGGATTCTCAGTTTAGCTGAAGCATGAAGTACAGGTCAATGTTTGTCTACTGCAATTTATGCAATGTGGTAGCTATATTTCTGCAACCACCATTTTTTAATTCAGTCAAGGACTGAAATGTCCACAATAACTGGAAATCAATCTAGCTGATCAATAACATAGATAAGCTATGTTATTGCATTGCATTTATGCAAAGTTGTTCAAAAGTTAAGGTGTTTGTCATACAGGTGCAGCTTTATTAATTAAGAGATGTATATAAGGTAACATTTTATTTGAATGTGTGTGCATAAGACTGACTATCATAATCATGACATGACACCTGTCACAAGTCTTTATGAATTCTTATGACAGTTGTCAATAATAGTCATTTGGTAAATTATTTCACCTTTAATGCAAAGTTGACAACTAAAACAATCTAAAACAATGTCAACTTTGCATTAAAGGTGAAATAATTTACCAAATGACTATTAATGACAACTGTCATAAGAATTCATAAAGTCTTGTGACAGGTGTCATGTCATAATTACAACAATGTCATGTCAGTCTTATGCACACACATTCAAATAAAGTGTTACCATATATTCTAGTTTATTGAGCTGCACCTGTAGAAAGTATGTAATGGCATGCAAGAGTGATTCAAGCAGCTTTGAAATGCATAGTCTTGAAGAAAAAAACGTGAAAATAAACATTTCATTTTAGAATTTGAATTCTGATGTTATTATATGTCTATATTTGATGGTGTCTGCTATCTTGTAGTTTGTAGCAGTGCTTTTAGCTGTACAGATACATCGAAGCATGTTATTTTTCACTTGTCTCGCTGAATACGAATAGTTTAGTGTTTTAATTTTTACATGACTACTAAGAAACTTTTTAGTCACTCGGACTCTCAGTTCATAGCTCATCTGTCTAAGTATCAAAGTATAAAACATTGTTTTTCTCAATACTCAGAACTTACATTTATGTATCCAATTTTCTGTGTTTTTTGTCAATTTTGTTCTAGCTCCACAAGTGGGACCTTTTGAATCGTCACCCAATCCTCCTCCTGGCTAAGCGGACCTCAAATGTATTCGCCGCTGAGTGCTTCTGTCCATGGGATATGGACACAGAAGTTGCGAGAAATGCCCTTGACACAATCAAGAGGATTTATGAAAGTCTTCTTAATGGTAAGACTCGAGTCTGCGTATTAGTGAATCCTGGATTTAGTAATATAATCAAAAGACATTATGCTTTACCAGCAACACAGCCTACATTTGAATATGGCAAAGCAAAGTAAAATTATCCTGACTTTAACTTTAAAAAAAGGCAATTATTTGTTAACATGTGGACAACATGGTTCAAGCAGTACTACTAGTAGTGGATCGCTGCACTAGATTTTCTCAGACTTCACATTGAAAAGATTCCCTAACCTGTTCTCAGTTTGTGATTGTCAAATTGCATGTTCTAAACAGATCTGCATGTAACCTACTGAGAGTCAGGTCTTGCTGTAACAGTGATTTGGGTTATAACTTCTCAAAAATTGTTTCATGTTTCATTAATCAAAAAACATTCACAATACATGTATATTATATAATTTCAAGATTTTGATTAATCAGTGACCCAAAAGATTGTTTTTAGCTCTATATTATACTGTTATAACATGAACTTATTGTAGGAACTGTAACTGTATATGGTGTAGTATACTTGGTCTTTTAACTTCACATCATCAGGTATTTATTTGTGCTGCTTAAATAGATTTTCATATGTGTATGTGTTGTTTGCAACTGCTTATGTCAAGCTCCACATCACATTTGTTTCCTTCTCAAAACAGACTATGGCAGCTGAACCAGAACCCATGACTCCAGCTCCACCAAATGACCATCCTGAAGACGTCTCCCCCTCCATGCCCACAACTCTGCTCACCCCAGACTCCGAGTTCACACTCGTTCTTACTCCTGTGTCCTCCTCCCTGGCTCCTCCTGTGTCCACCTTCTCCCAGATCCCTCTGGTTTCTCCTGTCTCCAACCCTCTTGCTCCTCCTGTGTCCACCTTCTTCCAGATCCCTCTGGTTTCTCCTGTCTCCAACCCTCTTGCTCCTCCTGTGTCCACCTTCTCCCAGATCCCTCTGGTTTCCTCCCCATCTTCCCTTAGCCCACCTGTGTCTTCTCATGATCCCACTGTATCTTCCAATCGGAAAAAGGAAGAAAGTAGACATTAATGGTATGTGGAAGTTGACCAGTCATTCTCTTATCACCATATAGATCAATGAAAAAGGTCCTGGGCTGCGTTTCCCAGATCGCCCATAGCGTTACGAACATCATAGGATCTACCTTAAGGTCTTCCTTGCTGAGTTGTTTCCCAGATCCGCTAATGCTTTTGTTTTCTCCACGCATTTGTGAAATTCATTTTGAAAATTATGAATGAAATTCTTAAAATACTATTTCAGGAGCCTCCGCCCACCACAGCTGAGAAGCTCACCTGCAGAGCAGCCACCCTACACTATAACAGCCTGCATGAGTCTCATTTTACCTGCAAGACTCTGTTTTAATGCTGTTGTTCATCGTTTGTGATGTGAAACGTCAGAGAAATAAAAAGTGCGTCCATTAGTTCAGTTTTAAAATCTATGCGGAGTGCAGAGTGTCATGCTGTCTATTTGCTCTATGTAAAGTTATATAGGTCAAATACAAGACAGTAAGAGTTTTCAGCCTGTCATGTTGTCACATATATCAGTAATGTCTGTAATTAATTCATATTTTATATGAATCCTGTGCAAATAGGACTTTAAATATGTTATCAGATGATATTTAGTAGGCATAGTTTCCTCTTCTGCAATATTAGAATGATGTATGATTGATTATGACAACATGTGTTATATTAAAACTTCATTCAAGTGACAAAATCGATCCGCCTGGGATTGATTAAACACGTTTCAGAACCACAGTGACGGACTGCTCCAACATACGATGTACCTTAACAGTTCCTTCTCAAGGCAGCTGCTAAGGAACAGTCTGGGAAACACTCATAGCATCCAGGGTCTCCCTTAGTAACCTCCATTGGCACTAAGGTACATTGAAAATGGGAGACGCAGCCCTGTTCAGTTGTTTACAGTTAGCAGTCATTTTGATGATAAAAAGTCTCTGTTTCATTTGGATAGTTTCTATAACCTTGACCCTCATGACAAAGATCTCTGTTCAACCTACAAATTATGACCATCTTTTAATTCATTTCAGACTGTCCCGTTCATCAAGGGATATCCAGTTTTCCCTACAAAAAAGTGTTGAGGGAAAGAGTCAGGGTGGTTTGTTTCAAAATGAATGATGAATGAAAGAAAAACGATGATAAAAATACCTTTGTGGAACCATATAATTGTCCAACAGAAAAATGTGTTTGCTTTTATCAATATTAAATCTTTGTGCACATTTTATATTTTTAGATAGTCATTATACTTTAAGGTTTAGTGAGAGTAGTTACCATGGTAATAACAAATAACTGACGATACGTGCTTATGACTTATTTGGTGATGGCTTAAATGTAACAGATATTAATTTATATGTAAAAGTTACATACTATATATTTAAGGTTGGATTGACAGTTCAGCAGGTATATTAGCCTACCAGTATTGCCATTTGTTGAAAGAGCATTTTATTAATTTCACCATATGTCTTTGTCTTCACTAAGGGCCGTGCCGAGGTTTCGCTGCAGTGGCATCCTTGCTCTGGATGGTGTGTATGTTTTCTAAAGTTTACTGATTTTGCTGGGGAAACAGAACTAACTCAAGTATAAACATTTCTTCAATGTTATCATCAGTTTGATCAGTGACAGCAAAGTCTGCTTGTCAAGCAAGTCACATGGCAGTCAAATAAGTCACATAGTCAAATAATGTTTGGCCAGTGTACTACACTGGATTGGATTTAGAATAAAATTAGATTAGAGTAACAAAACTGAGTACACCCCTCTGCAATATCACAAAAATATAAAATCATTCAAAATTGTATTAACTTACCATATTTGTAGTATTTTGGTAAACACACACAAAAAGTGTCTTTTTAAAGAATAAGACAGTGAAAACTTTGATCTAGCCGAACATGTCCCCTGCCCTGAATCCAACATATCACATGGTCTCCTGTTTCCCTCGCCCGGACGTGGGTCACCAGGGCCTCCCCCCGGAGCCAGGCCTGGTGGGCACAGCCTGAAGAGGTGACATGGGACCCCGCTCCCACAGACTCACTACCAGTAGGAGGGGCCAAAGGGGTCGGGTGCATTGTGAGCTGGGCGGCAGCCAAAGGTGGGGACCTTGGCGGTCCAACCCTCGGCTGCAGGAGCTAGCTGTAGGGACGTGGAACGTCACCTCTCTGGTGGGGAAGGAGCCTGAGCTGGTCGAGGTCGAGGTCGAGAAGTTCCGGCTAAATATAGTCGGCCTCACAGGAGGGTCCGTCGGATAGTCGAACCTCGGAGGAGCAGTGTGGTTTTCGTCCAGGCCATTGGACTGTGGAATTGTGGAACCGTGGACCAGCTTTACACCCTCTGCAGGATCCTTGTGGGTGCATGGGAGTTTGCCCAACCAGTCCGCATGTGTTTTGTGGACTTGGAGAAGGCATTCGACCGTGTCCCTCAGGGAGTCCTGTGGGGGGTTCTCTGGGAGTACGGGGTATCGGACCCCCTGAATACGGGCTGTAATATCAACCAGGGGTGTACTCAGCTTTGTTATATATTATCTATGTTGTTTACATTTTCAATTCAGATCTAAGGGTTTACATTACATCAGATAAACTACGTAGCCCTTTTCACACAAATCCCTTATCAACCAATCTCAGGAAAGTAGTAGTCCACATCCAACCTGTTTTTGAGGCTAGGTGCTGGATTATATTAAATTTGAAGACAGAAAAGTTTGAATATTCGGACACTGGATTGTAACCCTAACCCTACAGTCCAGTGTGTGAATATCTATCCTTTTCTGCCTTTGATCAACCAATAACGTCTTTAAACACCATTACAGCTTCAAGTCCATCAATATCACAGCAATCAAAGGATAGAGGAAATTAAACATTTACCTTATGTAAATGCTGCTCTACAGCATGTAGAGCAGTATATGTGTTTTAAACGCATAAAGTGCACTTTTATCACGCTTTTACAAGGAACTTAGTTATTCTTAGTTAGTAGTAGTTCAAAAATTTCAAAAGTTTGACAAAATTCAGTATGTGGATCATAAATAGGTATTCAGAGGATAAAAAAGATATAATGTATGCATACCTGAAGACTCCATGTCTCATTGTAAACAGTTGTGTCAGCATAGTACTATATATTCTTTTTTTTTTTTTATTTTTTTTTTTTTTTTTATTTATCTATTTTATTTATTTTCTTTCTTTATTCTTTATCTCTGCACTAAATGTCACCTGATTTATATTGTTTGATGTACTGTTTTTGTGTTATGTGTGCCTTGTAAGGTGACCTTGAGTGCTTTGAAAGGCGCCTTTAAATAAAATGCATTATTATTATTATTTATTATTATATTCCAAATAGTTATGAACAATGTGACAGTTATAGTTTTTTTCCCTTTTTTCTGTCTGTCTTACAGTGGTACGAAGTGGAAAAACTCCTGGGAGCCAAAAGACAACATTCCAGTTTAACAGCATCCCTGATGCAACATGTGTGCCTTTTAGACGTCATCGACATTCAAGACATGTGACCGATGAAATGCATCATGATTTGCTGAAATACATGTGTCATTTTGTAGTCATAAAAGCTGGAAGACATTTCATTTTGTAGTTAAGAACATTGTTTTTCTCTTGTTTTTGTTGGTTTATTGAATTTGTTTTTTTTTAAAAATTGAATGATCATTATGGCAAATGGTAATACATTCCAATTAAAGCCATATGTTTATGGGCTGGCTGTGTTCCTTCATATACACTTGATTTTTATAATTGTTTACAATTTGTCATTTCATGGCCTAAAAAGGTACACTTTCAGTAAAATAGTGCATTTATTCATTGATTGAATTTTAATGTGGTATTTTCAAGGATTGAAAGTGCTTGGATTTTGAGTCAAGTTTTTCTAGTCACTAGTCATGTGTTTTAGTTAGGCGACTATTAGAATTATGAAGGCTTAGAGCAGGGGTCACCAACCTTTTTGAAACTGAGAGCTACTTCAACGGTGCTGAGTTATACAAAGGGCTACTTGTTTGATACACACTTCATGAATAACACAGCCCTAATATTTTTATTAGAATATTGTGGAAAAGTTCATTTATTTCAGCAATTCAATTTAAAACATTTATAGATTCATTACACACAAAGCTTCAAGCTTTTGTTATAATTTTGATAATTAACCTCTTCAGCCTAAACACGCACGCAGGAAAACACACACACACGTACACACACGCACTTAGTACGGCTGTGGCTCAGGAGTTAGAGCGGGTCGTCCACCAATCAGAATGTTTAATCTATGGTGATAACTACTGTATGTATCTCCATACCATGTCCACTCATCAGGGACCTCTGTTTAAATTTCCAACAAGCACCGAATGAGTTTGGGAACAAAAGCTCTTACTGGGTAACTGATGTGAGCTAAGAGTAGTTTGTCAGGCATGATTTCCAATTTAAAATGCAACATAGCCCATCTTTTTTCACACCTTTCTCCATCACTCATCCTGATCATTCTATGACTGTCAGCAACTCTATTGCCTTCTTTAAATGTTCTTGCATTGGCAACATATGGTACTTTATCAACAATGTCCTTTACTGGAACTCCTCTATGAAGTGGGAAACATGACACTCTTTAACATTTTAGATTATTACATTACAATTTAGATATCTCCAATACCTTCTTCAATTGTGTCTGTGACCCACATCCATCAATGATCAATATGCTTCTTTTAATATCAACAAGGTTGGCATTGCCAAGTTTGTCCATCAATTTGTGATCCCAGGACTTATTTTCAGATTAAAACTGGACTGCTCCACCCCCCAAAAAACTCAAAGGATAAGGATAAGCCACAAATCAGCTGTGGAGACTGCACCTATAAGTTCATAACTGTGTCATCTTCAGAGATATATGTAGGAAACTTCATCTGTAAACAGAGGGATATTAAGGCTATGACATTTTATAATCCTAACCATGTAGAACCTTTAGGAGGTTTGAGGGAGGGGCTAAAGCGCTTCAAAAACCTAACCCTAATCCTCCTATGACAACAATCCAGATGTATTTGGTAGGTAAAATAAGGTACACAGTAAGACAAATCCCCAAATATGAATGTGATTAGGAAAAGCTTCAATAGCTTCATTTGCAATTGATAAGGGCAGGACTTGATGGTACTACAATGGAAATGATTTTGAGAGCAGCTCAGATGAGGAGGACATGGACATGCTGGTAAATAAGGCCATTGTTGTATTATTCTATAAAAATGTTATATATGTGTATTGTAGAAATTCAACTAATTCCTAATGATCTTCTGTTTCTCTTATTTGCACATATAGGTGACCGGAGTTGAAGAGCAGAATTCATAAAAGGAAGTCCTGACATGTAAATGCAAATTAACTTAAAAGCACAACACAAACCTATTCCTCATTCATGCATTCACACACACACACAACACACACACAACACACACACAACCTGTTAAGGTAAACATGCAAAGCGCCAGCCAGCCCATTGGAAGCCTAACTCAAGAAAATGTTTTGAAAAAAAAAACTGTTGACTTTGCATTAAGAGCTGAAACGTATCTGCCCTTTGAATAAGGAAATGTGACCTGTGAATATTACTTTAAGATTCTTTGGTGGAGGAATACATATATACACGGGTATATTTATACTTATGAAATAATAAGTAAAAATAAATAGTGTATATAGTTTTATGTTATTTCTATGGTTTTATGTTTTTTGTTTCTAAATCTGTATATATGTTCTGTGTGTGTGTGTGTGTGTGTGTGTGTGTGTGTGTGTGTGTGTGTGTGTGTGTGTGTGTGTGTTGTATAACAGGGCCTACAACAGTGATGATTTGTGTTTAATTATGGTGTATATCACAATACATTGCTTTTTCTTTCATTACTGTTTTCTGAATAGGCACCCAGCTTCTCTTATTTTATCTTCCAAAAGCCATGCATACTTTTTCTTTACATTCTGTTTTTGAGTTATTTATTTTGAATTTGATTGACTCCTTCTGCCTATGTAATAGAAAAGATGTGCACACATTATAATTGTCTGATTATTTCATTGGCTTTTTGTAACTCAGTAAATTGATATAACCACTTGACAAATCAGTAAGCACATTTGGAAACTCTTTTCAACCATTTTCATTAGTGTTGTGTCTCTTAGTTGCCAAGTGTAATAAAGACATTGATGTCTGCCTCATACATTCATTTTTATATTTGGAAAGATTTAGGCCCAATTTATGTTTAATATTATTTCTAGAATTATTAGTATTATTTAATTTCTAGAAATCAAACAGGTCATCTAGATACAGAGCAGTTACTAGTTGGACTGTACTTATACATAACCCTATTTTACAAACCCAGTGTAAGACAAAAAACTACCATCCCAAAAATGCCATTTCAAGGATATTAGAGAATATAACAAAATAAAGCAACGTTTATGCTTTTTATTAACATAGATTAGTATAGACATAGTATGATTACTACTTTGGCTCTACCAGATATTTTATATATTCATTAGAAATATCATTTTACAACCCTAATGTATGCTTTCTAATATACACCAAGTTAAAGGTTTAAAGGTCAATATTTCAGAGCAGGAGCCATGTAGAGTTCTTACTGACATATGTTACTCTCCAGGCACACACATTCAGAGATTACAATACTGCTGACAATTTATAGCAGTACCAAGGCCTGATTTAGGGTTACACTTCAAGGGCAACCCATTCTCATTCATGCATAACCTATTTACACAATACTAGACATTTTGGGGTATTTTTTTAATCATTCCCAGATAGTGGATTTTCAACATGAAGTAGTAGTAGTAGTAGTAGTAGTAGTAGTAGTAGTAGTAGGAGGGCAGCAGGAGAGTCGTCAGCCACACCCTGAAGAGGGACGGAGTACTGGGGATAACTGGTCCCAAAAGAAGAAGAGCCATAAGTAACAACATGGAGGCTGCAGAAAAAGCTCCCAGGTGGCTCTGGCTGAAGGGGGGGTAGCAGTGGGGACAGCAGAATACTGGGACACAGGCCGGGGTCTGATCAACCTTGGTCAGGTCGCCTGAACTAGGGTGTCTGTTGTAAGACCCAAAACACCCAGTGACTCCAGAAAACAACACTGATGTGTCCCTGTTAGTGTGTCAGCAGATGCTTTCTGTGATTTGCACTGTATGAATATAGTAGATGTAGGTATGTATAAAATCTGTAGGTTCATATGAACTTACGCACCTTACATCATCACGCACAATACTTGTTATACTATTGTGTTATGTATTCTTGTCCTGTTTTAGGCTATGTGTGTGTGTGTGTGTGTGTGTGTGTGTGTGTGTGTGTGTGTAACCTGCCAGGGGACAACAGATTAGAAAATGTAGAATCGTCAAATAAGTCATATAAGGACAGTACATGAGCTTTGGGTAGTGACCGAAAGAACAAGATCATGGGTACAAGCGCACAAGCAAACCCTAAGCCTAACCTTAGGGTTGCGCTGCTCCTCCGCGGCAGAAGGCAGATGGACGGACGGAGGACAGTAGGCCTACAGTTTGATGAAATGACAAGTGCAAAGATTAAAAGAAAGATGTTAAATGTAAATTTCTGCTTGAAAACCACATTGTAAAGGACCATACTGAGATTTGTAGTTGTGCTGGTTCGATATTTTTGATAATAATGTGGGATGGGTTATGACCATAATGTCTGATTTATTTTTTTGTAACATCTTAAATATTCCGATTTTTGTATGTGTTTTAATATGATCTATATGTGCGAATTGACCGGAAATCTTATATCCTGTACCATTGAAATTGGTCCTGCATGTATGGTGAATGAATACTCCGCTGGGGCTGCTGGATTATTAGGCCTACTGGCACTTTATGCTTCATTTGCACAATCTGGAGCTTCTCTTGGTCAGTTCACAAGTTTATAATTGAGAGGACGATCGCATTTGCGAGACAGTTTAATGACAGAAGAAAAGGACACGTATGTCATGTTTGCATTCCTTGGAGAGCGCAGCGAGGTATGATTGATTATTCACATTTATAACATGTAGAAATATTTGTGTATGATTTTTAGCTTTGTGTAGTTTAATTAAGATAACTTTCATTCATGTAATATTGATGCGCGCTGTGGAAACATAGCCTTGTGAAATGTTTGTTGTTGTATGTCTTCAATAGGCTACAGTTTTCACGGTGCGGGAAGGACTCAATGAATTAAAGTTACTTGACGTCAACCTGCTATTTGATGGATTTAATAAAAGAAAACCTTACGCACTAGTTGGGAATCTCTATTGTTTTCAATCCAAGGACTGCTACACACATCTTTATCCCATTTATATGGAAATGGTTAAAGATTTGATGTACATTGGACCCACACCCTGAGTGCGTGATTCAACATTATTTAGGAACACTTTTACTGAAATATTATTTTTATTATATTCATATTAAATATCCTCTGCCACATTGTCGTTGACATATACATTTAAATGAGCAACCTCACAGTTTACAGTCAGACGCTATGAAACATCAGAGATATGCTGTTTAGACTAGAGTATGATCGGCTGTCAGTCGACAGTTGAAATGGAATGCAGCCATCAGACAACTAAACAGTAGTCGAACGTGCCCACAACTCACTGCTCCTCCTCGCTATCAAAACCCTACAAAGAAACAGTTGTATAATTAACACTAATGGCCTTGACATTAACCTATGGTATTGTTGATTTATTAAGAACGATTTCATGTTTTTGCGTTGGGAAATGTTAAAGATGTCATTCAAAGGAGAAATGGCGCGGAAGACAATAACCAACATTTTGGCGGTGGATCTTCCGGTCTGTCACCGGAATTATAAAATGAAAATACATTAATTAAAAGTAAAATAAAATATTAAATGTTTTAGGGATGACGCAAATTGTCCCACAGCGAAGTTGCCAAAAAATAAAAAATAAAACCATTAACAATTGCAAATAGTTCCAATATTATTATCCAATGTCTAGTGTGAATAATGGATGGAACAACTGCTTCCTCTTACTATATTTTACAATATAACATATGTAGCCAGTATTGAATAATATATGATACTCATCATACATTATATTCGGTTTTATATTTTCTCCATGTTTGGAGTTATTATTGTTGTATTTGGATGAGGCTTTCTTGTCCAGAGGTCTTCTTCTTTTCTTGTCAATGTTGCTATGGTTGTGTTGGTGCAGCTGGATCACTGTTGAAGTCTTTGCTGACCCTTCTCTAGCCAGTGAACAGTCCATCATGCTACTGTTTTGTAGTTTCTTCCACTCCTTCCCAATAAAACATGATGGTGCTCATTAAGTCACCCAATTTCTGAAATATTACAGTCTAAAGGCAACCTTTTTTATGCATTATGACAGTAAGAGTCAAATGAAGTGGAGGCTACTGTTTAGCATGTTGTTAATGTAACAGATACTAGAAAGTGGATTCATCTCTTGAGGACATTAATGTTTCAAATGTACTGTGTATTTCATCTATACTTATGTATGCACAATTTCCACAGTGTATTATCAGTGCTGATACTTGTATGTAGTTCAGACATTTGAAAGTTCAATACGGTGCACCAACCACTGTTCTGGATGAAATCAGTGGCCCTTTGCATGCAGAAGTATATAAAATATAACATTTATTTTTATTATTTTGTAAAGCATTACAACAACCTTATGAAAAACATTTCAATGAATACAAGTTCAACAGCAGATGCAAAATATAAGTATTGAACACAATCTGCACAAAGGTACCACTTTTGACATTTAAAAGTTGATTTCAAAGTAATTTCAGGTCATCTTGTGGCACCCATGAATCTCCCCATCTCATGTGGCTAAAAGAAAGAAAAGATGGAAAATAGAGATGTTTTTCTTGGTGTCTCTTGAGTATCAAAGACTCATAAACAACAATTCCATGGATAAACTTAGCATATTTATCTTATATTTCTATATTTGTTATAATAGAGTCCAACATCCTATCATAGGGCTACTCTTTATGGAAAATTTAGGAACAGAAATTGTGATATTGCATGTATGGTGACATTACATACACTGAACTTACATACATACAATACATACTGAAAAGCATACAATAGTCAAAATACATACAAATTTAAACATTTAAAAAGAATCAGAAAATGTGTGAAAGGAAGTTTATAGAAAATACTTAGTAAAGCTGTACATTCATTTCATGTTGAATGTGTATGTTTCATGCATCAACAAAAGGATGAGAAATGTCAGCGGAAATCCTTATAAAATGGCACACTACCAGCCGAGATCTGACTACTGACAGAAAACATTACACTGACATACTGTATGAACAAAATTTATAATTCCATTGTATGTCAAAGAAGTAGATAGTAGATTGGGGACACATTTTAAAAAAAGGCTACATAAAAGTGTCTTAGTAAGGTGGGCTATACATGCTGCCCGAAAAAGCGTTAGAAATCCTTGTTATTGATTCTACCATGTTTGAACTGTACTGGAGGGATGAACACCATTCCTCCTAAAGATATTCTCTCATTGAGTGTTTTGATGGTGGTGGAAAGCAAAGTTCTGTTGAAATGTGAGTCACATCATTTTCATCCCTATCAAACCACTCAGTGGTCCCTTGTGCTGTATGGGTGGAAGAGACCACTCCCATAACGATATAATTGTTTCATCATAGGATAAAGATAATCACTCACAACTACCTATTATTACCTAGTAGCCTAGTATTTACAAATGTGTCTGGCAAATGTGCAAAATCACCATTTGACCAAATTTTCTGTAATGTGTATACTCAAATCTACGTAAAAGGTCTTGTTATGCTGCTAAACAACAAGTACATAATTCAACTTAAAAAGTGAAACACTACAACAGCTTACATTTCGAGTCCTTCGTGACACAATTTTGGAGTAAGGGAAGCTAGCCATATTCTTGTGGAATTCACATTCTGAAAAAAAGAATAAATCCAATTCAGTTAAGTAAAAAAGAGAAAATATTAAAATGAGTGAAATATTTGTGAGAAATTCTATTTTTTGTCCTTTTAGCACCATTAGGTCTTGCATCCATTATTAGTATGATTGCATTTTTGTTTATGAAAAAGAAGAGCTCAATATTGATCTCATACAATTTCAGACCAATTGAAGAAGTGGAACCATATAAAGCAAACTCCCTTGAGAAACTCCTTGTTTCATAAGTGGCCTTTACAACTATAATAAGACCTGTCAGGTCAATTGCTCTCTGTATTAATGCCACAATGGTTTGGCAAAGTAACCTTGCATAACAATGACTGGTCAGTGGGACAGACATATTAATTTACCCTGACCCTAAAGATATCATCAAACATTCAATGGAATACTGATTAAATTTTACCTGTTTGGCTGAGTGATTTGCCACTTTTGAAGCCACCTGGGGAGATGAGGGAAAATGAAGAAATGGTTGAGACATAACATAAAAAGGTAGGTATACATTTCCTTTAAAATGTCTCACATTATAATAAGAAATATTTTTTCAGCTGTTGTTCACTTTATATTTCCCTTGGCTAGTGACAAATCTTATTTTGTTTTAAAAATTGACATTGCTATAAGCTAATGAAGAATTACTTTACAGCACAACAAGCTGAGCAACAAGGCATGGTAGTTATTCTTGACATACTTAAATATGAATTTAAATTATTATAAACATCAAGAATGTTAGTGCTTTGAAAATTCAGTGATAAGACGCAGAAACAAGTCAGGGGCCTATTTTTGTAAAAATAGATGCGCACACACAGGCGGAAGCTTGGAGCACTGGTGTACACGGGTGTGTCCAACATTGGGTAATTTGGTGACCACACATGCAAGCGCATCCTTGGAAAAAGCACAGTGTATTTGTCTAAAGGTGGGGAGTTGTTCTTACAATGCAAATGTTGAATAGATTGCAACTTGAATGCATGGATTACTTCCCTCACATGTCCCTTTGTCTTTCAGTGGTCTTAGACAAATCACCAGCAGTGTTGTTTGTCTCTTGCAGATGTAATTCATTTAGTGTTACCTTTATGCTTGGTTGGCTTGGTGGTGGACTGTGGGGGAGGTGATGTAGAAGGCGTGGTAGTTGGTCCATGAGGTGAAGCTGGTTTGGTAGCCATGGCAGGAGGTGTAGTTGCAGGGTCTGGTGTAAAGTTGGGCAAAAGACAATACAGAATTAAGAAAATTGTTCATAAATGTATGCTATTATGAAAGAATGACAAAACATTATTTAAAACGGTAAAAAGAAAACATTGAAAATGGATAATGTTAAGTACCATTGTCAGATACTATTGTCAGGATGCACTATCCACACAGTAAGTTCAAATGTGGGACACATTTGTCTCTTACCCGCAAGCTTTGGTTTACACCACAGCTTGGTAGTGGACTGTGGGGGAGATGATGTAGAAGGCATGGAAGTTGGTCCATGAGGTGAAGCTGGTTTGGTAGCCATGGCAGGAGGTGCAGGAACAGTATCTAATGTACAGCCAAATATGGAAAAGATGTATGTTTACATGGTCTACCAAACAATTACAAGTTAAATACGAGACTTTAGCTTAAGGCTGACACTTTTTAATAATAATAAACCTTTTCATTTGGAATTGAAGATAATAAAAGAAAAGCAAATAGAATAAACAATGAAGAAAATAGCTACTTTACTGTATTACAGGACAGTTGAAATTTAATGAAGCAGAAATTCAAAGAAAAAGTGTTTTTTAATAATGTGGGATCATTAAATGGTTACCTCGACTTGCCAGTACTTATCAAGGGAGTACCTACGTGGCGAGTTTGCATTAACATTCTATCATAATCATACATTTTGGAGACTTAAGAATCTCCACAGACTGTGGAGACTCATTTATTTAGGCTGACTCAGATGAAATAATCCCTTACAATCAAATGTATGATATGTCTATCAGATACAATACTTTTAAAAAGTATTGATGACTTTAAAAAAACAAAACAAAATTACTTCATTGAACTATAATTATTTGTGACGTATATTTATACATTCCTCCATTTCCTTTTCGGAACATTAAAAGGTGTTTAATTAAAACATGCCATTGCCCATTATTGTCAAATCCCTCAGCCGTGTGATTGACTGGTAACCTGAGAAGGGTGTACTCTCCATCCCACCCAATGTCAGCTGAGATTGACTCCAGCTCTCTTGGGAGAATAAATGGATGGAAGGATGGCTGTACATCCATAGAAAATGCAATTGTACAAAAGCTCCCCCAGAAACAAACCTGGTGCTGGTGGGCAAGTGCTAAAAAATTATCTATTTACATTTCTATGAAATCTATATTCTGGTACACTGCCAAAGTTCAGAGATAAACACAAGCAGGAAAGGTCTAACTGATCTTATTCCTCTAATATTTTGCATTAAGTCTGAGCATCCTGCTTTAGTCCTCAGGTGGGCAAAACATGTCATGTGGTTAAGAATTTTTAATGTAGTCTTTCTTACCACAAGGTGTTAACAAAAGACTGAATGTCCCATTGTCCTCCATGGCCTCCGGGTTCAGAGAGGGTTCTGCAGGGTCCCTCTGTCCCTCCGGGTCGACCACAGTGAATGGTTGCGCTTTTTTCTCTCTTTCAACTATCACTGTTTGAAAAGTAAATGTTGTGTTATTCTGATTCTAATACCAGTTATTAATTAATGAATTGTATGTTTTACTGTGTGGAAGTGACTGGAAACACTATTGACACACACACATATGTCAAAGGAAAAATTAGGTTTGACTTAAACAGTATTAATAAATACATTGATATTACTTAAGTGAATTGTTATTAATGAAATAATGGTATCCAATACATATACTAGATTGGCCCCTTGACACGATAACTGGGTGTACTGACCTGCAGTTGGTGTTGCAAGATCTTAAATTATAAAATTAACCAAAATAATAATAATAATAATAATAAAGAAGAAACAAGCAAAAATAGTACATTCTGTGGACTAACCTTTCAAGAGGCTCTCATAAAGACTGTGTATGACTTGTACACTTGCTTTTTCCTTGTCTGTGACTGTCTCTATGCCACTGAGGATTTCACAGGAGACTGTGTTTCTTTTCCTATGGCCAAACATAAATAGCGGGTGTAAACCCGCCATCTTGAACTTGTGTAACTGCAAACAAATTAAGGATATTATTAGTGGTAATGATAAACATACAGTTCATTGAATGGTGTAGGAGGAATAGGAAATTATGTGTTTTCCAGAAGTATGTATTTCTTAAAAATAGTGCCACAATGAATCAAAATTACTGTGAAATTGTCATACCTCCTTGCTACTACTGCAGTCATAAAGTACTTCTTGTATATAATGCCTTTTTCAATAATTCCATTGGATGTGGTGGACTTTCAATTTAACCTACAAACTATCAGAATCAGACATTTTAATGTGGTCCCTATTTGGCAGACACTTAACAGCCTTGGAAAGACAGGGAAACAAGTGATGAATTAATCACTTTTGTATTAATTAATACAAAAAATGTAATTGTGTGATACACAGTCACCAGAGAGGTCTTAAGTGCATCTCTATATCTCTATCTATATCAATTTGACCGGCTGTGATATGTAGTGTGAAACATGTGCAGATTGGCAGGTTTTCAGATAGAAAAGAACAACAGCTTACCAGAATCCTAGCCGCATCTACCAGTTTGGACTTATTACCCCCTTTTATCATTTTTTCCCCCCATTCCTTATTTGACTTTTTGGAGTCGTTTTTTCATTTCTTGTTTTGCCCCACAAAGTTTGCAGGTCTTGCATGCAACACGTATATGCTGCATGCAAGACATGCAAACTTTCATTGTTGTTCCCGGCATTCTGTGGCTGAAAGAGAAAAAAGAATAAAGCATTAGCTTGCATCAAAAGAGGACAAAATATCTTGACAAAAAAAAGTCTTTCATTATAATAATTATTGAGGTTACTCTTTCTATTTGTTACACATTGGCTCATTGAGCACAGTTGGAATTATGGTACCTTCTGACTGGCAAAGTGTAGAGTTATATATCTGAGGGAAAAATAAGCAAAAACAAGGTTGATATTGTGCACTCACTATTAACATGAAGTGCACAATGGGTCTTCCACAAACATCAGCACTAGGTACCCTATGTTTTAACTCGTATATCATTAGAATCTCTCTCAACAGTAGATGTTGAAGTACAAATGTATATGCATATGAAACAGTTGTGTACACATATGCAAAAACAGCTGAGTTAGCAGCTGCTAAGATAACAATTGTACTATAAAGAATCACACATTGGCTTGATTAATAATGTCTGAGTCTAAATATAACTAAATGTATGTTTAAATGATAACATTTATGTTTGACACTGTACATGGCACCAACAAAAAAATCACTACAAATTACTTCTAGGCCTAAATTAAACACTTAGCAGACTGCAAATAATGAGTGTGAGTCACATAAGTATAGTTAAACGACAGTGGGGATGCTAATATTGGCCTATGGCAATGAGGCTGATTGATGCCATAATATAACATTGCCTAATATAACAATGCTTATAAATACTAAAACTTTGTTTAGAAAAATGCTTATGAATACTGACTCTTGCTGAGAACTACATGTATGAATGTGTTTGATGTATTGCTGCACAGCTAACGTTTAAGGTAAAATTAGCTTTGTGCATGCATATAACTTTAGCAGTCAGAATTTGTCAATACCAATGTTAGTCGTTTCACCACCATCACATAAATGAAACAGATATGTTAAAAAGTGTTAAAATACATGAAATATGTTTTAAGTATACGTGTACATACTTTTCACAGACGATGTCCACGGCTGAGAGTAGCAGGTGGGCCCGGATGTGCACGCTGCACAGGTCAAATTGCCAGGTGGCAGTGCACTACTTTTCGTACGATATCATACGAACTGAAGATGAGGCGCGTGCCGCAGCCCAGCCTGTATTTAAATTCGTATGATATCGTACAAAAAAAGGTCGCTACTTTTCGTACGATATCATACGAACTGAAGATGAGGCGCGTGCCCCAGCCCCAGCCGTGGCTGCAACCCAGCCTGTATTTAAATTTGTATGATATCGTACAAAAAAATAGTCGCTACTTTTCGTAGGATATCATACGAACAGAAGATGCGAGCCCCCCCCCCCCCCCCCCCCAGCCACAGCCCAGCTAGGCGAGAATCCTTGGCTTCCTACTTTTTATTTATTTTATTTTATTTTATTTTTTACTTTTTTAATTGGTTTTAATTCTAATTTTAGTTTTTAAATTGAGCTCTTACTATTCCTTTATTGTTTTTATTTATTATTATATTGCGTGTGATTACATTGTAATTGTAATTACATTGTAATTACATTATTAAATCTCATAGCCTAACCCGGACCCGGTCTGAGTTAATATACCGTTGATGCAATATGAATATAAATATACATATATATATATATATATATATATATATATATATACACACATATATATATATATATATATATATACACACACATATATACAGGACACATGATGTCACTGGGAGTGACCACTGATTGACTGAAATTGTTCCACAGCTTTATTGTTATCCTCATAAAATGATATATTTGTTGAATATATATAATATCTACTACGGCCGAATTGATAATTGCATTGCATATAGATGATCTGTGTTAAGAAAAAATAACGATATTGCTTATTCCAGATATTACAGCCAAAAGAGGAGACGCACGTTACCGGCCATAACCATACCGGGTTGAGTCCTTAGCAACCACCATAGCAACGTAGTGAGACGTGAAAAAAATCAGTAGGGAATAGTTATGATATCATACCCGCTCCATGCTGTGTATAATGAATATGAGAATACTTTTTCGTGACTATCTCACTGCCTGCTGTGACCTTTTCTCAATGAAATATGAAAAAGTGGGAGGGGGCGGACGACCGGGGTTCCCTTCTGGGAGCGCATGACGTCACTGGTGATGCCCCCTAATGTAAATGCTTGTTTCACAGCCGTATTATTATCATCATAGTGTGGTATCTGAGGTGTAGAGGCTGTAGACCATATACATATATACACTGTAGACTATAAGCAGAAGATTTGAGACATGAACGTTTATTTCTCTTTTTATTCTTCACAACAAATTACGTTCGCTGAGGATCATGGGTAGGCTAAAGTAGCCACTTCCGCTAATGTCCAAAGCGGCAGAAACAAAACGTATTTCTCACAATCGAAGGTGAAATAATTGAAACCGATGGTCATAACATTCACTCAACAGTTATCCAGGACACTTGCTTGTTTTTATGTCAAGAAATGTGGAGGATATAAATACAATCGTCAGTGAATTAGACACAAAAGGGGTCAAATCTCCTGGTTAAATGTTTAATAGTATAGCGTTTATATTGTTTAAGCAATATAAAATATTCGTGGATTACTTGATTTTAATCAATACATTAAATTTCGGGGCTATTTTAAGAACAGCCGTGAGACTTGGTTGCGCAGGCGCACTGATCACTTGTGTGGGTCACTGCGTGTATTCAGATTCGTATGATATCGTACGAAAAGTAGTGCACTACTTTTCGTACGATATCATACGAACAGAAAATGAGGATGGGCTGCCTCATTGTGAGGTCTGACTGCATTGGAGCTTTTTTTTTTCTCTCTCTCCCTAAACGGCTAAAATGCAAATGTGATGTTCCAGTTTTTTTTTCTTGCTGTGCAGCCAGAGGCATCAAACGGTGAATTCAGGTCAGCTCTGAAGGCAGCGAGGCAGGAAGCTGTCCAGTGTACCTGAAAATAAGGAATAAGGACACTTCGAGCCTGATTTAATAAAAGTCTGCATGTGTAAAAACGTGAGCAAACTTGACATCACCTGCAAAAAATGTGCAAGCTGATCTACTAACACAACGCACTGAGGTTAGAGTCTTTTAACTGTGCAAAATAATACACACTGTTCATTTAGTAGTTTACCG
Source organism: Scomber japonicus (assembly GCF_027409825.1). NCBI lineage: Eukaryota > Metazoa > Chordata > Actinopteri > Scombriformes > Scombridae > Scomber > Scomber japonicus. The sequence goes on along the minus strand of NC_070587.1, from coordinate 33,001,282 downwards.
TAATGAATGTAATGCGAGACATTTTAACTTCAGTGTGTAAAATACAGGGAGGAGAAAATGTAAATATGTTGTTTATCACACGCATTGTGATTTACCAAACCTGAAGGTAATGTTGCTGACGGTAACTGTGTCTATAAATAATAAGTTTGAAGGACAGGTATTAACCGGCTGTTACCATGGAGACGAGGAGACGGAGGCACAATGACAGAATACGTATATATGGAGTTAGATTTGTTTCATAATGTTGTGTGTGTGCAGATCGACAATCTGTGTGTAAATGTGTAATCTGTAAATATAAACACCTTCCACAAATACAAAAAAAAGATTTGTATATTCACAAAAATATTTTGCAAATATAAAACGGATCTGCAAATACACAAACAAATTCCACAAATATAAAAAATGCATTAAATTAATTTTGTCAACTCAGTTTTTATTTGTGAATCGAAAAAACATTTGTGGATCTCAGTTCTACGCTTGTGGATTTGCTTTTTACACACACGGAGTTTTGAAACAAACTTTCCGCCGGTCCGAACGAAAATCCACTCGTATCACTCGGCTATTTTCGGATAGCAAGTGATCGCCTACTGGTGACGTCATTTCCGCATATCAAAGTAAGAGCACGCAGTCTTTCTATGAGCTTTTTAAAATGTTTATCAGCGATAAGTGACGTGCATTCATGGTTTCATGTTAATGTCATACAGTGATTATTAGTGTGTGTTTATTTGTTCTATGTATATTATCTAGCACACACTTTCATATACATTTCTGTGTGAGTATGAAAGGCACCAGGATGCTTGTGGGCAAAGTTCAGCTCTCTAAAGCAGTGGCTTGGCTGCTTCTTCAGTAAGCAGTTATCAGCCACCTCATCCTTTATATATTTCATGTATTCTTTCAGATGGGTAAAAGTCACAACGCACTTCATCTTATTAGTAGTGTACTCTTACTAATGTAGTTCTAATGTCTATGTGTAAGCATTCATGTTGCGGGCTGGGAGAACGAACAGGGTGCAGGATTTTATACATTGCAAATATGATTAAGATGCATTGTAAATAGACCAGAAGTCATAACAATCCAACCTGTAAAGAGGGCCCCTGTAGACTGCTGGTGATTGACATCCAGACATCTCTTCACAACCTTTCAATACTAGTGTAATCAGTAGAAAATTATGGGGTTTAAGATTTAGACATTTTCAGCACAGCATTTAAAAGACATTTTTTATCGTTAAACAATAATAAAAATAATAATAATAATGATAATATATTTTGCATTTGTATTCATTCTGTTTTATGAATAGCTGTGTTTATTTATTTATTTATTTTTTATTATTGTTTAACGATAAAAATTGTCTGAACATTGCCCACAAGCATCCTGGTGCCTTTCATACTCACACAGAAATGTATATGAAAGTGTGTGCTAGATAATATACATAGAACAAATAAACACACACTAATAATCACTGTATGACATTAACATGAAACCATGAATGCACGTCACTTATCGCTGATAAACATTTAAAAAAGCTCATAGAAAGATTGCGTGCTCTTACTTTGATATGCGGAAATGACGTCACCAGTAGGCGATCACTTGCTATCCGAAAATAGCCGAGTGATACGAGTGGATTTTCGTTCGGACCGGCGGAAAGTTTGTTTCAAAACTCCGTGTGTGTAAAAAGCAAATTCACAAGCGTAGAACTGAGATCCACAAATGTTTTTTCGATTCACAAATAAAAACTGAGTTGACAAAATTAATTTAATGCATTTTTTATATTTGTGGAATTTGTTTGTGTATTTGCAGATCCGTTTTATATTTGCAAAATATTTTTGTGAATATACAAATCTTTTTTTTGTATTTGTGGAAGGTGTTTATATTTACAGATTACACATTTACACACAGATTGTCGATCTGCACACACACAACATTATGAAACAAATCTAACTCCATACGTATAGGACTGATTTGTTAATATTTTTGTGGAATAGAATATTTGTGGTTTTACTAACAGCATTGACTTTGTCACTAATAATCTCCCATATGTGGGTTTTACTGGTAATATTAGTTTTTGTTCTAACTCAATATATTAGTTAACCTCTTCCACTAGAACCTGATCACATTTATAATCAATATATTAGTTAACCTCTTCCACTAGAACCTGATCACATTTATAATCAATATATTAGTTAACCTCTTCCACTAGAACCTGATCACATTTATAATCAATATATTAGTTAACCTCTTCCACTAGAACCTGATCACATTTATAATCAATATATTAGTTAACCTCTTCCACTAGAACCTGATCACATTTATAATCAATATATTAGTTAACCTCTTCCACTAGAACCTGATCACATTTATAACTCAATATATTAGTTAACCTCTTCCACTAGAACCTGATCACATTTATAATCAATATATTAGTTAACCTCTTCACTAGAACCTGATCACATTTATAATCAATATATTAGTTAACCTCTTCCACTAGAACCTGATCACATTTCATTTTGTTCTTGCAGCTTTCTGCTCGTCCAAACTCTCCATTAAGACACGAAACCCTCATTTAAATCCTGCTGTCTGCTCCTGTTGCTCCTGTTTTCATTTACACACTTATTCTCAGTAGATCAGCTGCAAAACAAAATGACTGACTCAGTGTTTCTAAGGAAGACTTGAGCCTTTCTGAATGGGAGTTCAGAAAGCCTCAGTCAGTCAGTCAGACAGTCAGTCAGTCAGTCAGTCAGACAGTCAGTCAGTCAGTCATCGGTGGCACTTTAAGGTGAAAATGAGACACATTTTGAAGTAGTTGTAAAGAATGAGAAAAAGAGAGCTTGATACAGATGTTCAAAGTTTAGTTCACACCTGATTAACACCTGCATGCAGCGGGTGTGACTGTTGGATCTGGAAAGTCTCAGTATGTTCAGATGTGAAGGAGGAAGAAGTTTTAAGATGCAATGAACAATCCAAGGATAAAAAAATCTGATAAAAGCAGAATTGAATCTAATAAAATCAGCACATATACTCATAAAATCATCCTGAATGTTGATGTTTTAGAGCCTCTAACAGACTCTATTAACCATTCAAGACATTCTTTCTTTTTTCTTTTTTTCAGTCCTTGTTATGATCACAGTCTCTCCCTCGTCTCTGCTTGTCATAACAGTTTACCTCTGAGCTGCTTTAATTCCCTCCGGTGTTTCCTCTCTCTCTTCCTCTGCTCTAATGAAACACAACACAGATCCTTCAGCTGAACTCAAACCTGCAGCTCGCCTCACGGCTACTAGCTTCTTTAAAGCTCAGCGTCTGCATCCTTATTAACATGATCCTGTCTTTTTATTTATTAGACAGCAAAGACTGAACGTATTTGAGTTCAGATTAACCCCCCTGCTGTCCTCGAGTCAAGGAAGGAAAGGAGGACGAAGGAAGGGAGGAAGGAAGGAAAGGAGGACGAAGGAAGGAAGGAAAAGAGGGAGGGAAGGAAGGAAAAGAGGGAGGGAAGAAGGACGGGAGGAAGAAAGAACGGAGGAAGGAAAGAAGGAAGGAAAAGAGGGAGGGAAGGAAGGAAAAGAGGGAGGGAAGAAGGACGGGAGGAAGAAAGAACGGAGGAAGGAAGGAAGAAAGGAAGGGAGGAAAGAGGGAAAGGGGGGGGGGAAAGGAAGGAAGGACGGAGGAAATAAAGAAGGAAGGGAGGAGGGAGGAAGGAAGGAAAGAAGGAAGGAAAGGAAGGAGGGAGGGAAGGAAGTTAGGAAAGGAAAGAAAGAAGGGAGGAAGGAAAGAAAGAAGGACAGAGGAAAGAAGGAAGGGAGGAAGGTAGGGGGGAGGAAAGAAAGGAAGGCATAAAGGAGGGAAGGGAAGAAGGAGGGAGGGATTGATAACCCTTTGCTATATATATGGAGCACATAACAGTTTTAAAAGTTCAGAAAGGAGGATAAGTGTCAGCAGAGGATGAGACACCTGAATGCAACTCCTCCCATCTTCCACAGCTTTTACATCTGACATATAGAGAGCCTCCTCACCTTTACTTTTTGGTCCTGGTATGGGGGGCTCTGAGACCAATACGGCCAAACTGTGGAGGGTTTAAAACTGTGTGGGGGGCAGTGCTAACCCCTCCAGCAGCTCTATGAACAGAGGATAGTGAAGAAAGAAAGGAAGTTTACAAGAGACTCAACTCACAACCTCAGATTGCTTCCAGATTCAGTCCTCTGGTAGATCTGCTGCCCTCTATACTCAGAACAACAGCACTTCTACCTTCGTTACTGCCAGTGATTCACACAGGAAACATGGAGAGCAACAGAGGAATACAAACATCTGTCACACAATGAGATTCAGTCTCTGCATTGAACTCATCTTAAACACTAGGAGCAGTGCTGAGCAGCCACTATGAAGCCCCAACAGTTCTATGTCAGTACTGTGGAGACAGGCAGTGAGAGGATTAATCACATACATGTTTATGACAGTGGGAGGAAACCCATGCAAACTCCACACAGAAAAGCCCCAGCTGGGTATTGAACCCAAGACCTTCTTTGCTGTGAGGTGAGAGAGCTAACCATCAAACCGCCGTACATGATGTAACAGAAGTCCATAATTAATGTATTCAGTGAGGACAAAAAGCAGCGATGTTACCTGACAGTCAGACACTCGCTCGCTTATTAGGACAAGGTGTTGAGATTTAAAAAAGAAGAAGAAGAAGAAGAAGAAGACTTTAGGGGAATATCAGAAGTACATAAATGGTATTACATGAAACAGCGATGCATCATTTTCTCTCTTTGGTTTTCAGATGTTTTTTGTAAAGATGAACACCAGTCCAGTGAGTTACAGAGCAGACGTGTTTCTGTTTCAGTTAGATTTGAACTTTAAATTTAACAAGAATCCTCGAGCCGTCGTCCCAGTGAGATGTCCCGTCTCCTGCCTGCCGGCGTGTCCCGTCTCTGTCCTCTCTGCTGGGACTCTGTCTGCTCTGCTTTTAAAACCAGCTACCTGAGTACATTCAGCTTTAACCAGGCCATGCACACTGGTTCCCTTTGGGTCGCAGAGACTTCTTCTATTTTAAAATAAATAAAATAAAATTAATATATGTTTGTTGCTGTAAATCAGATTTACCTCCAGAAACCACGAAGGACCAATTTTTATTAAACTGACTTACAATGCTCGAAAACTGTAGAGCAGAGGTGTCAAAGTCATTTTCAGTCAAGGGCAACATACAGACCAATTTGATCTCATATGGGCCGGATCATTAAAAAGATGGAGGGAACGAGGGAAGAAGGGAAGAAGGTGGAAGGAAGGAAGGCAGGAAGGAAGGAAGGAAAGATGGAAGGAACAAAGGAAGGAAAGAAGGAAAAAGAAAGAAAGGGAGGAAGAACAGATGGAAGGAAGGAACAAAGGGAGGATGGAAGGAAGGAAGGAAAAGAAGACAGGAAGGAAAGATGGAAGGAAGGAAAGAAGGAAAAAAGGAAGAATGAAAGGGAGGAAGGACAGAAGGAAGGACGGACAGATGGAAGGAAGGAAGGAAGACAGGAAGGAAAGTGATTTGATCCCTCAGCGGTCCGGTTCTGGCCCACGGGCCGCATGTTTGACACCCCTGCTGTAGAGTTCAATAGTTAAAAAGGGACTCACTCCTTCTTATGGCCCTTTGATCACATGACTGAAGAAGGAATGTATGATAAAGCTTTAACTGACAGACCTTTTTATTTTATTCTCATTCCCTGATAATTCATTAAAGTCATTAGCAGGTATTTAACAACAACTTTTAGGACATCTTACAGAGACAGAGGCTACAGGGCACAATTTTGTTTTTATTTAACTAAAACTTTATCTAATTGGTAAATTCCCACTCATAATATTTAGGTTCTTACACATGGTTGTTAATTTGCAAAGATTCTTATTATGTGAAACAAATTAAAAGTAAGAAAATACATGAGGACAGATTTAGTGCCAGGTGGGCTTACGATTTATGAGACTGTTTAACAAGCAAGAACTCAAAGAGAGGACTGGGATGCAGAACTCAGGATCAAGCATCAAAAATAGTGATGAACAAAAAGCGCCTCAATCGAGGGGAGGGCCGGAAAAAAGGTGAACTAAACTAAGGAACTCTGAAAAACTAAATGGCAAAAAGTCAAATAAAAATCACTCTTCGGAGGAATTAACGCACAACAAATAACATAAACTATGAACACTAACTATGACAGGATGCTTGTACTCTGGACGACAGACAAGACACACTCACACAGGACAAAGGGAGACGCAGACTATAACAGGTGGACATAATCAGGAATCAGGGAAGACAATCAGACTGGTGACACATGAGTAAGGGCAAGGCACCTGAAACGAGAGGAGAGTTAATACCAAAATAAAACAGGAAGTCACAAAACAAACATGGAGACAGGACAAAAACTCAACTTGACATTACCGGTGTGACCCTGTTATAAGAACTAGGGCTGGGAGATATAGATCAAATATCACAATATTTTTTACTAAATAACTCGATATCGATATAGCAACGATACTGAAAGACATATATTGATGGGATGACTAATGGTGCCTTCACAAAATATCTGCACAATGAGATTTTTAATAAATAATCATCAGGATGAAAAACCAGGATGCCACCCAGTCACATGGTTTATGTGTCTAAACATAACCAGATCTGTGATCAGTGTTCTCACATCATAAAACATCACTGCTGTTTAACGGTGTGTGACGTCTTAGGAAAACACACACAGATGATGTTTGGAGTCACATGATCAAAACACACATCTTCTCATTTCATTTGCACCAACGGTTGAGATTCACAGAGCTGGTGAAAATAATGACAAGAAACAACCCCCCCCCACACACATACACACACACACAAACACCTTTTTTTTTGTTTTTTCATTTGTTAAAAGCTTCAATGTGTTCAACACCTTCATCTCTTTAATTCTCTTTTTCTGATGGCCTCAGTCTTTTGTTATAGATAGATGGATAGATAGATACTTAGATAGATAGATACTTAGATAGATAGATAGAGAGGGATAGACAGACAGACAGACAGACAGATATATAGATAGATAGATAGAGAGAGAGAGAGAGGGATAGATAGACAGACAGACAAATAGATAGATAGATAGATGGGTATAATATAGATAGATAGATAGATAGATAGATAGATAGATAGATGAGGCTTGTTCATGTGTGGAAAGCTGTAGCAGAGACTGTAAAACATCTGCATCGTCTTATTCACATGAAATAACGACCACACCGGAGTGCGAGCCGAGGGAACGCCATGACCAACGCTCTCTCCACCTGTACGGATCACTCCTGTATTCCCAGAATTCCCAGCCTGGGATGCCTCATTAGCCCAGTTCTGTTCAGTCAGAAGACGCCTGGAAGTGGATGGAGATTGTTCCAAGGACAAAGCTGCAGGTATTCCCAGCTGTTCCTGGAGGTGAGAGGAGAGGAAATGAGGCCACACGCTTCCCTTCTGGACATTCATGGTTAAAGACCGACTTCATTTCTGACCAAAGTGGGTCAATTTACACACTGTAGGGTGTATTGTACAAATCCAACATGCTTTTCTGGACATTTTTATAAAGACAGCTATTCAGTGTTTTTGTGTCTTTAATGTGATATTTGCACTTTAGTTTTTTGGCATTGGATTTGGGAATTAAGAAAAAGAGGTGATCAGGTAGTCCTGTGTTAATCGGGGAGAATGGTCAGTGTTTTATCTTGGAGGTAGGAGTGTGTGTGTGAATAGGAGGTTTTTGTTGTAATTGTTGACTATGAATTTATTAGAAGATGCAAAATGGACCATTTAAGAGTTTTGTCATTGTCACAGCTGGCTCAGGCCCATGACAAATAATAGAGATGCACCATTTTAAAGGAATAACAAATTATATTTATTTAACACAATCATAAGGATAACTTAGGAAATACAACAACATGTGGGGTGGAAGTCAGTAAGATCAGTGGTGTAGGATGTGCATGCATGGTAATTATGGTGTGTGTGGATGTTGTATGGTACATAAAAGGAAACCATAACACAAACTAAAACTGCCGCAGCTTCCTAAATAAAGTTGTGTGAAAGTCGTGGTATGAAGCTGCTCCACTCTTCAGTTTTGAAAGCTGGAGAGCAGAGAGCTGGACTGTTGGCTAACGTACAAACCATCTTTGATGTATAATAAAACTGAAACATTCACTATGAATCATTCATCAAAAACATTTCTCAGAAGAAGATAGATTCAGATAAAACTTTAGAGAAAGCTCTTTGGTCTCTATTAAGGAGACAAAGTTCAGTAAACAGTTGTGATTGATGCAGTTTGCCAAAATGTATATCTGTATTCATCCAGTATTTTATTATGAATCTTGCTCTTTTACATTTTAATTATTTTCATGTTAAACAGGTTGATATAGTTTACATGTTTATCTACTCAAGGTTCCTTTTTATTTGTTGTAATAAAGCGCCCCCCCGTGGTCAGTGGAGGTAAATATAGTGACCGGAAAATGTCAGCTTGGCCCTTTTGCCTCTGACGACCTGGGATCTGGGATCTGGGAGGTGGAAGGTGATGTACTCGTACGAGCCGCAGGAAGTACAACATAGATGTGCTGAGAGATGTTAGCTTGGTCCCGGTCGTAAACACTAGTGTAACTTTAGCTTCAAAACTTAGATTGTTTATTTCCTCCAGCCAACAACAGATTACACAATGTGAAGGCAAGGAAGTTTTATTATACATTTCATACACAATGATAACTCAATGTGCTTTACATAAAACAGAAAACCATGTAATTTAAGAAACATTAAAACATACAATTACCCCCCCCCCACACACACACACACTAATAATAAATATAAAGTACAGAAAAATACAAAGACATACATAAAATGTTAGAATAGAGCATTAAATATAAGATTGCAGCATAAAATAATGATTAGCTTTAAAATCATTAAAAGGACATAGAGTGCAAATGAAAGATTAAAATGTAAAGTGCTTTAAAATAAAGAGCTCAATCATAAGCACAGGAGAAGAGAAATGTTTTTAACCTGGATTTAAACTTCCTGTCGTCCTCCCGGGTCAAATTGACCCCGTCTAACCTCCTCCCTTCCTTCCGTCTGTTCTTCCCCCATCTTCCCTCCTTCTTCTCTTTCTTTCCTCTGTCCTTCTTTCCTTTCCTCCCTTCTTCCTTCCTCCCTCCTTTCCTTTCCTCCCTCCTTCCTTCCTTTCTCCCTCCTTTCCTTCCTTCTATCCTTTCCTTTCCTTTCCTCCCTTCCTCCACCCTTTCCTTTCCTTTTCTTTCCTTCCTTCCTTGACTCGAGGACAACAGGAGAGTTAAAAATGATTTCAGTTCTGCTGGTAGTTTGTTCCAGTTGTGTAAAAGCTGCTTCACCATGTTTAGTTTGAACTCTGGGCTCAACTATCTGACCTGAGTCAGTAGATCTCAGAGCTCTGGGCTCAACTATCTGACCTGAGTCAGTAGATCTCAGAGCTCTGGGCTCAACTATCTGACCTGAGTCAGTAGATCTCAGAGCTCTACTGTGTTTATATTCTAACATGTCATTCATGTATTCTGGACCTAAACCATTCAGTGATTTGTAGACCAGGGTTAGGGTTAGTCAGTGTAAAGACTTGAGAAGTGGAGTAATGTGCTCTGATCTCTGTGTTCTGGTTAAAGGGGAGGGAGAAAGTGGAATTTCTGTTGCATGTATATAATCATGTGGTCCAGATATTTCTACTGTTTGGAAGTAGGGCTGGGTATCGGTACTCAATACCTTTTTAAAGTATTGACTGAAATAAATCAATACCACGTAGCATCGAAACGTCTCCGTCAAGCGATACCTGCAATCCATCCTTTTTAAAAAATTAGGATACCAGTACCAATCCAAGTACACTTAAAGTGATACTGAAACCAATTGATACCCGTTACACATTTAATGCACTTGCTTTTCTCCAGCGTAACAAGGCCACATGTAACACAGGTCCACCTCATGAAAAAAGCATGAAACATTTAAGAAGAATATGAAAATCTTCTTGCATCTGGCTCAATTTGTTATACTGAAGTTTTGAGACCTCTTGCCACCACCTCAGAATGAATCAATATTACCAATTGTGGACCATTTCTCTGATGCAGGTTGGACAAGTTGGTTCTCATTAAGTTTTTATTTCTGTTTGCAACTGAGATGATACGAGATACAATAAAGGAGCTCCTGCTGCTTCTCAGTTTGCAGTAAATTAGCTTCCATTGTCAGAGACGGCCCCTCGTCTGTGTGATCAGATAGCAGCTTCACAGACTGGAAACATCAATGCTGGAACAAGCATCAACTAACAGACTGATGACGACCAGCGAGCCACGCCGGCTTCATACAGCTGCCGGGAAAAACAGCCGACCCTCAGTGGATGAATGAGACTTAATGAGATGGAGCCAAGAAGAAAATACAGATAAGATGATAAAAGATGTAAATATTTGATGCTGTTTGTCTTTTCGGGGGATGATGATGATAATAATGCTGCAGAGGCTGCAAACATCAAATCTAAAGTTCTTTTGCCCTTTTTTTCCTTCCATCTTTCCCTCCGTGCTCTCATCTCACAGTTTGGTGGATTTCAGACTCACCTGCTGAAGGAGGAAAGTTTCTCTGTGCTCACTTTAAATCTGGAAGTATTGATTAATTGTTCAGTCTAAAAGTGTCAGAAAATTACAAAAAGTGTTTCTCAAAGCCCAAGGTTATGTCCTCAAATGTCTTCAATTGTTCACAACTTAATATTTTCAATTTACTGTCATACTGGACTTAAAAAGCACATCTAGAGTAAATGTACAGCTATTTGAACCGTAAAAAAATGATTTTTCAACAGCATGTTATACAACAATTATATTAGTTAGGCTATGTAAATTGACTAAGTGCATGAGAGACACGGATACTTCCATTAAAACGAAATATTTATTTATTCATTTTATATTCAAAACCAGGTCCTTAGGGTGCGCTCACACTAGGCAATCGTACCATGTCCTAGCACATTTGCCAATGTGAGTGTAAGTGTATCATGCTTGAGTACGGTACACTTGGTCACGCATGCACACTAGGGATAAATATTTTCCCCAAAAATAAGACATTTTAAAACCCAGTTTTACAATCCGTGGGGACAGATTTTAAAATATGGGTACAGATTGTAAAATTACATCCATGTGGACAGATTGGTAAACTGTTAACTTGTACACAGTTAATTAGTTTTTCTCCCCCCTGAGCTTCAGGACAATGACCACAAGAGGGAGTTAAACCACCTTTTAACATTAGAAAACAGATGGGATATCAAATATAGACTGATGTACCAAGTACATAAAGTCCACCATCAGTCGCGTGTATTTTCATTTATATGTCACTGACGTTTCCCAAACCAGAGAAAAACTTATCATTATCTACCAATATTTAAAAGCGACTTTACAGAAAAACAAGCCCAAAGTCGCTTATAATAAACGGACTTGGCAACACTGGTTTGAGGTAATGTGAGTGCGAGCCAGCAGAGGACAGGGGAGGGGCGACATTCGTGCTTCAGCACGGTACGAAACAACTGGCCCTAGTGTCAGTGCGTCTTTAGATTCACGTATCTATTTTGCAGAGTTCTGGTAATGGGGGGGGTTATATAATGACTGCATGTGTCCACTAGAGCAGTGATTCTCATCTGGTGGACAGCTGGTCCATAAATCTGCTGTTGGACCTGTCTTTTACTTGTCAAAGCAGAGAAACAGGTTGAACACTGAGCATGATCTGAGAGTAGCTCTGTCACTCCAGACTTTGAAACTCTCATCAAGAGTAAAGCACATGTCCAATTGTCTCATTGATATCCACAAATGACAGGTGAGGTGAAAACTGCCTTTTGTGCAGTTTTGATATTAATTTTATTCACTTTAGTACATGAAGTTCTAAATCTATCTCCAAGGGTATGATAGCCTGCTCATCCACATCCACTGGCTCCAGAGGAACTGGGCTCAGGTCTGTTTTCACAGCAACCTTCGTGTCGTGGAGTGTGCAGAGCTCGGCTTACTCTGACTGCCTGATGCGGGAGCCTCTTCCTCATGATGATCTACGACTGGTTGAACTTTGTTCCTCTTCTTCAGAGGGAAGAATGACTTCTTTGTCTTTTTGGAGACAACAGCCTGTCTCTCAGTTTTTGAGTCTGACTCACTGGATGATTTTGTCTGGGTGGCCATGGGGGACATCTCGCTTGGTGTTGCATCCATAGCAGTAAGCAGGTCTTCCTCCATGAATCCCACTGATGTAACTTCCTCATCTGCATTGTCCACATCTGCCAGTACCTGAGAGGCAGTAATGGGATCAGTTCTGGCAGCAGTCCCGATGTCCTCCTTGGAGCGCACTGAAGTGATGGGGGATGCCTCTTGAGGAGGTGAAGCGCTCTTCTGGGGTTAGGGTTGGTTGCATCTTCCTCAAGCTGGTCTGGAACTGGGTGATCCCTGTCCTCTCTCTTCTTTGTGAACAGTTTCACACTCTTCATATTTTCCAGGCAGACTTCATTTCATTTCATTTTCACCAGAAAACGCTGGTATGTCTTCTAGCCTGTTTGTCATTTTGAGGTTGACATCTCATAGATGTGTTTTCCTCCATTGTGGACCTCATGTCCTCATCGGAGGACGTTGACATTTCACCTGGTTGATATTGTTGGATGGCAAGTCGCTGGTGACTTATCTGACCACCTCATCCACATCCTGCTGTGCTTCCAGCTGGACCTGAGAGGTTCCTGGTGTGACACTGTCCACATTCTCCAGGTCCAGATGAACAGTAAGCACATCAGTGTTGGGGGCAATGCTGATGTCTTTGTTTGAGCACACTGAGGTGGGGGAGGCTACCTTTTGACTCACTTTGCCGCATATTATTTGGTTGTGCTTCCGTAAAAGAAGACCGTAAAAGTTCGAGATATATATATATATATGTGTGTGTGTGTGTGTGTTAAAAAAAATCTCTTGATGAATAATGTTTAAACATTGTACTTTTTATAATGTTTCCAGATTCTGTAAAGCACTTAAATTACCTTGTGCATGAATTGTGTTATACGAATAAACTTGCCTTCACTCAGAAAAATGAATCATCTCATAGTTTATTTTGAAGTATTTGCATCTATTTGATTTTATTTAAATAATACAATTTTAAGAATTTATTTATTCAGATTTCTTAAAATTAAATCTGTTAATTACGAAACCAATGAAATGTAATCTGTTCAAACGTATGAATATAGTTTAAATATGACGAGCTGTGGCTCAACCAAGATTCATTTAAACACAAAAAAGACCAAGGATATGAAAATCGATTTTAGGAAGCAAGCCCCTCCACATGAAGTCACATACATCAAGGGTCAGACAGTAGAACTTGTACAATCTTACAAGTATCTGGGTACAATCATAGACACTAAACTTACCTTTGATGAAAATTGTGAAGCTGTTTGTAAGAAGGGACACCAGCGTCTTTTCTGTTTAAGGAAACTCTCACTTTCATGTTGACAGATTACTGATGAAGCTGTTCTACCGTCCTTTTATTGATTCTGTCATCTCTCTTTGTATGGTGGCATGGTTTGGCAACCTGTCTTTAAAGAGCAGGAACTCACTGAGCCAGGTCGTCAAATGGGCTAGCAGGACGATCGGTGAGACACAGCCTAGCCCAGAAGCCCTGTTTATATAAGACAGCTGCAGCAGCTCACTGGTTCCATCTTAGGGGACAAGTCTCACCCCCTGTACAGTGACTTCCTGCTCCTCGCATCTGGCCACAGGTACACCGTACCTAGGACCAAAACTAAAAGGCACAGATTTAGTTTTGTCCCTGCAGCCATCTTACATCTTAAGAACTTGTGATCCCTTGATGATGGTTGGGGAGTTGTGAAGTTGATGATGATGATGATGTTGACGATGTTTGTGTTGATGATGATGGCGTTGATGATATGACGATGAGTGCACTTATGCACTTTATGCCATGCACTTTTAGGGTAGCCACCCTAGATATATAATGCACTTTATGACAAAGCATGGAATGATGATGGGGATGATGATGAGTTGTGTAGCTATTTTACTGTTTTCATTTCTTGTATTGTTTTGTATGAATGTCTCTCACTGCGAGCCAAATTTACCTGCGGGTACAAATAAAGAAATCTAATCTAATCTAATTTAGTTAAAATTCATGAGATTGGTTTCCATTAGGTTCATGTAAAGATTTTAGTACGTCCATGCTCCACACTCCACTCTGCACCAGGCTGATTTACCGGTCTACTCAATTATTGGACACTTGTACAGTTGTTGAGGGAGTGTCTTATTGGTGTAGAAACATCTGCACAGTATGTATTTGTGTATTAGCAAGCAGTAAAGTGTTGCTTCCGATAAGGCACAGCTGTTCACCTCAGCCTTGTAAATTTTTTTTAATCCTTATTTCAAGTTCAGCGTTCCCTTGACTTAGTTTAAATGTTTGCATTTGTTAGACTATTGTGTCATGTTTTTGGTTATTTTAGTTTGTATTTTTTACATGCTGAAATGAGGGCATTTCCTTTTGGTGTTTGTTTTTTTTTTTCTTCTTTTCAACACGTGAATGAGCACTGGACAGTTAATACTCAGTGTTTACCTGGAGCTAGTTACTACAGTAAGTACCAAGTGTGAAACAGAGCAGTAAGGAGTAATGACTGAATTAAATTATATTATTTATTTTAGATGTTACACTGAGGAAAAGGCTGAAGGAGAACCAAGCATGGCCGGGGGGGGGGGGGGGGGGGGGGGGGGGGGGAATGGTGTACGGAGCAGAGTGGGTTGAGCTGGGCTGGGAGGTTGCTGAGGGTGATGTGACATCTGTGTCTGGGAGAGTCCTTCAAAAGAATAAACACAAACCCACTAATAGTCTCTGGACACACTCACACTCTGAAGAGGTGTGCTTGAGTACGGTACACTTGGTCACGCGTGCGCACTAGGGGTTAATATTTCTCCCGAAAATAAGACATTTTAGATCCCGGGAAAAGAAGCCAATTTTCCGAAAAATTACGAAATTTGTTAAAGTAAGTCATTTGGAGACTTCTAACTCTTACTTTTACTGGGGTTAAGAGTTGAATCAGTATGTCTGCTTTTACTAGTCTTTCTTACACAAGTATCTAATACTGCATACTACTCAGGCATGACTCAGAACAACACGCTTGCGTTTTTTAATCATAGTGTGTTGTGTTAATTGATCAGCTGTGTTGTGTTTTACCGGGACACACACAAACAAAGCATTTATGAGAGTAAACTGTCTATATGTTTTAGTGCAGGGGTCTTCAACGTTTTCCAGGCCAAGGACCCCCAAACTGATAGAGAGATGGCGCGGGGACCCCCTACTTTTATATATTGTATAAAATGGTGTTTTATATTAAACCGGTCCTATAGTGCCATGTATAAATGTACCTTATTATTATTATATATTACCATGTGTATTTAAACTTGATTCATGTTGATTATGCCTGCAGCACAATGCCAAAAAATCTGGCGCGCGTTTCCGCACACACATGTTGCCCTTTTCTGACTTTGAGCCCCTGCCCCTCTATAATCATGTGCACGTCTCTGATAAGGACGCTTTGCTCTCACGCGCTGCATTTATAGTCACACACACACATGCGCACAGCACGCAGTCACTTTCTAGTGCGCGGTCTTGCTCTCTCCAGATTCCGGGAGATTGTGGCTGTGTCCCAATCTGGTCCTAATTGCGAGGCTGCATCCTCGAAGTACGCATTTAGAGGCCGATTACGTCACAACGTTGCGCGAAGGCTGTCCCAATTCGAAGACTCCTTCAAATGCAGCCTTGAAATGCGGCCTTCTTTTCCCTCTTTTTCGAGGATGCATCGCTACTATCCTTCGCGGCCTCCCAAATCCCAAGATCCTTTGCGCGGCGCTGTTCAGTGCCGCGAAAACACAACAATGGCGACACCAACAGGTGAAGACTTTTCATTCAAGTGTATGTATTGGTTTGTTTTATTTAATTATTTTTATATATATATATATATATATATATATATATATATATATATATATATATATATATATATATATATATATATATATATATATATAAAAATGGACTAAGATGAACAAATTTAGATTTTAATAAAGAGCTACGTTTGGGATTATCACTATTATATGTTATATTTCATTATTATGATAATTTTTTGCTATATTAGAACCCTTTTGTCTGTTGACATAGTAAAAAAAAAAAAAAAGTTTTACGTTACATTTTGTTTTATTTTTGTTTTAGGGAGCAAGGAGCAAACCGAGCTCCTGATTAAACAAAGAGGGGAAAATGACCATCTATTCACGGGGGCCAAAAACTCCGCCACGGCGGGATGGAGGTAAGGCTGATGTCCATTTTTGTACATCTTTGCATCCCTGTGTTGATGTGATCTTGTGTTTACCTTTTCTCTTGCTTCCCTCTGTGTTTAGAGCAATACTGGAAAAGATTGGGCTGGAGGGGAAGGTCCAGCCCTACCAGGCCAAAAAAAAAAGGGACAATTTAAAAATATATATATAAAGTAGGTAGCCTACAGGTTTGGATTAGTTTTACTGTTACTAAATACTTTTGCTGAAAATTGCTGACATGATTGATTTCCACTGCCTTAGGATTGCAAATATCCAGGGACAGGGGAGGGGGCCAGCGGCAAGCCCACTGCTGGCACTTGGCCCTGGTTTGTCCTCATGGATGAGGTACTGGGGCAGAGGCCATCTATTGCCCCCCCTGTCCTCATTGCCTCCATCCGTGAGGACACACCAGGGCCAAGTGCCGCAGTGGGTGAGCAGGAGAGTGAAGAGGAGGAGGAGGAGGAGGAGGACCAGCCAGGGCCCAGGAGGAAGAGGAGGAGGGAGGATGACCTCCTTGACCTCATAAAGGAGGACATGAGGCGGCAGAATGAGGCAGAGGAGAGGAGGGAGCAGGAGGGGAAAGACAGGATGGAGAGACTCTTCTCTCTCCTGGAAGAAGTAATAGAAAAATAAATATACATCTATATAGATGTGTTTAATTTTATTTATGAACTGTGTTTATTTATGATTTCTTTATTTTTTATTTGATTGTGAAGATTTTGATGTTTTATGTTGTTATTAAATAAAAAATATTGTTCATTGTTACACGTTGTCTATTCCATTTAGTATTTACAACTTCAGTACAATTTATAACAGGGTTGCATAAAGTGCTACTGTTCAGGAAGAACAAGGGATTAAATATTTTCTTTTATTATCAAGTGATGAAACATTTCACTATTTACAAAATTACATCAGAAATAACTATTTACAGATTATTATTATTATTTTATTATTCTTTCTCTTGTGTGTTTTCCTTCTTTCTTTCTTTCTTGTGTGTTTTCCTTCTTTCTTCTCCTTTCCTTTATTCTTCTCTTTTCTTCTCTCTTATAATTTTGTCAGCTTTTTCACCGTCTTTTCGGTCGTGGCGTCTTTCTCGTCTTATGGGCGGGAACAGCTGGTGACGCAACCAGGAAATGCCTCGAAGGCTAGACCGTCTCATTTAACAACGGTTGATGCAGCCTTCGGAGGTTCCTCAGAAGGCTGCATCCTTCGAAGGCCGCGTACTTCGAGGATGCAGCCTCGCAGTTGGGTCGGAATTGAGACACAGCCTGTGTCTCAATTGCGGGCGTCAGGGATATGCGGCAGACTCCCAGAACTTCCGGGGGAGTTGGAATGTCTGTTATACACAGGTTCATATATTCATGTTTTTATTTTAAGCATGTGCAAGGTACGACCTCGTGATTGGCACAGCAGCGATGGAGGCGCGTCCTCCTCGTTGGCGGGACAGGTGTTGTGAATGAACCGGTGCCCAGCTTGAAAGAGCTCCTGTGTGTCGCTGAATGTGTGCACTGCTCACTGAAAGACGTCTTCTGCCTCCATCTGTTCACTACAGTGTGATGAATTCATGTTCATGTGTATTTAAAGACATTTCAATTTGTGGAAAAAATTGCAAGGGGGAATATAAAAAAAATGTCTAATCAACCAAAACTTTCGCGACCCCCCTGCAGTACCTCCGTGGACCCCCTAGGGGTCGCGGACCCCCTGTTGAAGACCTCTGTTTTAGTGTAAGGCATGTGTCGGAGGCAGCCATGCTTGAGTACGAGCCAGCAGAGGACAGGGGAGGGGGGACATTCGTGCTTTAGCACGGTACGAAACAACTGGCCCTAGTGTCAGTGCACCCTCAGAGTGCTGTAGTCCTTGAGGACCTGGGTGGCTTTGCATCTGCTTTTGACTTGATAACTTTTTATTTTCTAAGGAGGAATGCTCCAAACAGCTGTATTAATTATAAACAGTTTTGAAATAATAACATTTCAAAAATAAGACACTTGTGTATTCAATTGTTATGGTGACAGTAGTGTTAGACCAACTTTAAGACAAAAACAATGAGTAACAACTGCAAAGGGATGAGCTAACGTCATATTTTGACTTAAGTAAAGTTGGGTCAACTTGACTTGAGAAATAAATATATAATTATTCAACCCAACAACATCATGTGTTGAGATAACTTCATATTTCAGCTTGTAGAAAAAGTTGGCCCAACTTGCTTTAAGAAAAGTCAATCAATTAGACTTAAATTTTTGAATTAGCAAAAAGTTCTGCTAACTTAATATTTGCAATGTGAAATTTTACACTTTGGAAACAATTGTTGTAAAAGTTGAATGAGCTCAAAAGAGGTAACATCATTTTGTTGAGTATATAAATAAAATTGACTGAGGAAAATGACCATACAGTCCTCACTGAACAAAGTCATCTCATGTTCCACTACTGCTGCTTGCTGCCAGTTTTCAAGCTGCAGAAAATGCAAGATGCTGACGGCAGTTGTTGGGGAAATTAAATTCTGGCTGACCTTTCAAGACATTGCAAGTAAGTTCAGCGATCACGCAGGTTCAGGACTGATTGAGAGTGCAAATGGCTCCAAAGACCCCAAGAACAAGTTGCTGTGGTGGAGCTGCTTCATGAGATGGCGGAAGAGTAAATTGGCTCTAAAGACACACCTTGAGGAAGCTATCGTGTTGTCATCAAGAGACATTTGCTCCTTGTCTCCTCAACCAGCATGTTGTGGCTCCCCGGCAGCCAGTCAGCCCAGCACAGGTGCTGGCAATACCAATCAGCCCAGCTGCTCCTCATCGTCATCAGGACTGCCTGAGTATAAGAGGAGGCTGAGAAGGGGCGCCCGTTGCTTGAACGTTGACTACTGTGGCTCCCTCTGTAATCCCAGTGTCTCCTCGCTCATCTGAAGCTCCCCTCAACCGCCTCCTCTTATACTCAGGCAGTCCTGATGATGATGAGGAGCAGCTGGGCTGACTGGCTGCTGGGGAGCCACAACACAGCATGCAGCATCTCTTCAGAAGACGAGGACATCACATCAGAGGAACGTAGATGTGCCCCATCTCCATCCAAGAAAACTAGTATATACATTCTCCTGTTTTTTTCCAACCTTTTTTGTTTGTCTGGTAAATTAATAGTTGTCAGTGTTATAAATGTAACATAAAGTTGAAAAATGTTCAACAGAAAGTGAAAAACGTTCGATATTCAGATGTTTGACACGAAAAAAATAAATGAATAAAAAGTACCACAAATGATGACAAAGACAACCGAATGAAACAGCAACAAATATTTTTATGATTTTCTGTCATTGTATACTGTTATAAATAAACAGACTCAAAGGTCTAAATCTTGAGGTGAACTGAAAATCAATGAGCCAAGCAAATGTATTTTTTTTAAAAGCCTTTGAAAACACACGTCATCTTTTTTTCAGTGCATTTCAGAACATATTATTGAGGAACTGAGGAGGAACATGACAACTTCATGTACTAAAGTGAATAAAATAAATATCAAAACCACATGTTTTCACATGGTTGCTATGAAAACAGACCTGAGCCCTGGCCCTCTGGAACTGATGGATGTGGATGAGCAGGCTATCACACCCATGGAGATAGATTTAGCAACAGAGCCATCCACCATCAGAGCATTGTGGAAAAAGGTCTTCAGTCACAGAAGACCTGGTGGAGGAAAGGGACCCCACCCCAAGACCCTCAGGCAAAGGCAAACATGGTTGCTATGAAAACAGACCTGAGCCCTGTCCCTTTGGAACTGATGGATGTGGACAATGAGGATGTCACACCCATGGAGAAAGAAATGATGACAAAGACAACCGAATGAAACAGTTCAGCTCCTATCCTCACGTGGGCAGTATAAGATTAGCTATAGTGGTGTAGATGGGCTAATGTCATAGGGCTAACGTTAGCTAAATGCTCTTCTACAAACGGAGAAACATGCAGAGACTAGTACAGCCATCAAAAAGTTCCTTGTGGAACAACTTCAAAAAAATCAACGAAAATGAGGTGCAGTGAGTTAAGGGTAAGGATGTGGCGCAGACCATCATACTCTGTTTTATAGTTGTTTTGGGTATAAAAATGAAACCAATGAGTTGTGAAATTATGAATGGATCTCTCTCTGTGTGTGTGCGCGCATCACGTCGCCATGACGTCCAAGTGATTTTAATATTTTCACATTTTCATATATATTATACATATTTGTATTTCATTGACTCAAAATGAGGAAAAGTTCACTCTGATAAATAAGGTGTAGTCTATTGCCAATGATTAAATGTTTGTAATAATTGGTCACTGTGAACCCTGCTTTTTGTATTTATTTATTTTTTAGTAAATGTGTATATATAAATAACTTGGCATGTTTACTGGAGAATATAAAAAGTAAAAAAACAAAGATCATACGAGTCATGAAAAGTACATGTAAGCACAAATGAGTTTTGACTGAAAAATTAAAAACCGCTAGAAAATAAAAGATTTATAGATTAGAAATATTATCCCCCGCCCACTATGTGACGTAGTTGAACCGGGGAATCTGTGTGTCCACCACGAAAGAGGATTCCCATTGACTTTACACTGGTATTGTTTCCGTGATTGCGACACGAAAATTTAACACATTACGTGTCCCCATCACGGAAACAACCACGGAATTCCACATGAATAATAATAAAATCAGTAGTTTCATAGGCTGTTATGAAATCGCATCATACTACTAGAGCGTCAACATCATATTTTCTAGCGGTAGCTTGCCTGTACATCGCTGCAAGGCTGATATTTATTTTTCTCAAAAGGTGTTTCCTTTCATAGCAGGTTAATAATAATTAAAATAGCCTGACATTGATAGTGGGTTAATGAATGAGAAATAGAGTCAGTGTTACCACACCGGGAGCACAGCTGTGCGGACAGTGAGGAAATTAGTCTACTTCAAGCAGCGGGTTATCCGGTCTGAGAACGGGATAAATGTGAGATGAATACTCGACAAAGAGAAATATATCCCTGTTAAATATTGACTAATGTAGCAGTTATTGTTTCCAAGTGAAAATTATAGGCTATGTAATAAAAAAAATCTATAGCCTACGGCTTATTGCACAGCTGTGCTCCCGGTGTGGTAACACTGACTCTATTTCTCATTCATTAACCCACTATCAATGTCAGGCTATTTTAATTATTATTAACCTGCTATGAAAGAAAACACCTTTTGAGAAAAATATCTATCAGCCTTGCACCGATGTGCAACCGCTAGAAAATATGATGTTGACGCTCTAGTAGTATGACGCGATTTCATAACAGCCTATGAAACTATTGATTTTATTATTATTCATGTGGTAAAATGCTAAAAGAGGACAGTATTTCCTTTTTAATAACGTAAACAAAAAGTCCAGCAGTTGTAAATAGGCTATAAAAACTACCTCATTACACCAAAACGACAGTTATATCACACACAACCTGTTTTAGACAACAACAAAAAATCGTATTTAATGCACTATAATAAATTCAGTGAAATGAATATTAAAAATAACGATAAAATAAAAGATTTATTGATTAGAAAACAGTAATAATTACCGCCCACTATGTGACGTAGTTGAACCGGGGAATCTGTGTGTCCACCACGAAAGAGGATTCCCATTGACTTTACACTGGTATTGTTTCCGTGATTGGGACACGAAAAAATTTAACACATTACGTGTCCCCATCACAGAATTCAGTGTTAAGAAGTCGTGCCCGCATCACGTATTTCTGAGAGATTGCTACTGCTTGGCTTGTTGCTGTGGTCTGTGTCTGTAGTGCTGTAGCAATGTGACGTGCTCGGACCCGGGGCAGAGCGGTAGGGGCAGCGTTGTGTTCTCAATGATTGGTTCCGCCACTCTTCATTTAGGCTACGTTATTTAGACTTATCAAAAATAATAGTAGTTTACAAATTAAACGTTTGAGGAGGATGCGATACGGAGAAGTTATATACTGTTCAAATTTTAAGACCCAGATATCAAAATTCAAGACTTTTTCAAGTCTTTTTAAGGTATTATTTCCAAATTCATAAATTCAATGCTTTTAAGACTTTTTAAGACCCCGCGGGAACCCTGTGCCTGGAAAAACATGAAGAGTGTGAACCTGTTCACAAAGCTTGAGGAAGATGCAACCAACTCAGGCAGTCAGAAGAGCGCTTCACCTCCTCAAGAGGCATCTGCCATCAGACAAAGACAGTCATTCTTCCCTCTGAAGAGGAACAAAGTGTGCCCTGTTCCTCTGGAGCCAGTGGATGAGCAGGCCACCATCATCTCATCACCATCAGTGGAGTATTGTGAAAAAAGGTTTTCAGTCACAGAAGACCTGGTGAAGGAAAGGGACCCCACCCCAGGACCCTTGGGAGAAAAATAATGTGAATCTTTGATATTTTATTTTTTGTGTCTTTGAAGGTATTTTACAACCAGCTAGTGTTCAGGGAGCATTTTTGCTGGTGTAACATGACCGTCTGACACAGTTCAGTTTGAAAGGCTGGTGAATTGATCCTTTTAGATCACTGTGTCAACATGGATTTTTATGGAAGTATATCTGTGACTTGAGTGAAGCTTGCAGCCAAAGTCCTGTGTTCATGTGTCTGAGTCACACAGCAGTCAGAGAATGGTTCAAATCATTTGGAAGAATCCTCACTCAAACATCTCCACAGGCTTGCTCTCTCTGTCTCTGCCTCCTCTTTGGCATGAAGTCAGTCTTAATATAGCATCAACAAATCCCCTTTCTTCCTGTTGGTGACATTTTATAATCTAGTGTTAAATGAGATTACTAATCAATAACAATCAAGTGGAAACGTGCTTGATTTGTGTTAAAATTCGGATCTCAGTGCTGTAGGCAGTGTAGTCTGGAGAAACTTTAGTATAATATAATAGAAATGGAAGTTATTGACTTTTATGTAATATGACTGAAGTGCTGAGTATTTCTAAAGTTTTGGGATACAGAGGGGGAAAATAAAAGATTTCAATAGTAAAGACAAAATACTGGACAAAAAATTAATGTCACTGAACAGATCATTGGTTAAAATGCCATAAAACTGGTTTGTTATATCAATGATTTAGATTATAAACAAAATACTCAACATAAACAAAGTTTTATTTTATATTTTTCTGTTACGTTCTATGTATATTTTTGTTGAACTGTGCTTTAAAAATAAACTGGCCTTTCCTTATAAAAGTGGAACTAAAATTGTATTGTTTGCAAAGAAATGACTATTTTTATTTTTCTAGTGATTTTCTGCTTTTTCTTTTAAAATAACTATTTGAGGGTTCAATTTGTCTCATACAATTCTCGTACAATCAGGAGCCCATATTAACCTGTTTTTAGAATAGAATAGATCTTCATTGTCATTGTCAAAAGTACAACTACATTTTAAAGTGCTCACCAGTCAGTGCATCATTCATTCATGATAAAAAAACAAAAATAGAACAATAGAAATAAATGAAAATGAAAGAAAAAGATAATCATACTGACCACACAGTTCAACAGGGAAACACTGAGAGGGAATCTGATACTAAAAAGACTGTAAATGTGTCAGATATCACTTGATATAATAACTCAGACTGCTGAAGCTCAATAGAAGCTGATCATCTACTTTTAAATAACTGTGTGGAAACACTGTGGATGAGGAAGAGGCTCCCTCATCAGGCAGTCAGAGTAAGCCAAGCTCTGCACACTCCAGTGAGGACACGAAGGTTGCTGTGAAATCAGATCTGAGCCCTGTCCCTCTGGAACTGATGGATGTGGACAATGAGGATGTCACACCCATGGAGAAAGAAGATTTTGGATAAGAAAGCGCTGTGGATGTTCATGTTTACATGATGATCCAAAAACTCCAGTCTCATCCAATTTGGAGTTTTTGACCTTTGACCGCAGGGCACAACCTGCTTGAAAGCTGGCACAACCCTGTAAAAGTTGGAATGTACATGTTTTAATCCATAATTCTGAACATGTAATACTCTCCCACAAACATTAAAACATTTTTAGTTGCTGAGCATAGAAAACCAAAACTGCATAATTACATTAGGTATGACATTCAAAATAGGTATGACAATGCTTAATGTCAAACATTTGTGTATCATAAATTA
The DNA here is from genome assembly GCF_027409825.1 of Scomber japonicus. Taxonomy (NCBI): domain Eukaryota; kingdom Metazoa; phylum Chordata; class Actinopteri; order Scombriformes; family Scombridae; genus Scomber; species Scomber japonicus. The sequence goes on along the minus strand of NC_070587.1, from coordinate 32,976,870 downwards.
ATGCCCCATTGGTTAAATGTTAACAAATAACATATATACATGTTACATACTTGCTTGTCCAACTTACTACTTTTAATTACTTGTTTGAAATAGAGGGAAGTATCAAAATATAATCACATTTTACCTCCTCTGATGAATGCTGCTGTTGTGTTATAAAAGCATCAACACCCTCTAGTGGGGAAAAGAAGTGGTTGAAGTGCTTGGGTCCCTCAAAACTGCTGCCAGATGACTTCTTCCTCGGAAGTCCAAACAGTCCATCTGCAGGAAGAACCATGCTTCCACCATCCTACAATAAGTGACAGTGATCATTTAACTGTGTTGCACTATGTATCAGTTTGTGACAGATGTGATTTACAGCTATATCCTGATTTGACTTATCTGATATGTGTTTTTGAATATATTATTCAAGATATTAAACAACAGAGCACCACATTTACTTCAAATACTCTGAAGAAGGAAAAGCAAATCTATTTCAGCAACAGTAACATACAATGAATTCATCATACCTGTGGACAAAGAGGACAGTGCACAGTAAATTTACCTGAGTAAATTTTACTCAAATTGAATAAAATTTTACACTGAAAAAGAGAATATTTGGTCCCAGTCTAAATAGAGCAAAAAATGTACTCTGTAATAGGAGTAAATGTATACTCTATTCAGAGTTATATTTTACTCAGATATTGAATATATTTCACTCAATATTGAGTTATATTTTACTCCAATATAGAATATATTTCACTTGATATGGAGTTGTATTTCAGTTAAAATTACAAATAATAGCTCAATCCTGAAGACTATCTAACCTCAAAAATAAAGTCAGAAGTTAGAATTTACAAATGCACTTTATTCTTTAAAATGCAAAAAATGTGCAAACATTTGAGACACTGATGACAAAAGTCAGCCATACAAGTCAGAAAAATAAAATTGTGACCTCTGTAAATTACAATTTTGGCCTCAGTCTTTAATAATACATATAAATAAAAGTGACCTTCCTGCTTTGCTTGAGTGCAGACGCTTCGCTCTTTGCTCTCCGCTTTACTTTTCTTTACTTTTCTTCTTTCCATTGAAATCCTGTCCTTTTGCTACAAAATTTATGGAAAGCGGGTCCTGGATACTTCTATATCACTGGGAGCTTAATTTATGAAAGTATCTCAAGGCTACCACTATTATTTAAACTCTTTTACTTAGTGAGCGTGGCCTATCAGCAGCACTTGCCTGCACTAAAGTGACTGGGATTGAGGAGCTCAGCTAAGCTAAGCTAATTAGCAGCAAGACCCTGACTCCCCAAAAGAAAGGTCATCTTCTAGCACCAGAGAAAGGTATGTGGCTAAATCAAAAACTAAAAGGCCGCAGAAAGAGCTAACCACTGGGCCTCAGACGCTGGTAGCTGTGAATAAGATAAAACACTTTTTCAACAAAAACACCAAAGTACTCTGTTTTACCAACAACATGGTGTCCGATATCTCAGAGAAAATTCTGGAAATCACTGCTGAGCATCCGACAGTGAAGTCTCTCGTCATACACACAGGAGCGCTTGATGTTATCAAGCAACAATCAGAGGTATTGAAACAGGATTTTAATGATCTGCTGAACAAAGTTCGATGTCTGAATACTGAGGTGTTTATCAGTGGACCTCTACCGACAGTTCGGCGAGGAGACGAGAGATTCAGCAGGCTGATGATGCTCAACAGATGGCTCAAAGATACGTGTGCCGCTCAATCAGTGAATTTTATTGACAATTTCAACGTTTTTTGGGAACGCAGACACCTCTTTAAGGCAGATGGATTTTGCCTTAACAAGTCAGGAGTACAGCTGTTAAAGACCAAACCACTGAGGATCGGCTGCGGACTTAGCGAAAGCGCCATGGCGGAGGAAAACCCCATGAAGAGACCACACTCAGTTGCCAAGAAACTCTCCGATAAAGAGAGGAATAAGACCCGGGTTAACATTGGCCTTGCATTTCCGAGGTGGAGAGCCCTGCGAGAAGAAAAGGGGATACATTTTGACTCGGAGCTAGCTCTTCTTCTCTTGGACCAGTAAGTAACGTTATGTGTATACAGTCACATATCTGTTTAGTTAGTGTTAGACTAACGTTAGACATTATTTCGCATATCATGTTAATTTAGTTGACAGTCTTAGGACGAAGCCTGAGCTGCAGCTCGGCTTCATGATAGCCATGGAGGGGAGCGTACCTATGTTCCCCGGCTAGCTCGGCGGCTAATTCGGCTGCTAACTCGGCCGCTAACTCAGCTAACTGCAGACGGGATCATGCCTATGTTCCCCGGTCACATACAAAGCGGACCGGGGGAACATAGGGATGATCCCGCCTTGGAGCGAGCTAGCATTCAAACATAAAGAATATAGTGTGTGTGTGAGATACTGGCGTTAGCCGCAGCCACAGTGAGTAAGATGGTTATAAGTTTATTGTTCCTCTATGAGAAAGACAAAGACGAATAATCGGACTGTGTGTAACTCCTGTAGTGCTGGATATAATGTAGACTCAGACTGGTCATGTTGGGTTTGTTTAGATTAAAGCTCTGAAATATTTTATACACAGGTTACATTTTTTGTCTTGCATTCCTCAGGTCATAATGCCCAATACTGCAGTTACTCCACCATGGCAGACTGGCAGATGCTGCGTGATGGAAGGAAAAACACCAGGAGCTACTCTTCAGACTCTCCGTCCTGTCCTCATCACGTCCTCATCAGTGGCTTTGAGCACAGCAGGCGCCACAAAAGCAGACAAACCATACTGATTTACACTTTGCATGCTGCTACTTTGTCATTACTGATCATAAACCTTACATGGTGTCATTATTTCTGAATTTGATTTGCTTTTTATCTATTGTCTTATATGTTTGTTCTAAACTGAAGGGGCAGTAAACCACATTTGAGATGTTAAAACAGAACTGTAATATATCAAAGTGTATGACAGTGGAGTTTTGTTTTCATTTCAAATTTCAATACTGCTCACCAATAAACTTGACATTATTTGAGATTGTATTCATGCTTCATCCGTTTCAACATTATCCTTTGTAACACTGTAGATAACACTGGCTTAGTCCACTACTGCTTAAAGAGTGTAATTCAATCACTGACCATACACAAGTGAAATGTAAATTGATGTACTGTTTACCACAAAGCAGAAAACTTATGGTGTTTCACAATTCGGTTATTAGTGAATGAAGCAGATCCACACATCATTTTTTGAAGAATATTTGTTTACTCATTAATGAACAATAGGCTAAACAATAACTTCTGAACATAAATTATTATAAATGATTAATTAAACATGTTAGGAGTCTACTGAACAGGACTGAGTTGCCTTTGATCTCTAAATGATGCATGTTCCTGTAAATCTGGGGTGCATGTTGCTGCAGATGTCAGAGGTAGGTATGGCATGGCAGTTGAGCATCATGATGGCCCTGCTGCATCATCAGAGCATCAGAAACCAGCCCTGGCCTCAGGTCCAAAAGGCTCTTTCAAGGGTCAAGTCTTGAAGCAGGCTCTGTAAAAGATGAACATGTACACTGAAAAGTAAATCATGGTGTAGACACACTGGAAAAACTGGCGTTTCACACTATGTTGATATTTTACAATTGACTTCAAATGGATAGAAACACAGATGATACAAACCTGTTTCTTATCATATGAGCAGCTCACACCGGCTCCTCTGAGGAGGCAGACACTCTGCAGCTGCCTCAGCAGATGCTGCTGCTGCTGCTGCTGCTGCCCTTACCAAAATCAAACTCATCAGTTATGAAGAGAGCAGCAACAATTATAATATAACGTTACAATTTTATAAGGAACAAACTTAGCATTAGCTACCTCAGAGACAGTTGATGAACCAAACTCTGGCTACATTACACACAAATCATTGCACAAAAACCCAAATGTCTGTTTGCCAGCAGTGCTCATAAAACCCAACAGAAATGATCAATGTGAAGTTGTTAGCTTGGCTACTATGTTCAGCTTGTTAATTTTCAACTACTAGCAGTTAGCTAACGTTAGCATCGGAAAGCTAATAATAACTGTTACACTACTTTAGAAATACGTTACTAATACGTTACTGTCGCTTGTATTACTTACTCCGTTACTTGACATCACAACGGTCCGTTGTGTGCTGAGTCAGCTGTTTCATCACGGATGGAAAGTGCTTCACTGAAAACAGGCAGGTAGAGGAGGAGGAGCGGACGGAGAGCGAGGGGGAGGCGAGCGGAAAGGAGGGGGTGTACCCCTTAGCTAGTTTTGTTTTGGTTGCACGCAGTCCAGAGCTGCGACGTCTAGCGGTGAAATTGAAATCGCATTTAGCCCCTTTAAGCTACAACATTTTTTATTTTGTGCGTCAGTCACCAGCAGTCCCTGCCAAGGACAAGACAAGACAAGACAATCCAAAACAACAGATAAGACATCGTTCTGGAGAAGAAGCCCCAACAACCCAACAGGAGGATTCTCCCCCAGCCCCAACAACCCAACAGGAGGAGTCTCCCCAAGCCCCAACAACCCAACAAGTGGAGTCTCCCCCAGCCCCAACAGCCCAACAAGTGGAGTCTCCCCCAGCCCCAACAGCCCAACAGGAGGAGTCTCCCCCAGCCCCAACAACCCAACAGGAGGAGTCTGCCCCAGCCCCAACAGCCCAACAAGTGGAGTCTCCCCCAGCCCCAACAGCCCAACAGGAGGAGTTTCCCCCAGCCCCAACAACCCAACAGGAGGAGTCTCCCCCAGCCCCAACAGCCCAACAGGAGGAATCTCCCCCAGCCCCAACAACCCAACAGGAGGAGTCTCCCCCAGCCCCAACAGCCCAACAGGAGGAGTCTCCCCCAGCCCCAACAACCCAACAGGAGGAGTCTCCCCCAGCCCCAACAACCCAACAAGTGGAGTCTCCCCCAGCCCCAACAGCCCAACAGGAGGAGTTTCCCCCAGCCCCAACAACCCAACAGGAGGAGTCTCCCCCAGCCCCAACAGCCCAACAGGAGGAATCTCCCCCAGCCCCAACAACCCAACAAGTGGAGTCTCCCCCAGCCCCAACAGCCCAACAGGAGGAGTTTCCCCCAGCCCCAACAACCCAACAGGAGGAGTCTCCCCCAGCCCCAACAGCCCAACAGGAGGAGTCTCCCCCAGCCCCAACAGCCCAACAGGAGGAGTCTCCCCCAGCCCCAACAACCCAACAAGTGGAGTCTCCCCCAGCCCCAACAACCCAACAAGTGGAGTCTCCCCCAGCCCCACCAGGAGACTCCCAACTTTCACCCACCAGGACCCCATCCAGCCTTTCATTCTCTCCACTCAGTCAGGACTCCCTACTTCTGGATTTCACCGACAGGATGAATGACCTTGTCAATGTTGGAATCCAACTCACACCACGCCCAAATCCCATTTTTTCTCCCCTCAACTTCCCTCATCGTCGAGCCCCTCCCATTCCACCACGCTGGAAACAACCATCATCCAAGAGTCACAGAGCCCCCCCACCTCCTTTGACTCAGATCATCTGTGAGTCTGACTGATATGTGCCGGGTCCAGGCTGCAATACTGATACCAATTCTGTTCTCCCCCAGGAAAAGTCAGGGCCCTATGGAGTTCAGGTAGTTTTCTCAATCCCTGTGATGACAGGTAACAGAAGATTGTTTAAACTGGTGAGAAATAACAAGAGTTCAATTAAATCTGCTAATTTATTAAGTATAGCATGTCAACCTCAAAATATACCAGTGTCTCCTGTTATCTCCACAAGGTTAGCTCTACTCAATATCAGATCACTAGCCAACAAATCACTGCTAGTTAATGACGTCATTATAACCTATGATCTAGATTTTTTACTTCTTCGTGAAACATGGCTGACTGAATGTAGCTGTTGTGCTATTCTCAATGAGGCAGCACCAACAATTTTTTGTTTTATGAACAAGTGTCGAACTGGTAAGAAAGGCGGGGGAGTTGCTGCCATCTTTAAATCTGTATTTCAGTGCAAGGAAATTACATTAGGTGATTTTAGCTCTTTTGAATATCTCTGTTTTTTATTAAAAGGTGATCCAAAAGTTCTTTTTTTAATCATTTATAGACCTCCAAGATACTCAGGAAAATTCATTGATGAGTTTGCTGAACTGCTGTCAGTTATCTGCACTGACTACAACTTTTTTATCATAACAGGGGATTTTAACATTCATGTAGACAATAACATGGACAGTAATGCCAAAGAACTCTGCTCTACTTGACACTTTTGGCCTCTTGCAACATGTGAAAGGGCCCACACACACTCGAGGACACACTCTGGATCTGGTTATCTCTAAAGGTGTTGATATTTCTTCTGTTGATGTTAAGGACTTGGCTCTTTCTAATCATTTCTGTGTGTTCTTTGACTTACAGATCACTCCAAATGTTCACTTAAACCTCTGTGTCTGTTAGGAGATGGTACATAAATGAGAATACCAGTGCAAAGTTTATGGAGGCTATAGCTATGTCACCAACTGTGAGTGCAGAGTCAGTTGATGAACTCCTGGATAAATTTAACTGGAAAATCTCAAATGTCATGGATGCTGTTGCTCCTATTAAAACTAAGACGACCTTGATCAGAAAGAAAACACCATGGAGGAACACTATGATGGTAAAGGCTTTAAAAACAGAATGCAGGAAAGCAGAGCGTAAGTGGAGAAAAACTAAACTTCAAATTCACCTTGACCTCTACAAACAAAGTCTTTGTAATTTTAAATATGAGTTACTCAAAGCTAGACAGCAACACTTTTCTGAAATTATTAATAAGAACATCAACAACACTTGTACTCTGTTTGCTACGGTTGATGAGCTTACAAACCCCCCTAAACAGATAGCTCCAGAACTCCTTTCCACAGAAAAATGCAATGAATTTGCTTTTTCAGTGAAAAAATCCAATCCATAAGGTTAAATATCAACACAAATCAACAAAACATTAAAATGATGCAATCCCTAAGACCTCCCAGGAATAACTCAACTGCGATGTCAGAATTTAAAACAGCTGACCAAAAAACCATAGAGGAAACAGTGCAGCATCTAAAACCATCAACATGCTGTCTTGACACAATGCCATCAGATTTCTTTAAAACTATTGTGAACTCTGTCCAAACAGATTTGCGACAAGTAATAAATAGCTCACTTAAATCAGGTGTGTTTCCTAAACTCCTAAAAGTAGCTGCCATTAAGCCACTCTTAAAAAAGAGAACGCTGGATGCTTCCATGTTAACCAACTACAGACCTATCTCAAATCTCCCTTTTATAACCAATATCGTTGAGAAAGTGGTTTTTAATCAACTCAGCAATTTCTTGAACTCCAGTGGCCTATTTGACAAATTTAAATCAGGCTTCCGACCTAACCACAGTACAGAAACAGCTCTTATTAGAGTGTTAAATAACATAAGGTTGAACACTGACTCAGGCAAGGTGTCAGTTCTGGTCCTGTTGGATCTAAGGTCCTGTTGGATCTCAGTGCTGTGTTTGACACTGTGGATCACAGTATACTGTTGAACAGGTTGGGAACTTGGGCAGGACTCAGCGGAACAGTCCTAGACTGGCTCAGGTCCTACTTGGAAGAGCGGAGTTATTTTGTGACCATTGGAGGTTATGAATTGATCGAGTGGCTATGACGTGGAGTTCCTCAGGGGTCAGTTCTTGGACCCCTTCTGTTCAGTCTATATATGCTGCCCTTGGGTCAAATTCTGCAGAACTCTAATGTAGACTATCACAATTAGATGACACGCAGATATACCTAGCACTGTCCCCAGATGACTACAGTCCAATACAGTCATTGTGTCACTGTTTAGAGCAAGTCACTAATTGGATGAACCAAAATTTCCTTCCATTAAATCAGGACAAAACTGAGGTCATTGTTTTTGGCAATAAAGAGAAGAGGATTGCTGTCAGTAAACATCTCGAGTCACTCTCTCTAATAACTAGGGACCAAGTCCGAAACCTTGGCGTGCTGATAGACTCAGATCTGACCTTCAGCAGTCATATCAAATCAGTCACCAAAACAGCTTCTATCAGCTTAAGAACATATCCAGAGTGAAGGGTTTTATGTCTCAAACAGACCAGGAGAAGTTGATTCATGCTTTCATCTCGAGTAGACTCGACTGCTGTAACGGTCTTCTGACTGGACTCCCACAAAAAAGCATTAAACAGCTGCAGCTCATTCAGAACGCTGAAGCTGGAGTTTTAACCAGAACAAAGAGATCAGAGCACATTACTCCAGTTCTAAAGTCTTTACACTGGCTCCCAGTCAGCTATAGAATAGATTTTAAAGTTCTGCTACTGGTCTACAAATCACTGAATGGTTTAGGTCCAGAATACATGAATGACATGTTAGTAGAATATAAACCCAGCAGAGCTCTGAGATCTACTGACTCAGGTCAGATAGTTGAGCCCAGAGTTCAAACTAAACATGGTGAAGCAGCTTTTAGCTGTTATGCTGCACACAACTGGAACAAACTACCAGCAGAACTGAAATCAGCCCCAACTGTGAACATTATTAAATCCAGGTTAAATACATTTCTCTTCTCCTGTGCTTATGATTGAGCTCTTTTAAAGCACTTTACATTTTAATCTTTCATTTGCACTCTATGTCCTTTTAATGATTTTAAAGCTAATTTATTATTTTATGCTGCAATCTTATATTTAATGCTCTATTCTAGCATTTTATGTATGTCTTTCTATTTTTCTGTACTTTGTTTTTATTATGTGTGTGTGTGTGTGTTTGGGGGGGGGGTTGTATGTTTTAATGTTTCTGTTTTATGTAAAGCACATTGAGTTGCCATTGTGTATGAAATGTGCTACATCAATAAAACTGCCTTGCCTTGCCTTGAGACAAATACATGGGATCACTAATATGGACTGACTTCACCACAGAACTCACATTAGAGTCTTCAGTCCACAGTTTGGACTCTCCAGTCCAGCAGACATATGGAAAGGTTTCCGTTAGGGGCATTTAGATATCTTCAGATCCAGGCTTTTATCGGACACTGCAATAAGTAGATCACTCACATCTATACACACACACACACACACAAACACACTCACACAAACAACAGACAAACTCACAAATATAATCTCTCTCTCTCTCTCTCTCTCTCTCTCTCTCTCTCTCTCTCTCTCTCTCTCTCTCTCTCTCTCTCTCTCTCTCTCTCTCTCTCTCTCTCTCTCTCTCTCTCTCTCTCTCTCTCTCTCTCTCTCTCTCTCTCTCTCTCTCTCTCTCTCTCTCTCTGTGTGAAGAACCCGAGCGGTGTTCTGTTATTGGACTTCTGTGCTCGTCACGGATTGTCCATAACGAACACCATGTTCAAGCATAAGGGTGTCCATATGTGCACTTGGCACCAGGACACCCTAGGCCGCAGTTCGATGATTGACTTTGTAGTCGTGTCGTCGGACTTGCGGCCGCATGTCTTGGACACTCAGGTGAAGAGAGGGGCGGAGCTGTCAACTGATCACCACCTGGTGGTGAGTTGGCTCCGATGGTGGGGGAGGATGCCAGGCAGACCTGGCAGGCCCAAACGCATTGTGAGGGTCTGCTGGGAACGTCTGGCAGAGTCTCCTGTCAGAGAGAGTTTCAACTCACACCTCCGGCAGAGCTTCGACCATGTACCGGGGGAGGCGGGGGACATTGAGTCCGAGTGGGCCATGTTCCGTGCCTCCATTGTTAAGGCGGCTGACTGGAGCTGTGGCCGCAAGGCCGGAGCCGAACCCGCTGGTGGACACCGGCGGTGAGGGATGCCGTCAAGCTGAAGAAGGAGTCCTATAGGGCCTTTTTGGCCTGTAGGACTCCGGAGGCAGCAGACAGGTACCGGCAGGCCAAGCGGAACGCAGCTAGGGTGGTTGCTGAGGCAAAAACCCGGACATGGGAGGAGTTCGGTGAGGCCATGGAAAAAGACTTCCAGACGGCTTCGAAGAGATTCTGGACCACCATCCGGCGTCTCAGGACAGGGAAGCAGTGCACTGTAAACACTGTGTACGGTGGGGACGGTGTGCTGCTGACCTCGACTCGGGACGTTGTGGATCGGTGGAAGGAATACTTCGGTGGTTAATAAGCTGGTGGTTAATAAGCTCCTCGGTGGCAGGGCCCCGGGGGTGGATGAGATCCGCCCCGAGTTCCTCAAGGCCCTGGATGCTGTGGGGCTGTCATGGTTGACACGACTCTGCAGCATCGCGTGGACATCGGGGGCAGTGCCTCTGGATTGGCAGACTGGGGTGGTGGTCCCTCTTTTTAAGAAGGGGGACCGGAGGGTGTGTTCCAATTACAGGGGAATCACACTCCTCAGCCTCCCTGGTAAGGTCTATTCGGGGTGCTGGAGAGGAGGGTCCGTCGGATAGTCGAACCTCGGATTCAGGAGGAGCAGTGTGGTTTTCGTCCGGGCCGTGGAACAGTGGGCCAGCTCTACACCCTCTGCAGGATCTTTGAGGGTGCATGGGAGTTTGCCCAACCAGTCCACATGTGTTTTGTGGACTTGGAGAAGGCATTCGACCGTGTCTCGGGGGATCCTGTGGGGGGTTCTCCGGGAGTACGGGGTATCGGACTCCCTGATAAGGGTCGTCCGTTCCCTGTATGACCGGTGTCAGAGCTTGGTCCGCATTTCCGGCAATAAGTCGGACTTGTTTCCAGTGAGAGTTGGACTCCGCCAGGGCTGCCCTTTGTCACCGATCCTGTTCATAATTTTTATGGACAGGATTTCTAGGCGCAGCCAGGATGTAGAGGGGGTCCGGTTTGGTGACCTCAGGATTGGGTCACTGCTTTTTGCAGATGATGTGGTCCTGCTGGCTTCATCAGACCGTGACCTCCAACTCTCACTGGATCGGTTCGCAGCCGAGTGTGAAGCGGTCGGGATGAGAATCAGCACCTCCAAATCCGAGGCCATGGTCCTCAACCGGAAAAGGGTGGAGTGCACTCTTCGGGTCGGGGATGAGATTCTGCCTCAAGTAGAGGAGTTCAAGTACCTCGGGGTCTTGTTCACGAGTGAGGGAAGGATGGAACGGGAGATCGACAGGCGGATCGGTGCGGCGTCTGCAGTAATGCGGACTCTGCACAGATCCGTCGTGGTGAAGAGAGAGCTGAGCCGAAAGGCGAAGCTCTCGATTTACCAGTCGATCTTCGTTCCTACCCTCACCTATGGTCATGAGCTTTGGGTAGTGACCCAAAAAACAAGATTGCGGGTACAAGCGGCCGAAATGAGCTTCCTCCGTAGGGTGGCTGGGCTCTCTCTTAGAGATAGGGTGAGAAGCTCAGTTATCCGGAGGGAGCTCGGAGTAGACCCGCTGCTCCTCCACGTCGAGAGGAGCCAGATGAGGTGGTTCGGGCATCTAATCAGGATGCCTCTCGGACGCCTCCCTGGTGAGGTGTTCAGGGCACGTCCCACCGGTAGGAGACCCCGGGGAAGACCCAGGACACGCTGGAGAGACTATGTCTCTCGGCTGGCCTGGGAACGCCTAGGGGTCCCCCGGGAAGAGCTGGACGAAGTGGCTGGGGAGAGGGAAGTCTGGGCTTCCCTGCTTAAGCTGCTGCCCCCGCGACCCGCCCCCGGATAAGCGGAAGAAGATGGATGGATGGATGGATGGTATCGTGGTTCATTACAAGTTTTCTCCACTGGGTGGCACACTAAGACCACAAATGAATCTGGATGACTGCACAGCACAAATGAGCCAGCTGCACACACACACACACGAACACACACACACAGTCGTTGCCATTGTAGTTAAGGACTGGGCAGCATGAGGACAGAGCATGCACAGACAGTATGAAGATTGAATGGGAGAGGAACAATGTGCACATGTGGGTCCGCAGATCAAGAAGTATAAAACATAGACAGACCAAATTACACACATCTATAGATGAGACTTGTGGCTACATTTTGACGTTCGAATGGAGTCTGTAGCCGAAAGTAAGCAGGAATAATGTATATATTTTGAAATGTCTGAAAAATCATCAAAAATCATACATTTAAAACGCAAAATGTGCACTTCCTGTTGGATTTTGGTCAGGGGTGTCATGATTTGTAGGTCTTGATAAGACAAATAATTGAGTTTCTAGGTGGCGCTAGAGAGTTTGACGTTGTTTGTTTTTGCATTTTATCTAATTTTTTGCAAGACCTGAGGTGCATTCCAAATTTGGTGAGTTTTGGAGCAGGTTTAGGGTGTCAAATTAAGGCTCAAAGAGGCGGTAGAATAATAATAAACAACACAAAAACAATAGGGTCCTTGGCTCCAGGCTATAGGTGCATAGCAGGCTCATAGTTATAGGCTGCAGCCCATCATATGTGTAATTATACACATTTAAAGTCTCTTTAGCGTCAGCACTTGTTTTAGGATCCATTGTTTTCCTACAGTTCAAGTTCATTGGTCTCCCTCTTGTTACGTCACTTCCGGTTCGGCTTTTGGATTTCAATAGTAAAGACAAAATACTGGACAAAAAATTAATGTCACTGAACACCACTCTCAAACTGTCCATGGACACAGATCATGGTTAAAATGCCATAAAACGGTTTTGTTATAGCAAAGATTTAGAAAATAAAGGCAACATACTGGACATAAACAATGTTTTGTTTATTTTACATTTTATTGTTATGTTCTATGTGGATTTTTGGTGAAATGTGCTTTGAAAATCAACTGGCCTTTCCTTGTAAAATTGGAACTAACAATTGTATTGTTTGCAAAGCCATGACTGTTTTTTAAAAATTCTTTAGTGATTTTCTGTCCTTTCCATTTGACCAGTCCCTCTTTTTCACTACATTTCCACTACAGCTCAACAGAGAAACACTAAGAGGGAATCTGATGCTAAAAAGACTATAAATGTGTCAGATATCACTTGATATAATAACTCAGACTGCTGAAGCTCAATAGAAGCTGATCATCTACTTTTAAATGACTGTGTGGAAACACTGTGGATTTAGTCCTCCTGACAACTGACTGCTGGTTTAAAATACAGCTGAGAAATTGTGAACCTGTCCTTTAAATTGGGATAGGGACAAAGCAATTCCTTGTGTCAGTGATCTTCCTCCCATGAATAGAAGCATGTGTGTCAGTATGATGTCATAGTGCATAAATACACACATATGATGTCATAGTGATGTCATAGAATTTCTTTTGAAATAGGCAAAACTCTCAACCAGTTAATTAACTCAACCAGAGTACATTTCAACCACAAGAACACAACTCATCACCACAGGACCAAAACCTTAGGAGAAAGAAAATGTCTCAGTACAGTGAGGTAATTAATCAGTTCTTACATTTAAGAGCTTGAGCGGTACATTACTTGAGTTTTTCCTTTTTAGGCTACATTATCCTGGCAGTTGTTGCAACAAACACCAAATTTCTTTATCAGCTGTTTGTTATAACCAGCAAACAGACTTTTCTGCTGTAGAAAATTGATAATTGATGCTTGTACGTGAATTAATGCATGTTTGATAAAAAACAAACAAAACAAAAACTCAATCCGTTCAATCATGCCATATTAAGCGGTCACTGAGTGCAATAAGAGTTAATGAATGCAATATAAAGATACATGCATACCAGTTCATTAGAAATCTCACACCTGCACAGCTGTGTAGTCTTCACAAAATGTGTGTTGTTGAGTATATATTGTGTCCCATATATAAAATAAGGGACACAAGGCAGGTTCACAGTGACTGCATAGGGAAATAACTTAGCATGGTTTACTGGAGAATATAAAAAGCTCATATGAGTCATGAAAAGTATATGTAGGCACAAATGAGTTGTGACTACTGTAACAGTCCACCAAATTACAAATATGAAGTTACTTTGTCATTTATAGTAAACTTATAATTACTTTATGTATTATGCAACAGTAGTAGCATCAGTCTCCTAACAGTCTGCCTTTGTGTGTTTTTCTCCAACAGAATACAGATCTCGAACAAAGCTCTCTGAATCCAGACATGGATGATGAGGCAGAACAGATTGCCAACATGCTCGTCCCAGAGATATTGGATCGAGCTGCTGGCAATATTGAGGAACTAATGCAGTCTATCTGCCGGTGGGAAGCTGACGATTATGGCGACATGCGTAACCATAAATTGCAAAAGGAGTTGCACCGTTTCTTTGATATGCGGCGAGTGTTTGCAGAGCACCAGTCAGAAGAAGAAGAAGAAGAAGAAGAAGAAGAAGGGACAGAGATGGATGCAACAGAAGGACCATCGAAAAACACCAGAAAACAAAGTGGGGCCAAACGACACACTAGTGTGTTATATAAAAAAATCACATCTGCGTGGAAGAGCGTGAAGACTGTGAAGGGGTACTTCACGAAGATGGAGTCAGGCAGACAGAGCTCTTCACCTCCTCAAGAGGCAGCCTCCCCCACCTCAATGTGCTCTAAAGAAGACATCAGCATTGCCCCCAACACTGATGTGCTTACTGTTCCTCTGGACCTGGAGAATGTGGACAGTGTCACACCAGGAACATCTCAGGTCCAGCTGGAAGCACAGCAGGATGTAGATGAGGTCGTCCCCAGCGACGATGAGGACACAATGGATGAAAATGCATCCGGGTGGTGTCAACCACAAAACGACAAACAGGCTAGAAGACATACCAGTGTTTTGTATAAACAGATGAAGTCTGCCTGGAAAAATATGAAGAGTGTGAACCTGTTCACAAAGAAGAGAGAGGACAGGGATCACCCAGTTCCAGACCAGCTTGAGGAAGATGCAACCAACTCAGGCAGTCAGAAGAGCGCTTCACCTCCTCAAGAAGCATCTGCCATCACTTCAGTGCGCTCCAAGGAGGACATCGGGACTGCTGCCAGAACTGATCCCATTACTGCCCCACAGGAACTGGCAGATGTGGAAAATGCGGATGAGGAAGTTACATCAGTGGGATTCATGGAGGAAACCCTGGTTACTGCTATGGATGCAACACCAAGCGAGATGTCCCCCATGGCTGACCCGACAAAATCATCCAGTGAGTCAGACTCAAAAGCTGAGAGACAGGCTGTTGTCTCCAAAAAGAAGTCATTCTTCTCTCTGAAGAAGAGGAACAAAGTGCAACCAGTTGAGGAAGAGGCTCCCACATCAGGCAGTCAGAGTAAGCCGAGCTCTGCGCAGTCCAGTGAGGACACGAAGGTTGCTGTGAAAACAGACCTGAGCCCTGTTCCTCTGGAGCCAGTAGATGTGGATGAGCAGGCTACCATACCAATGGAGAAAGGTTTAGCACCAGAGCCATCCACCATCATCTCAGTACCATCAGTGGAGTATTTTGAAAAAAGGTCTTCAGTCACAGAAGACCTGGTGAAGGAAAGGGACCCCACCCCAAGACCCTCAGGCAAAGGCAAACATGGAACAAACATGGTTGCTATGAAAACAGACCTGAGCCCAGTTCCTCTGGAACTGATGGATGTGGATAATGAGGATGTCACACCCATTGAGAAAGATTTTGGATCAAAACCACCCACAGTAGAAGACCTGGTCATGGAAAGGGACTCAACCCCAAACATGGTTGCTATGACAATAGACCTGAGCCCTGTCCCGTTGAAACTGATGGATGTGGGCAATGAAGGTAAGGATGTTTCACCAGTGGGATTCATGGAGGAAAACCTGGTTACTGCTATGGATGCAACACCAGGAACATCTGAGACAAAACAAAGCGAGATGACCCCGATGGCTGACCCAACAAAGTCATCGAGTGAGTCAGACACAAATACTGAGAGACAGGCTGTTGTCTCCAAAAAGAAAAAGACAGAGACATTCTTCCCTCTGAAGAAGAGGAACAAAGTGTGCCCTGTTCCTCTGGAGCCAGTGGATGAGCAGGCCACCATCATCTCATCACCATCAGAGTATTGTGAAAAAAGGTTTTCAGTCACAGAAGACCTGGTGAAGGAAAGGGACCCAACCCCAGGACCCTCAGGCCAAGGCAAACATGGAACAAACATGGTTGCTATGAAAACAAACCCGAGGCCTGTTGCTCTGGAAAAGGTTGATGTGGACAATGAGGATGTCACACCTATTGAGAAAGATTTTGGATCAAAACCATCCACAGTTGAAGACCTGGTCATGGAAATGTACTCAACCCTACGACCCTCAGGTCAAGGAGAACAACCCAAATCTTCTCAGGAGGCCAGTGGAGTAGAAGCACAGCTCATTACCCTGAGAATCATCTTCTATAATATACTTAGGAACTTCTTTAAAAGCCTCACTGGAAAGTAAGTAATCTAATCCTCTTACTGAAACTCCTGTTAATTTGAATATGTTTGTAACATTTGTTGTGTTTGACTATTTTTGTCTTAACCTGTTGCTTTGTTTTTTATCTTTTTCAGACAGCTGAAGGACATGAACAGAGGTGTTTATTCCGAGGACGTGAAGGAGCAGATGACTGAAATGTGTATGAAGATATTAAGGCTCGTCATAGAGTGTATCACAAACAATCTGTCGGACGCCGTCAGTCAGGATGAATCCACAAGTTGTCCCACTTGTTCCCAGGACCACGTTAAACAGCGAGTTGGTCAGGACGCCCTGGAAAAGCTTCTCAGGAAGAGCTTCGACATCACTGAAGACCACATTGAGAAGACGATGAAAGGCTCCCTTGGCGAGGCTCTTTACGATGTATTAGATCACGACGACTCGATTGACATACCACCCAATGTCCCCGCAGTTATTGTGAAAACGGTCACTGACGAGCTCAACTCTATATTGTCAATGACCATACAGTCCTCACTGAACAAAGTCATCTCATGTTCCACTACTGCTGCTTGCTGCCAGTTTTCAAGCTGCAGAAAATGCAAGAAGATGCTGACGGCAGTTGTTGGGGAAATTAAATTCTGGCTGACCTTTCAAGACATTGCAAGTAAATTCAGCGATCACGCAGGTTCAGGACTGATTGAGAGTGCAAATGGCTCCAAAGACCCCAAGAACAAGTTGCTGTGGTGGAGCTGCTTCATGAGATGGCGGAAGAGTAAATTGGCTCTAAAGACACACCTTGAGGAAGCTATCGTGTTGTCATCAAGAGACATTTGCTCCTTGTCTCCTCAACCAGCATGCAGCATCTCTTCAGAAGACAACGAGGACATCACATCAGAGGAACATAGATGTGCCCCATCTCCATCCAAGAAAACAAAGGTGAAGAGGATAAAAAGGTCGTCTTCTTGCCTCTGCTGCTGTTCCTGTAATCCATTTCGGCTGTAAGAAGGTTTTTTTCAACCCTACTTTCCTTTCTCAACTCTATTTCTCCTCTTTCTACCCCTCTACCTACTTCTACTTCTCCTCTCCTATCTACTTTAATAAAATACCTAAAAAATAATATACATTCTCCTGTTTTTTTCCAACCTTTTTTGTTTGTCTGGTAAATTAATAATTGTCAGTGTCATGAATGTAACATAAAGTTTAAAAATGTTCAACAAAATTCAGATGTTTAACATGAATACATAAATAAAAAATACTACAAACACTGACAACCATGAATGAAACAGCAACATTTAAAGGGAACAAAACATGCTTTTTGTGATTTTCTGTCATTTTATACTGTTATAAATAAACAGATTCAAAGGTTCAAAACAAAAAAATCAATGAGCCACATGGAAATGCAGAAATATGTCCCTGGAAACTGAATTTAAATCTTTAATATTTGAGTTTGAATTTCTCAATTTGAATAATTTTATTAAAAAACTGAATTAGAATCGCATAATATAACTGTGTTGATATGTGAAAGCTCATGTTGGCATTTTATTTGACTATTATTTTGAACTAGATAAACTAATGAACTATGTCGTTAAAACGTCCTTTTACCTTCTCAGGGTTTTAAGAAAGGTCAAGCACCTTTTCTTTTTGTGTTTTTGAGACAATACTTAATGCATTTATGTCTTCTTGCTACAAACCATGTCAGAGACAGTCATATAACACTTTCATGTCTTTTAGAGATAGATAGATAGATGGATGGATGGATGGATGGATGGATGGATGGATAGATGGATAGATAGATAGATAGATAGATAGATAGATAGATAGATAGATAGATAGATAGATAGATAGATAGATAGATAGATAGATAGATAGATAGATAGATAGATAGATAGATAGATAGATATAGATGGATGGATGGATGGATGTTTTCTCTGATTTTCTTAGATATAAAACAATATGTGTTTTTGTCTCATTTGTCAATTCCTGTATTTTCCTTTATAAGAGCAATTCAGTCAACTGACTATTATTATTATCATATAAAAGCATGAAAGAATCAAAACAGACAGACTTAAAACCGAAAGAAATCAGATAACAAATAAAACAGTTTAATACAATTAAAAGCCAGAGAATGATCTGAGTGATATCCTGTAATGAACCGGGAGCCAGTGTGAGGATAGGAGGACGGAGGTGATGTGGTCTCGTTTTTCAGATGTTGTTAGTAAGTGGGTTGTAGCTCTCTGGATAAGTTGGAGGCAGGAAATGGTTTATTGAGGGATGCCAACAGTAGTCCAGTCTGGATGATATTAGTGTATGAATTACTCTTTCAAGGTCGGAGGATGAGAGGAAATGCCTGATTTTGGAGATGTTAGTTCGTCCCCACAGCAATAAGACTGACACAGCCACACACACACACACACACACACACACACACACACACACACACACACACACACACACACACACACACACACACACACACACACACACACACACACCTGCCACAACTGGACCAGACAGTGGAGTGTGCAATTACAATTACAATTTGAATTTTAACTCTTAATTCTTCATCTTTTTTTTGCACTTAACTTATTTCATCTTGCTATTGTTGTCTGAGTGGAAGTTTTGTTGTTTGATCTGTCTAACCACAGTAGAATAATAAATATTAAATATTGTATCACCTACAGTGTATTTAAGTGGACTTATACTAATAATGTAAATGGTTCCTGATCTCCATGGTTACCCAGATTAAATGTAATATTTAGAACAATAGTATTCCATTAGCTTTATTTAATATAAAAGTTATAATGTAAGATCATGCCAAACTAGACTCTGAGCATTTTCCAGGAGCAGCTTGATGGATGTGATTTTATTTAAGAGGGAAACAATGAGGGAGTCTCCTTGTTGTCCTGCTGCCATCTAGTGGACACATACAGTCATTACACTGCAGCGTGTCACATGTTTAATCTGAATGAGACGTAAACCAGCAGCAGAGACTCTACACTGCTCACATTCATATGAATTATTAATAGTTGATCACAGTTGACTTTATAAGACACTGGTGGACATTTAATATCTATGGAAATGACAGAAATACACGCACGCTTATACACCACTAATGTAATATTAGTCAAATAAACATTATATAACCTAAAAAACCTTTAATGTTGTGTACTTTAAATATTAAATTGTGCACATTGTATTAAAAGTTTTGTGTAATACATTATTAATATTTTACTTGTCACATATCATGTGTACTTTAAGCTATTTAAATACTGCACTATTTCTCAGTACTGTGTGATGTCATGAGCAGCAAAAGTTACACCTCAATCTATCTGCACCAAAACCAATGAATAAATATACTGTAAATATATATGTTATTATATTTAATATGTAGGCTTTTTTTTCATTACTTTGTTGTTATACTTTTTGGTTTAGGTGTTTAATATTTTTTTTTCAGGTTACCATGTGATAAAAGTTTGTAAGTATAATGATTGGAAGATGAGATGCTTTTCATGCTGCAGCTGTTTCAAGTGCAGCTTTAAATGATTCATTCATGTTCAAATATCAAAACAAGTGCTGACATACATTTCCGCTGCTTTTGTGTGATAACAGACTTTCCCGAACAGCAAACAAGCTAAATACCTTTTCACTTACTGAATGATTCATTCATGAATTGCTTCCTCTGCAGATTCACCACACACTGACCTCGTCTGAGTGTAAACTGAGACTGAAGGTTTCGATGTGGGAGGAAAAGAAACTCAAACTTCCCCCTCTGCACTTCTGGTTTTCAGTCTTCATACGGAGGTTAACACCTTTCTTAACTTTACAGAAACAGGAAACTGTCTCTGTCATTTCTGTGCTCTTTGTTCAGCAGGTTATATAAACATTAAATTACATAAAGAAAAGAAAATGAATAACTTGACTATAAATAACTCCAGGTTGGTAATGTCAGTCTGGATCGATCCATGAATATGTGAAATATCTTAATTTAACACAAATATGCAGAAGATAGATCTTAAAACATGTTAAAATCTCAACATTTACTGAACATTCATGAATCTTATTGAATTATTGAACTGTGATCCCTTATTTTAAGTCTAGCGCCACCATCATGTCAACATATTGATTTGTGACTAAATAACTGCCTCAGTTGTATTTTACATTTTGTGCTAATAAGTAAATGTTATCATAAGTATGGTGAACATTATGCTGAATTATACAAATGTAAATTATACATGTGTTTCCTGTTGTCACATATAAACCATCAGTAGGTTTAAAGGGTTCATTTAACAGACTGTAATGATTTGGTACTGACGATAACGCATCAGCTGACACATGAAGAATCTCTGACATCTATTCTGGATATTTACACACTTATCTGACAGACTTGTGTCCAATTTGAGGCTAATATGAAGCTTCAGCGTCCAAATGAGTCAAATCTTCATCTTCTATGTTTCAACGTTACAGTGTTTTTACTAGCAAAGTCTTTTTGTTACTATACTTCTACCACAGAGAAACATATATACACTATATATGTATATACTGTATATATACCATATATACTACACCACAGCTCAACAGGAAACACTAAGAGGAGATATGATGATAAAAACACTGGAAATACTACTACTACTACATAGAGTACTACTACTACATAGAGTACTACTACTACTACATAGGGTACTACTACTACTTCATAGAGTACTACTACTACTACATAGAGTACTACTACTACTACATAGAGTACTCAGATATCTCTTGATATAATAACTCAGACTGCTGAAGCTCAATAGAAGCTGATCATCTACTTTTAAATGACTGAGTGGAAACACTGTGGATTTAGTCCTCCATCACTTTACATTGAAGCACATTAGAAGGTTTTAATATCAGTATGAAGAACAGGAGGAATGATTACAGAGAGGAACCATTGAACAGGGTCGTAGTTGTTTGTTGTTAATGTAAAGATGACATCATTTTAAATAGAAAAGGCTTTGTCACCTCTTTCTTTTTTTAAATAACAGAGAACACAAACAGCGTTGGAGCTATTTTTATCTTCCATTTGTTTTGTGTTTGCGTCAGTGGAGCTGTGTGGAGCTGTGTGGAGCTGTGTGGGAGGCCGACCTGAAGAAAGGAACTGCCACCTACAGAGACGAGCTCATTCACACCGCAACACTGAGCCACCGCTTTACTTCACACATGTACAGAGAAGCATCATTTAAAAAAAGCTAGAAATGTTTCACTCATACTTCTGTGACTCGGCCTTCTTTTAAATGTGATAGTTTGTGTTGCAGCTCCGACATGTCCCTTAAGTGGTTTAATAATTCATGTTGAAGGCCAGACAGAGGAACACATGCAGCATTAAAAACCTACTTTAACACGACTCATTTAAAGGCATAAAATAAAAGATTTTAAAGCAATAAACATTAATATACTGATATAATAAACCCACTCCTCTGGTTTCAGGGTTACTGCAGTATTATGAGTGATGTAGTATGCAGTATTACAGTAAAAGTAGTGATACATTATTATATATGACATCATTAGATTATTAATAGTGAAGCATCAGTGTTAGAGCAGCATGTTACTGTTGTAGCTGCTGGAGGTGGAGCTAGTTTATACTACTTTATATACAGTTAGCTAGTTTATACTACTTTATATACAGTTAGCTAGTTTACACTACTTTATATACAGTTAGCTAGTTTATACTACTTTATATACAGTTAGCTAGTTTACACTATATACAGTTAGCTAGTTTATACTACTTTATATACAGTTAGCTAGTTTATACTACTTTATATACAGTTAGCTAGTTTATACTACTTTATATACAGTTAGCTAGTTTATACTACTTTATATACAGTTAGCTAGTTTATACTACTTTATATACAGTTAACTAGTTTACACTACTTTATATACAGTTAGCTAGTTTATACTACTTTATATACAGTTAGCTAGTTTAGTCCAGTGGTTCCCAACCTAGGGGTGGGGGCCCCTCCAAAGGGTCAGCAGATAAATGTGAGGGCTGCTGAGATGATTAATGGGAGAGGAAAGAAGAAAAAACAAAGTTCTAATACACAAATGTATTTTCAGTTTTTGGACTTTTTCTCTAATCTTTGATCTTTGCTGAAATATTGGATCATTTGAACATTTATTGAAATGAAAGCATGTGAGAAGTTTAGAGGGAAAAATCACTATTTGGTGGAGCTGTTAACAACTCATAGACATCTGAAATGTGAGCCGACTACACACTGCTTTTTGGTTTCATCTTTAACAATGTGTTGTATTTTAAAAGCTTGTTATATTATCCATTGAGTCAAATTTGCATCTGAAAAGTAACTAAAGCTGTTAAATAAATGTTGCAGTTATGAATTATACTCTCCTTTTAAACTAAGACTAAAATATTTAACATGTTCATCTAAACAACAGACACATTTACTGATAATAGAATCATTAGCTGCAGCTCTTTCTCTGATTATGAGTGTATAATCAGAGTTGTGTCAGACAGCAGCAGTCTGTCTCATGGCCCTGCAGCGTGTTCAGTCTCAACCTGTGATCTGAGTCTCTGTGAGAATCTGTCTGCTGTGATTATCTGGAGGCCAAACATCCAACCCAGAGACCCAAAACATGATGTCAGCTGCCCCGTCAGCTCCATCTGCTGCTGCTGTGGTGGATGACGACATGCTCACTGACCGAGCAGCGACAGCAGAGGGAGCCGCCATAAACAATGTGTAGGACCTTGACTGGCCGGCGGCTCGGCCTGAGCCAGCAGGCGAGGCCGCTGGAGCAAAACATGTTTTTCAGCGCTGGTGTCATGCCTGCCTGCTGCGATCCGCCAGGAGGGAGAGGGGGGTATTTATAGGCTGAAAATGAGCATGTGTCCTTCAAGACCACGTTGTCCAGACTCACAGGCCCAGAGGAAGCAGGCGGAGGAAGGCACACTTTCAGAAAAATAAAGTAGGACAAGAGAAACATACTGACAAATACAAAAACAAGTGAGAGGAGTCGCTGGAAAGTATCTCCTGAAAGCGGCAATAAAACTCTGCAGAAGTTTTGGAAAAACAAACGGTGTTTATTAAGACAACAAAAAAAGGCCCTGAATACTCAGGAACATTATCAGATACTTCGTTACGAAGCAGTCGAGGTGATTCTTCTTTACACAGAGAGAAAACAAGTTTAAAAAAACCAATTGAACTCCTCATGAGGAATTCCCAAAAAGGTGAAGAGCACCACAAAAGTGTTGTCATGTGACGGCCGACCCCCCCCCCCTAACCCCAACCCCCCCTTCACAAAAGCATTACAAACAAACAGTTACACATCACCCAAAGCCCTGTGGGAAAAGGGCGTGTTTTGTCTTCTTTCCCATGCCCCCCCCCCCGCTCCTCCACATGTTTGATGACCGTGTTCCCCTTTAAAAAAATAATGTTTACAAGAGAAATGTGGAGCTGCCTTTAACAGAGATGAAGTGTGTGGCGTGGTGAAACCCTGGGATCGAACCGTGTGCCGTGTGAACAGCTGGTGTATCAGCGTTGTTATGATACCACGAGGCTCATGTCACTGGTTTGACTGGTTGAGGTTTTGCGTAAACCGGTGAAATGAGCAGAGAGAGGAGAGGAGGAGGGAACACTTCCTTTCTTCCTTTCTCTTCTCTTTTCTCTGTGCAGCGTCTTTTTCTTTCTTTCTTTCTTTTCTTTTTTTTTTAAACACCCAGCATTAAAGATTGTAAACAAAATGGACAAAACTAAACCACTCCTACTGTAATAATAGGAATGGCTAGTTTACACTTCAGCCGTAAGAAAAAAACCCTTCCCTTCCCTCCTAACCCCCCCCCCCCAAAAAAAACACACATCATGAACAAAATAAGGGATGCAGTAGTGAATAAAAATATCACATATAATCCTGCCACTGTTCACTGCCAACCTTAAATTAGAAAATCTTGTTTAAAAAGGAAGTCAGGATTCATAGTCACACACACACACAGATGCTGATGTGTGTGTTTTTCCACTTTACACCTTAAACATTAGAAGCATTAACCAATCAGACGGAGGTGAAATGTGAATCACTTCCTGCTTTGGCTAATTGAGTACAGATTTTAAAGGTCTGTAAAGTGAATATTTTGGTGGCTCAGATCTCCACTGCACCCCCACCCCCTCCTCAAAAAAAAAAAAAACACTTCCTCCTCCAACAACAAGGAGACATTCAAACATAAACAACACTGACGCAACGTGACAGACGCTACGTACAAATGGATGAAAATGAATGATGAAAATTAGAAAAACAATAGCTACCAAAGTCCTGTGAGATTTATATTTGAACATGTCCACGTGTGTGTGTAGTATCAGTGTGTGTGTGTGTGTGTGTGTGTGTGTGTGTATGTGTGTGTAGTATCAGTGTATGTGTGTGTGTGTGAGTTCATCCATAGGGGAGATCAGCAGGGCACATTGTCCGCCGTCGCCTGCGGGAAATCTCCACAGTCTGCAGCCGAGAACTGCAGCCTCCTCACGGCCTCTTTGATCAGATTCCCCGATAAAATTAACTCCTGGAGCAACCGGTGCGGGTCGTCGTCCTCCTCCACGCTCATCCTATTTCTGTTCCACGGTTTTTTAAATTGGTCCCACTCCTGCTCACTAGATCCGGGGATGTGATAAGGGCTCGCCCGGCTGCTTCCCCGGTGTCCCCGCAGCCTCATGCAGCAGCCCCGGCGTTGTTTCTGCATCTGCACCGACGACGGAGCGACGACGGAGCCGGTGAGAGCCGCCGGTTTCACTCCACCGGTGCAACTGCTCCCGGTGAGCCCGTGCAAACAGGACATGGACACGGACACCGTCTTCTTCGGGTGTCCGCCGGTCGTGTTGTTGTTGTTGTGGAGCTGCAGAGCCTCGCCGATCTTCGTCACCAAAGCGTCCACCTCTTTGGAGTCGACGGTGACGGACTGCTCCAGAAAAATGTAGTTCTCCTTCCGACACGGCATGGCTGTCTGTCCGGTGTGTCGGTGACGGGGATCTGTCGGTGTGTGTCTACCGGGAGTTTTTATAGATAGATGTTAGAGAGTGGTTTTTTTTTTCAGTGATCGGGATGAATGAGAGCAGCCGGGCCGCTCCTCGCTCTCACACTAACCAACAACCCGACTGATTTGTAAACAATGGGTGACGCGTTGTGGACTGTACCACTATCCACACTTCGTTAAAGGGGTGCGCGTGTGTGTTTTTAAACCAAAACAACACTCACACTTTTACATAATTCACGCAATAATTAACCAACACAACCAATTACATATAAACGTAATTACACACAACTTTACATACATACGATTTACTATAATACACTTTATTTGTTGTTTTGTCAATGCTCCCACCCCCCCATGCTTTCACCTGACCGTGCTCCCGCCTTGGTACGCTCCTCCTAAATGGACATTACATAACTGCAACTGTCTATCCAGGCAAAACAAACAAAGCACATTGGGTTTTTTATATACCTTAGAAACATTTTTTTTAAATATCACAATGAAATGACCTCTCAGCGCATTTTATTTAGTCATTTATGTGAAGATGTCAGAACACATTGTGGAGAATAATTAGATAACGCCTCCACATTATGATGCTGCACCAAATATTTTGGATATAATTAAACTTTAAACGTTTTTAGTATGCTTTATTTTGACAGCAGCTGTTACTAAAAAAAACCCAGTGCCACCTCAGTATTTAGCTGATTTTTGATAGCTGATGAGACAGAAATGATCACACATTGTGACACATGTGAGTCTGTCTGCAGAGCATTTACACCTTGCAGTGTCAATATCTGCTTCTTTCATTTAGCCAATCTTCTCTGATGGGTCACAGATTTCTTTATATTAAAATAGAGCTTTTAAAATTAATGATCTTATCAAAAATCTCTCCAAAATAAAGGCTGATAAAACATGTGCAGGGGTAACACAGTTTAAATTTAGGTCACAATTTAGTGTGATAGTAATACATTTCCCTTCTATTTACTGTGTGCACTGGACCTCCAGAAATAGTCTTTATATAAGCTTTATATAAACTATCTGTAAATGCATGCATGCAGTAGAAACAGTTATGATGATGTTTGAGAGAGCAGCCGCCTCTGGCATGCCGCGTGTATACAGTGACAATAGGAGAGGAGGGAGGGTGTGTATCTGTGGGAGAACATGGTGTACATTTCTGTTTCTGAGAAACAGCAGCCGGGGTAAACCCGATGCTCCAGTCAAAGAGAGAGCCCTCATCGCCATATAAGGAGCTACTATCACTGCTGCCACGTGGTGCTTCAGCCAATCAGAGGGCTTAGCTGAGGTTTCCTGTGTGTGTCAATGGCAGCAGCAGCAGTCCACTCATACTGAAATTCAGGGAGGTTGTGACCGTTAGGAGTGACACCAAAAAGTGAAACCGCGAGAAAAAAAAAAAAAAACAGTCATCACTTCCTGTAACTTAATTATTCATATACACTGTTTACTTTGCTCCAAGTCAAAGTTAAACAGTTGGTGTCATATGAATAAATGTATTCTTCTATCACACATATAAGCATCAACTTACATTTATGGTTCATTTACAGTGCTTACAAAACAATGTGTTATCTGTTTAACTGTTAACTTACTCATATGACCTTAACTGTTGACACAAGGAGAAATACATTATGACTCCTTCAAAGTGAACAAACATCCCCTCCCAGGTTTTCTGTAGCATGTTTGAGTATGAATCAGGTTTAGGCCTGATAGATGACTGACAAATACACATACACATGCCAACAATGGTGAGGCAGAACAAGCTCTCCTCATTATGAATATCAGGTTATAAATGACCAGGCTATTTTTGAATATGTGCTGTGATGAATTTTAGAATTAAATGAATGTTGTTTTATAACACAGCTGCAGAATAAGAGGAGGTATTTTCTATAAGTGTCTTTTATCAATGAACAGTAACCTCATAGATACAGGTAATACCAGCTCACAGCAATATGAAGTGCTGCAGTGTTTTGGTGTTGTATAAACTTTCAGACTCATGGATCAGTGACTCATCGCGGCTCTTGTGGCTCATGTGTCATCATCTCACTGGTAAGTAAATCAACACGTCTCCAACGTCTTTTAAATGCAGCGCTATGTCTCGCCTGAAAGTTTGTAACACTATTAATACAGCAGAGGAATAAAGTAGGCCATCAGCTGCTCAACTACTAGTCTGTATGAGTTCAATGAACCAGTGTTTACAGATAGAAGATACTTTTACTTTTTTAAAACCACAAGTCAGGCTTTGGATGCATGCACAGCACCTGTTAGTGGATCAGATCAGTGACAAATAAAAGCTGGCACGATGAGCGATTCATAAATATCTCAGTTATAAAAGCAGCATCAGGTTTGTTCAAATGTACATTTAGTATTTTTATTGGTTTTATATCATTTGAAATGACATTTGTACCTTTTTTTTTACCAAAAGTAAGACTGAATGCTCCTGAAAATGTCACATGGTGTAACCACAAAAGAATGATAAATATTAAATATTGTATCACCTACAGTGTATTTAAGTGGACTTATACTAATAATGACTGTAAATGTTTCCTGATCTCCATGGTAACCCAGATGAAATGTAATATTTAGAACAATAGTATTCCATTAGCTTTATTTAATATAAAAGTTATAATGTAAGATCATGCCAAACTAGTTGATATGCTGTTTTATTGACTATTTACTGTTTTTAAGCAACGTTCAATTATTTGGTACAAAGTTTTTATGGTTACACCACTTAGACATTTTTACCATAATCCTCTAATATATTCTCCTTCCTTCCTTCCTTCTTTCCTTCCTTCCTTCCTCCCTTCCTTCCTTCCTTCCAAAGTTTTTATGGTTACACCACATAATCACATAATCCTCTAATATATTCTCTCTAAATGGATTAAAAGCAGAAATTTGATGCTGGGTCGACAAAAAAAGAATGTGTGAAGTTGTGAAGTTATTCATACGTTTATTTTCACATTTTAACCCTTTAAATTTAACCTAAACCACATGGACACAAGAAACGTGTCACTGACTGCTATATATATATATACATATATATATATATATATATATATATATATATATATATATATATATATATATATACATATATATATATATATATATACATATATATATATATATATATATATATATATATATATATACATATATATATATATATATATATATATACACATTTATACACATGTATGCAGTCTGATCTTGTAGCTGAAATGCTGTTTTTACAGGAACATGATTCAAATCAACTTGTCAGCTGCCAAAGATTTGATCTGAACTCTATAGGTTTTTATGGTCTTAAGACAAATATGACCCCATAATTAAACCAATATGAAGGAAACACATATATATATTTGTTCTGTTTGGTTAGAGCTGGTAGTTGAACCTGACCAAAGGACCAAAGGACAAGGGATCCAGAAAGAAGCGAGAGAGAAGCACCTGATCTGTCTTAGTAGTAATTCAGTGAAATAAACCTTTAAAAGTACTGAAACAATGAAGCGGGATGGACGAAGAAAAGGAGGAAATCAGAAAATCTCTGAGCTTTATGTCAGAGGAAGTCACCAAACAACAAATCAAACCAGTCAAACTAATGGAGGAACTGGACTGGAGACCAAACACCAAACATATGCAGCGGCTGCGTCAGTCCCAGACGACCCAACACATGAACTACAGTCCTAGTTGGACCAACATCTCTCTGGCAATCTTACAAATGTGTAAAGGCACCAAACAGGATTGTTATGTGTCCACACCCTGATCACCCTGTCTGTGTGTGAGTGTGAGAGAGTGTGAGAGAGAGTGTTTTAGTCTCAACACTTGATTTGGGAATAATAATAACTCCAGAATAAACTCTTCTGATTCACAACAGGAGTCATAAAAACATGTTATTATCAGCTGTCCTGTAAACAGAGAGCTGTCTGTGAGTCACGCTTTAAACAGCACCTCCTTCCACCGCTGCCTTCATTGTGTTTAAACAGAAAAGGAAAAAAAAAGAAAAAACCCCGTCCACAACACGAGGAAGTGAGGTGGCTGGAAACTGGGTCACACACTTCCTCATTCTTTCATGTCTTCCTGTACGTGAGTCAGCGGCGGCGGTAAACACACAATCCCTGTTTGTGCGGAACGGCAGCTGCTGTTTTCACACGTTCACTTTGTTTGTGTGTGACCTCATCCTTCAGCTTCAGCTTCTCTCTGTGTGAGTAATACAGGAAGTGATAGGAAGACGAGATAACAGAGAACATTCAGTTTGGTAAACTATAATGATGACTTCCATTGTGTTTGGGTTGATGATGTTTATATGTGTCCATGTGGTTTAGGTTAAATTTAAAGGGTTAAAATGTGAAAATAAACGTATGAATAACTTCACACATTCTTTTTTTATGGACCCAGCATCAAATTTCTGCTTTTAATCCATTTTGAGAGGATATATTAGAGGATTATGGCAAAAATGTCTAAGTGGTGTAACCATAAAAACTTTGGAAGGAACGAAGGAAGGAAGGAAGGAAGGAAGGAAGGAAAGAAGGAAGGAAGGAAGGAAGGAAGGAAGGAAGGAAGGAAGGAAGGAAGGAAGGAGAATATATTAGAGGATTATGGCAAAAATGTCTAAGTGGTGTAACCATAAAAACTTTGGAAGGAACGAAGGAAGGAAGGAAGGAAGGAAGGAAGGAAGGAAGGAAGGAAGGAAGGAAGGAAGGAAGGAAGGAGAATATATTAGAGGATTATGGCAAAAATGTCTAAGTGGTGTAACCATAAAAACATTGGAAGGAAGGAAGGAAGGAATGAATGAAGGAAGGAAGGAAGGAGAATATATTAGAGGATTATGGTAAAAATGTCTAAGTGGTGTAACCATAAAAACTTTGTACCAAACAATTGAACGTTGCTTAAAAACAGTAACTAGTCAATAAAACAGCATATCAACTAGTTTGGCATGATCTTACATTATAACTTTTATATTAAATAAAGATAATGGAATACTATTGTTCTAAATATTACATTTCATCTGGAGAATCATGGAGATCAGGAAACATTTACATTTTGTTGTGGTTACACCATTTGACATGTGCTGGGTCCACACAAAAAAAGGCTGTGTGTTTAACCCCTTTAAATTTGACTAAACCACATGGACACTTAAATACGCTGTAGGTGATCAAATATGTAATATTTATCATTCTTATGTGGTTACACCATTTGACATTTTCAGGAGCATTCAGTCTTACTTTTGGTAAAAAAATGGTGCAAATGTCATTTCAACTGATATAAAACCAACAAAAATACTAAATGTACATTTTAACAAACCTGATGCTGCTTTTATAACTATTTTTAAACATATTATTGAATTGATCATCTTACCAACCTTTATTTATCACTGAGTCATATATGTTGTCTGATATGAGCCGATTTATTTTCTAAAGTTATATAAGCAGCATTTTATGTATATTTGATTTGATTCAAGTTAAATATATGTATGATTTTTTTTGTTCTGTGTGTTTTTTAATTTAAAGCTAATTATAATCATTAAATTCACAGTGAAGTTTACGGTTTCAGTGCAATGATGTCATTTTATACAATAAAGTTTACTGTCAGACTACTGAATATCTCAGTAATATCTGTATCAGTCAAGTAAGTATTGGTTGGGCCCTAGTCCAGTGTGAAGGATTTAGTAGCATCTCACACCCCCCCCCTCCCCCTGCATGTTTCAGGTAGCTCCTCCTCTTTCACACGCCTGATTCCTATGAACTCGTTATCAAGCTGCTGAAGCTTGTTTAGGGTTTGATAAGGAGTTAATTATTAGAGTCAGGTGTGTTAAAGTGGAGAGAAACCTAAAACATGAGCAGGGTTGGAGAACACTGCTGTAGGAGAACCAATTGTGGCCAAAATACTCAGTGTTTGATTTGTCCATTCTGGGCACCTGTAGAAAGTGATTTAAAGTGATTAAAACATATTTACCAATTTCATATTCCATTTCTGCTGGATGCCACTGAATGCAACACGCTGCATCTTTAAAGCAGCTGAAGGTCTGATGTGTCAGTGTGTGATGTGTTTGAACCTCAGAGACTCTGCAGCTTCCTCTCAGCTTTACGGAGCTTTATAGTTGACTTTCAGCTCATTGTTCTTCTGTAACTTTACTGTTCTGGTTTCCACTGTTCACTTCCTGCTCAGCACCAAACAGCAAACACACACAGTTATCTGTAGACTCGCTGCTGAACATAGTGGAGCATTTAGATGTTTCCCTCAGGTGCTGGTGGAGAGTAAACACAGAGCTAAAAGAGAGAGATGTCTAACAGTAGAAACAAACCATCATGTGCATCAGTTCATATCGATGTTAAACACGTTTTATCTGATTCAGATCATAGATAAACAGTCAGTATGACGCTGTACATCACGAGACTTTATCTGTCGTAAACTTTACACTACTAGTATTTTTGTTGGTTTTATATCATTTGAAATGACATTTGTACCATTTTTACCAAAAGTAAGACTGAATGCTCCTGAAAATGTCAAATGGTGTAACCACAAAAGAATGATAAATATTAAATGTTTTATCCACATAGAAAGAAAGAAAGAAAGAAAGAAAGAAAGAAAGAAAGAAAGAAAGAAAGAAAGAAAGAAAGAAAGAAAGAAAGAAAGAAAGAAAGAAAGAAAGAAAGAAAGAAAGAAAGAACGAACAAGAAGTAGGAGGAGAGGGAGAAAGAAAGAAGGAAAGAGAGATAAAGGACAAGAAGTAAGAGGTATGAAAGGAAGGAAGAAAAGAAAAGAGAAAGAGAAAGAAAGAACAAGAAGTAGGAAGAAAGGAAGAAAGAGAGAAAGAAAGAAAGAAACAGAGGTAACCACAGTAGAATGATAAATATTACATATTTTATCACCTACAGTGTATTTAAGTGGACTTATACAAAATAATGACTGTAAATGTTTCCTGTACTCCATGGTTACCCAGATGAAATGTAATATTTAGAACAATAGTATTCCATTAGCTTTATTTAATATAAAAGTTATAATGTAAGATCATGCCAAACTAGTTGATATGCTGTTTTATTGACTATTTACTGTTTTTAAGCAACGTTCAATTATTTGGTACAAAGTTTTTATGGTTACACCACTTAGACATTTTTGCTATAATCCTCTAATATATTCTCCTTCCTTCCTTCCTTCCTTCCTTCCTTCCTTCCT
The DNA here is from genome assembly GCF_027409825.1 of Scomber japonicus. Classification (NCBI taxonomy): domain Eukaryota; kingdom Metazoa; phylum Chordata; class Actinopteri; order Scombriformes; family Scombridae; genus Scomber; species Scomber japonicus. The sequence continues at coordinate 32,944,566 of NC_070587.1, read as the reverse complement.
TCCAAAGTTTTTATGGTTACACCACTTAGACATTTTTGCCGCAATCCTCTAATATGTTTTCCTTCCTTCCTTCCTTCCTTCCTTCCTTCCTTCCTTCCTTCCTTCCTTCCTTCCTTCCTTCCTTCCTTCCTTCCAAAGTTTTTATGGTTACACCACTTAGACATTTTTACCATAATCCTCTAATATATTCTCTCTAAATGGATTAAAAGCAGAAATTTGATGCTGGGTCCACAAAAAAAGAATGTGTGAAGTTATTCATACGTTTATTTTCACATTTTAACCCTTTAAATTTAAACTAAACCACATGGACACATATAAACGTCATATGCCGATATCAGCAGACGGATATATCGGTCGGACCTTTAAGTAATCACAAACAAAGCTGGACGCTGCTGCGACCCTGTAGGGACCCTGCATGGTCACAGATCAGACTCCTGGCTCGCTCCCAAACCGCTCCCTCTGTCGACTGTCACTCTGCATGAAGTCACACTCACAGCTGTGCAAGCTACGCTGCTTTTAGAGGCATTTATTTATACTCCAGGGCACATTCACACCAACAATAGCCCGCCGTTTGAATACTGTGAGGAGCTACGTTGGTGTTGAAATATGAGACAGGAAGTCCAGTTTGAAGGCTCGTCAGAAAAAGACTTTGATTGAGTGATACTTGATTTTTTTTAGAGGCCTATACTTGTATTTCAAGGTTTAAAAAAGCAGCGTATATTAATTTTCTGTTATTAATAATGAGGTAATACCTGCTTGTCTATTCATACTGTCTGTATTTGTATGACTATATGTAAAGATGTGCAGCTGTACATGTATAGACATCATTTCCTCTCTGAGATGCCAAAAGTAGAAGCACATAATGTTGAGCTAGTTTAACCCTCGAGTCAAGGAAGGAAAGGAGGAAGAAGGAAGGAAAGGAGGGAGGGAGGAAGAAAGGAGGGAAGGGAAGGAAGGAAGGAAGGGAGGGAGGTAAGGAAGGAAGGAAGGAAGGAAGGAAGGAAGGGGGAGAGGGAGAAAAGGAGGAAGGAAAGGAAGGAAGGACAGAGGAAAGAAGGAAGGTAGGAGGGAGGGAGGAAAGGAGGAAGGAGGGAGGAAGGAAGGGAGGAAAGAGAGGAAGGAAAGAAAGAGAGAAGGACAGACAGAAGGAAGGAAGGTAGGAAGGAAAGGGAGGGAGGGAGAGAAAGGGAGGAAGGGAAGGAGGGAGGAAGAAAGGAGGGAAGGAAAGAAGGAAGGATGGAGGGAGGGAGAAAGGAAAAGAGGAAGGAAGGAAGGAAGGAAAGGATTGAAGAAGGAAGGAAGGGAGGGAGGAAGAAGGAAGGAAAGAAGGAAGGAAGGAAGGAACATTCAAAACAGACGGGGTCAATTTAATCTATCTGATATCATGCGTTCCTATTTCCTTAAAAAGTCGTAAGAGATGCAAAAATAATCAATTTGTTCCTAATATTTTATGTTGAAAGTGGACAAAATATCGTGAACACCTTTCAATATAACTCATAACTCCATTACACCACCATCACCACTACAACCTCAATAACACACATCAAGATGACAACGTAGCTGAGTTCAGAGTTTATGGCAGTTTTATGGTGTTCCTAATAAAGTGTCTGAGAAATGTTCAATAATTCACTCTGAGATGTCGAAAAAGAAGAAGTATAAAATAATATAAAAAAATATACAACGATAGAGTCAAACCTGTACTCAATAAGTCAAATCATTCAAATTACTTGAGCAGATATGATTTAATGGAGTTAATATATTTGACTTAAATAGAAAAGAAATGCATTAACCTTCCTGTCGTCCTCCCGGGTCAAATTGACCCCGTCTGTTTTGACTGTTCCTTCCTTCCTGCCTTCCTTCCTTCCTACCTTTCTTCCTTCCTTCTTTCCTCTATCCTTCTTTCCTTCCTACCTTTCTTACTTCCTTCCTTCCATTCTTCCAGCTTTCCTTCCTTCCTTCCTCCTTTACTTCTTTCCTCTATCCTTCTTTCCTTCCTTCCTTCCTTCCTTCCTTCCATCCTTCCAGCTTTCCTTCCTTCCTCCTTTCCTTCTTTCTTTCTCCCTTCCATCCTTCCTTCCTCCTTTCCTTCCTTCTTCCTCCCTTCTTGCTCCCTTCCATCCTTCCTTCCTTCCTTGACTCAAGGACAACAGGAGGGTTAAGAGCGAGTTAGCAAAGACAACTTTAATGTTTTGAGGCGGTTGATGTGATGTTGCCAAAAGTTTGAGCTCAGAATATAATTAAAGGACTTTTTTGGGAGGGGGGGGGGGGGGGGGGGGGGGTAACTGTGCACCGCGACTAATTTCAGCGTTGTATCTTTAAAATTCGGCCTCTTCTGAGTCGCCGCAAATCCTTTAAACTTTTCCTTTTGTTGGCGTTATTCTGACTGTCCGTACTTTACTTTATGAGCGGCTGTGGAGCCACTGAAGCCGGCCGAGCTGAATGGAGAGCGAGCAGAAAAAGAAAACAGGCCTTTCAGCCAGAGGATCAACTTTGATAGCAGTTGGACGGCCGCCAGCGACTCGAGTTCACCGGGTTTGTTTCCTCCATTCAGAGAGAGAGAGAGACACAGAGAGAGAGAGAGAGAGAAGCCATTTTTATATCGCCTCTCTCTCTCTCTCTCTCTCTCTCTCCACCCCCCCTCCTCGCTGAGGAATGTGAGGAGGTTGCACACGGGCAGGAAGTAATATCAAAGGATTTATTTGTTGCTGTGCTGTGTGCTTGTGTTGTGTTTTGGCTGTGTGTTGTAAACATGAACAGAAACATAATCATCACAACTTTACTTTATTAATAGAAAATTCTCAAAAAAAAAAGAAAAAGAAAAAAAAGACTTTTTTCTTTGCTGTGAAATAATGTTCCTGGAGAGTTAACACATGTCTCATTTATCTTATTCTCACCACATGGCCAAAAGTGTGAAGGCAACTGTTTGTTATTCCTTTTCTGTTTCTGCCCCCCCCCCCCCCCACCCCTCCTTTAAGAAAGCTGCACAGAGCTCTGGCCTTATAGATTACAGCAATTAACTTAATTAGTATAATATTACAACAACAAGTGGAAATGATGGTAAATACTATCTATGCAAATGACAACAACACAAAAAACTCCAGAATATTCCTTTAAATCAAGAACCAAGTTCAGTCAGAGGTTGAACAGTTTAATGATTAATGTGAGACTGAGAGTAAACTCCACTGAGGATTAGATTCAGTTGTTCTACACTTTAAAGTCACTTGATCTGATTTTCACAGTTATTTGTTGAGGTTATGAACTTTAAGCACATTTTTTACTGAGTCAGATGAGTCAAAAATACATTCAATAAATGTAAAGCAACAAAAGTCCATAAACTCTGTCAAAGCTTTTAGATTTAGGCTCAAAAACACAGATAAATGTTTAGGTTAAAGCAGCTATAATCTATATTGTTATATTTATACCACAGTCTGATCTGTCAGTGTTAATGTGTTTGACTCATTTATGACATTAATTACTATCTAAATAAATTTAGTATTATGGCCTGAATCAGAAACTACTGTAATATTTCAATATATTTATTAATAAGGAAAGATCATTAACTCACTGGTAAATACTCATATTTAACAAGGCCAATTTACTAATATATAGCCTAGGTAAAACATGTGTACAATGTTACAAATTCATAGATAAATAATCAATAATATGACTCTCAGTAATGTTGGTCAAAACTCACTACCTCACTCATGAACTCTTATAGTTAGGGTTATGGTTTGGGATCTATCTATCACATCTATCTTTGGGTGTTTGTTGGTCAGACTCAGGACAGGCTGCAGTGTCAGAATAAAGACATGATAGTCAATGCAAGTTAAAGATATCTTGGGAACACGGCTCTTCCTTTAGGCAAGGCAGGTTTATTTATATAGAACATTTCATACACAATGGCAACTCAATGTGCTTTACATAAAACAGAAAAACATGTAATTTGAGCCATTACAATTAACCCCCCCCACACACACACACACACAAACACACACACACACACACACACACACACACACACACACTAATAATAAAAACAAAGTACAGAAAAATAGAAAGAGAGAAATAAAATGCTAGAATAGAGCTAGATTGCAGCATAAAATAATAAATTAGCTTTAAAATCATTAAAAGAACATAGAATGCAAATTAAAATGTAAAGTGCTTTAAAAGAGCTCAATCATAAGCACAGGAGAAGAGAAATGTTTCTAACCTGGATTTAAAAGTGTTCACAGTTGGGGCTGATTTCAGTTCTGCTGGTAGTTTGTTCCAGTTGTGTAAAAGCTGCTTCATCATGTTTAGTTCGAACTCTGGGCTCAACTATCTGACCTGAGTCAGTAGATCTCAGAGCTCTACTGGGTTTATATTCTACTAACATGTCATTCATGTATTCTGGACCTAAACCATTCAGTGATTTGTAGACCAGTAGCAGAACTTTAAAATCTATTCTATAGTTGACTGGGAGCCAGGAAGGAAGGACTCTCATCTCTCTCAGAATCAGAATCAGTGTTCATCCTCTGACTGCCACACATCTGCAGGACGGGACCACCAACTCTGTATAAAGCCGTTTATTAAAGCTTCAGCCGGCGATGTTTGATGCTGACAGCTGAAAACTCAGCGGGGAAGGTCAGAGTGCTCCATGTTCACAAAGCTGCTGTCTGGCTGCTGGTATGCGTCATTGAGCGGTTCCCCCAGTGTCCAGCGGGAGGACATCACCAGTCTGACCCTGGTCAACTCTGCAGCCGACCAGGAGCTTCATGAACCGTCTCTGAAACTGGTTTGTGTTGGGGTTGGCCTCCTGGGAATACAGATGGGGTTTTTGTTGTTTGTTTTGTTATTTTGCAAATAAGATACATATTTTTTGGACATTACACATTTTACAAACCTGACACTGAAGAAAAGCTCAAGATAGTCCTGGCAGAGCTTGTATATCAAGAACACTACAGTCATTTTCCTGAACATATTGTACAAATTGTGGACTACTGCGCAACACTGTTACTATGGTCTGTCTATGAATGTTTCACTTTGTGTTTGGTCCTAAAAGGTGACCAAAAACATCAACTTCACTTCAATAAATCAATTCTGGACAATCAGAGATCCTATCGATTGTCTGGGGATTTCTAAATACAAACCTGCACCTCTTTGACATGCCATACTGGAAATGATGTTCTCCACATGACCTGCAGGGACGTGCAGTTTAACTCCCTAATTTACTCTCTAATTGTTTCCACCCAGTTTTAACGAGGAAAGCTGGGAAATTGTCTTCAGTCTCTCATTGAGGAAAGGGTTTAGAGACTTGTACTTGTGCTGAGACTTAGACTTGTGAGCTTAATGCAGAGATATTATTCTATGTGAGGGAACTGACATTTTTATAAGTATTCAAAATGAACCGTAATAACTTATTTTGTTGCTTTGTTGTCAACAAACTTTGGACGATTACTTTCAGAGCGTCTCAAAGGAAATGACAACACTGGAACTAAATATCTGCACAACCAAGTTCCACCTTTAGGAAAGAAAGGAGGAAGGGAGGAAGGAAGAAGGAAGGAAAGGAGGGAGAGAAGAAGGGAGGAAGATAGGAGGGAGGGAGGAAAAGAGGAAGGAAGGAAAGAAGGACAGAGGAAAGAAAGAAGGAGGGAGGGAGGAAAGAAGGAAGGGAGGAAAGAAAGAAGGAGGGAAGCAAGGAAAGAAGGAGGGAAGAAAGGGGAATGGAGGAAGTACAGACAGAAGGAAGGAAGGGAGGAAAGAAGGAACAGTCAAAACAGACGGGGTCAATCTTCCTGGACGTTCTGCTGACTCCTCTAGAAACTACCAGCATATGATCCCAGTGGAAGACTTTGGATTACCAGTAGTTTGACGTTGTAATGATGACTTTGGGACTCCAGTAGCTTCCACATGACGCTCTAACTGAGAGCACATTCCAACATTTGAGGCATGGCCGTCCGTGGTTACGGCCCACACACTGATGTTACAGTCACGTACTGTGTGAAGAATGTGAGTCACATGTTGGACCTGTACTTCTGCTGTCAGACTATGTGAGAGGTATTACTAACCCTGTCATTTTCTGTAATGATGGATTATAAACTGTCTGCCTTCAGTTCAAGCATGAGGCAAACATCCCTAGATGTATCCATGCACATATCCGGGGTTGGGTCATGGTGGCTTTGGGCTGAGCAATGAAACCCAGACAACTTTCTCTCCAGCAACGCTCATAAGCTCCCAAGGCGTTCCCAATGCCAGCAGAGATATGTAATCCCTCCAGCATGTTCAGAGTCTCCTCCCAGTTGGACACCTCTAAAGGAAGGCATCCCTCGATCCAAATAATGGCCTTCTCTTTCAACGCTGGTAGCATGTCTTCATCTACGCCTGGCTCACCGTTAATAGGTTTCATTCACCTAAAATGAGTTAAAGCGATGGTTCGGCGTAATTTCGACCTAGTGTCATATGCACCATGAGGTCTATCTAATCAGCGCCTCAGCCTTCTACACTTCTACAGTAGTACAAATAGGGTCTTTACTCATGAATCCATGCATTGGAAAGTTTGTAAGTACACCAGGAGTTTCTTAAAATAACACTTACCTGATGGCTTTTACTGCTGCTACTGCTAAAGATGGAAACATCGTCAAAATATCGCGAGATCATGCACAGGTCTTTAGATGTGCTATGCGGGATCTCGTGAGTTCACACGCTATTTCCGTGATCACGCGATATTTCGACAATGTATCAATGAACAAACTAAACTGAATTGCAGATAAACGATGACTTCCTGTCCTGCAGCAGCCGCTATGCTTCGTGGTTAAAGAATGAAATTAAAAAGGACTTGATGATAAAACATATTTGGTGTCACACATTCTTTCATCCTTTTCAGCTTCTACAAGTCAAAGCTTACTCTTAATACCTGAAAAACTAAAACTAAGATTAAAACTAAATAAAAACCAAACTGAAACTACTAAATCACTTGTTGAACTAACTAAAACTAAACTGAAATGAAAAAGCAAACTGAAAAACTACATAAAAATAAAAACTAAAGAAAATTTCAAAACTATAATAACCTTGCTCTCCACGTGAACTTTGTTGCTCTATAATAATGAGCTGACACTTCAACATAAACGCACATTGTTTTGAGACACTTGATGAATTAACTCATTCTGTTATGTTTTTCTTGGAAAGTCAGTCTACAAAAATGCTGCTGAATGAACTTGAAGCAATCTCTATGTCATGTTTTCAATGATATAAAGTTGCGCAATCTTCCAAGCAGTAATGTACACTGCATGCTGAGGTGCACATGTACACGAGGGGGTGAAAAGACATTTTTGTCCGCATGCCTCCACCCCCCACCCCTTTTCTGCTGCCTCCACCCCTGAAACAGTGTGGGACTGATGAACAGAGATTACATAATGACAGTCTGTGAAAGTGCTGGGGAACAGAAACCTGATCGCTTTACCTCCCATTACTGTTTCTGTGAATGTACACAGTGGAGTTATGTAACACTGCTTCATGCATGTGTGGGTGTGGTATGTATACGTGTGTGTGTGTGTGTGTGTGTGTGTGTGTGTGTGTGTGTGTGTGTGTGTGTGTGTGTGTGTGTGTGTGTGTGTGTGTGTGTGTGTGTATGTGTGTGAGGGGGTTTAAACTTTTGCTGACTGGACTGTTTTGTTGTCACAGTGAGCTATAGCGTCACTCCCTCTTTGCACAGATTGACCAACTTTCTGTACAGTATTTCTCTCTGTGTTAGTTTTGGTTTTAACCAAAATGATTCTTATGTTATTTCCCTGAAACACTGACTCTTTCCTGTCATCACATGCCGTCATCTACAACAATCTTTAGTATGCTGGAAACACGTGGACAGGCCAGCACATAACTTACCTGCCTTCAGTCATGGAAAGTAACTAAAAACATTTACTTATGTACTTAAATACACTTTTGAGGTACTTTTCCATGTGATGCTACTTTCTACTCCACTACATTTATTCAACAGCTTTAGTTACTTTTCAGATGAAGATTTGACAAAAAATGAAATAATATTGAGCTTATAAGTGCATGCGGACCCTTAACAAAAAAGATTAATGTATATTTGTGTCTATTTGTCATGTTTCAGTTCTTTAAGTTGTTTGGAGTTCCACTAAAGACACATTTCACCTCACATGGTTTTAAGTAAAACTCTACAATAGTTCATGAAATGCAAAGATTAAAGGCGACTGATTCTGCTCATTTACAGCTCTAGATTTTTATTATGGGTCCCAACATGAGCTCCAGTCTCTGATTGAAGGAAGGGAGTAAGGAGGGAGGGAGGGAGGAAGGAAAGAAAAGGAAAGGAGGAAGGAGGGAAGGAAGGAAGGAAGGAAGGAAAGGAGTAAGGAGGGAGGGAGAAGGAAGGAAGGAAGGAGTAAGGAAGGAGGGAGGGAGAAAGGAAAGAAGAAGAGCAAAGAAAGCGGGAAGGAGGGGAAGAATGAAAAAAAATTAAAGATTGAGGCAGGAAGGAAAGGAGCATAGGAGGACAACAGGAGGGTTAATGTCACAAAGCTTCCTTCAACTCTACAACTTAAAAACAGAAAACATACTGCTCAGTCCCCCAAAATAGTCCCCCCCCGCCCCCGTCAGTCTTGGTCCTCTATCCTCCGACCATGAAGCCCACTACCAGATGTCTAGGAGAAGTATCAGACTCAGATTTAAAACGTTATCTAGTCTCACTTCCTGCAAATAAGAAGCATCTACAGAATGAAGCTGGTGCTCTACCCTAACCCTCTGACCTGGAAAAAATCATTCATGCTCTCATTTGATCCAGACTAGATTACTGGGACTCCGTCCTTTCCTTTCCTTTCCTTTCCTTTCCTCCTTTCCTCCTTTCCCATTGCACATAAAGCAACAATAAAAAAATCCTTCTCTGGCCTGCGACTAGTTGAGAGCGCAGCAGCTGTATATCTGACTGTCAGCAGCAGCAGATAGATCTAACATCACATCACCACCAGTACTGACTTCTCTTCATTGGCTTCCTGTTCGCTTTAGAGTTGATTTGAAGACTTTACTGATGGTTTTTAAAGCTTGTCTCGCTCTGACTCCAAGCTTTATAACAGACATGTTGACCTTGTATGAGCATCAGATCCTCAGGTGGGCTCCTCATGTATGTCTGTGTAGTACACTGTGTACTTGTGTAGTGGTGAGTGTCTGTCTCAACTCTGTTTTAACGCGTTATCATTGGCGTTACCAAATCATTACAGACTGCTAAATTAACCCAATACACCTACTGATGGCTTACTGGAGATTTCCACCGGGTCCGTCAGCGCTACGGTTTATCTCCGTCCTCTGCTCGGTGTCAACTCACACCAGAAGTGTTACAGCAGCGGAGCTCTGGGAGAGAAATCTGCCTTTTAAAATGAAGTTGCCCTGTTAATACAGTAATTACGGCAGCCCAATCAAATATGTGCCTTTAGTCTACCGTAATTACTGTAGTAGCAGCCCAATCAAATCTGAATGAGTGCCTTTAGTCTACCGTAATTACTGTAGTAGCAGCACAATTAAATCTGAATGAGTGCCTTTAGTCTACCGTAATTACTGTAGTAGCAGCACAATTAAATCTGAATGAGTGCCTTTAGTCTACCGTAATTACTGTAGTAGCAGCACAACTAAATGGCCCGATTTTGTTAACTTGCTCAATTTTAGTTGATTTGGTAATTTTCTTTGATTTTTGTGCTGATGTCATGATGATGTCATCTGTCAGTAGCTACGTAGCTAGATGGAGTCTTTATCTGTCTGTTTTATTCATGTTTGTTGCTGAAATACGATCGGGAGGCTGCACGGGTTGTTTTATTTTGAAAGACGGAAGGAAGGAATGAAGGAGGGAGGGAGGAGGGAGGAAGGAAGGAAGGGAGGGAGGAAAGAAAGAACAGGGTTTTTATTAACTGGTATTACTAGTGGTTAACAATGGCTAGAACTGGTTTTCTGATTTCTAAACTGGAATGATTAAAAGACTCGAGGTAAATGGAAAGCACTATCCAACGTTGACTCAAGTGACATCACTCGAGGCAGTTTTTATAAACATCTGGAAATACACAGAGCTGGAAAATCAGTGTAATAAACCTGTTCTGTGATCGATCACACCTCCACTCTACTGAGAACAACAACAGCTTCATAATTGAGGTTGTATCAGGTGTCACAACAAAGACAAGACGTGAGTCAGTCATTACTAACACCCTCAGAGGAGGAAGGAGTTCACCTGCTGGTGTCGTTGCTCTGTGGTGCAACCATCGAACCTGTCCCTGGAGGAACGCCAGTGTGACAAACTAATGGGCCCACTGGGAACCCGCCAAAGCTGACAGGTCTGTTTGTGTTGAGCTGATAAAACCTGATAACTGTGATGAACCCGAAGGACAGAAGGTTAGGCAAATGAGTTTCACTTTAGCAAATAAAGTCATCCTAATTTTAGAAAAGTACACTAATAGCCTTAAGGAACAGAGTCTAAAAGAGCAAAAGTTCATTAGAGATGACCACAACATTTTTACTAATACTAATAAACATTTGAAGTCACAGTTAGGTTACTCCTGTTGAAACTGGCCATTAAAAGATAGGGACTAAATCCACAGTGTTTCCACTCAGTCATTTAAAAGTAGATGATCAGCTTCTATTGAGCTTCATCAGTCTGAGTTATTATATCAAGAGATATCTGAGTACTCTATGTAGTAGTAGTAGTACTCTATGTAGTAGTAGTAGTACTCTATGTAGTAGTAGTAGTAGTAGTAATAGTAGTATTTCCAGTGTGTTTATCATCATATCTCCTCTTAATGTTTCCTGTTGAGCTGTGGTGTAGTATATATAGTATATATAGTATATATAGTATATATATGTTTCTCTGTGGTGGAAGTATAGTAACAAAAAGACTTTGCTAGTAAAAACACTGTAACGTTGAAACATAGAAGATGAAGATTTGACTCATTTGGACGCTGAAGCTTCATATTAGCTTCACATCAACTTTTAAATCCATGTTTCCACAGAAGGAGGACTGTGGATTTAGTCCTCCATCACTTCCATTGTAAACATGATGAAGGATCTAATGGTCAGTATGAACAGGAGGAATCATTACAGAGAGATAAATTGCTTTATTGATCATTTAGGTTCCTGAATATTGTTTTAAAACTGAAACCTTTAACTTGTGACGCTGTAAAAATAAAATGTCACCATTGCAGCCTCAGTCATTGCACCACAGCCATAAACGTCAAAATACTGTCATAAAAATGGATTATGATATTTGTTGTGAGCAGACAGTGTTTCTATACCTGGTCCCTTCAGTGGCTCTAAATGAAAACAGGAATATAAGACTCCCATGAATAGCACACAAATAACTCAGGGGAGACAAAGCTGAGGTGACCAGAGGACACTGACATGATGTGTTATCGCCATGGCAACGCTGAGGACACCAGTCTGCTTCTTTATTTTTTTGTGTGAAGCAAATGCTAATGTTTGAGCTCAGCAGCAAGTTTGTACACACACGCAGAAAGACACAAAGACACACACACACGCACACACACACATACACACACACACACACACACACACATACACACACACACACACACACACACACACACATACACACACACACACACACACACACACACAAAAAGTTTGCTGAACTTAGATAATATTTCTGTGAACTTGACGGTTTCAAATAGCTGATAAAACAAGCTGCTGTTGCTTCACGTTCTGTTCAGAAAGGAACAGAGTCAGACATGCTGCGGTTTGGTATTATATAACACATGCAGGACATATGCAGCAGGTCACACACACACACACACACACACACACACACATACAAACATTATGCAACTGATGTCTTTATGGCTGCATTGTCAGAGCTTTATTACATTCTGACATTTTTAATAACATTATTTTATGACATTATATGCAGTTATATGATAATCAGTTTCACTATGATAACAAACACTCTCTCACACACACACACACACACACACACACAGCAGAAACGTGATATGAGCAGGTACATTTTGTTCTGCTGAGCTGCTTCCTTTCGATTTCTGTTGTTATCTACAGTTAAACAGCCTCACTGGAACACACTCCTCACAAGACCATGGATCGAAGACACACACACACACACACACACACACACACACACACACACACACACACACACACACACACACACACACACACACACACTACAGTTTACTAACTGTTTATATTGCTACCACATTGTTTTTCCACAATTACATTATCTGCCTTGTTTTATGTCTTGTAAGGTTTCCTTGAGCACTTTGAAAGGCGCCTTTATAAAAATGCATCATTATTATTATTATTATTATTGTATTGCATTATACTTCATTATACTGCATGAATGAAACAATAAAACACATCATACCTTGTGTTGAAAGTCACTTCAGACTTTTTCTGAACTAAGCCGAGATCACGATCTAACCTAAACCGAGTCTAAATATTAACATTAATGGTAAATGGACTTTGCACTTACAGTATATATCCACTATAAGTGCTTTACACTACATGCCAACATTCACTCATTCACACACACATTCATACACTGATGGCTGCCATGCAAGGTGTCAACTATGGCTGTTACACCAGATAAAAGACAGAGACTAAATGTGTTAATGGGTTTCTTTTTTTTTTGTCAACAACTTTTTTATTGCTTTTAAAGGAAAACAAATACAGCAGTCCGATAGAAGTAAAAGGTCCATATTTATTATGTCAATGTACGTGTTAATCCAATGATGGGGCTTGGTAACTGTATGTGGAGGTTACCAGCATCTTTTTGGCAGCAGTGATACCCGTTAGAAGAACACATCTTTTCCAGCATGTCAATTTTAATGAGGTGGTATCATTCAGGAGTAACACAATGGGAGAACATGGTACATGGTGACTTCCAGTACATTAGATAAAGTAGAACAGACCTCACCCCAAAAAAAGCTTCACATCCTTGCATTCCCAGTACATATGTATATATGAGCCTATAAGTCCTCCTCGGAGTGAGGTAAGTCCTGTGGATATAATTGAAATGGATCTGTTGATGGTTTGGGTTTTTAGAAGCAAAGACAATCGAGGACCAAATCTTTTCCCAGTTCAGTGAATCACCTCCGATGTAGTGCTCCATTTCATGTTAATGGGTTTCTGATGAAGGACTCAGCTGGTATCAGGATCACTTTAAGGATACTTGGATTGGTGCTAGTATCATCATTATTAACAATACCCAGCAGTACCAACCTCCTCCTGTGTGTCTGTATACATGCTGCCTTTGGCCTCATAATTCATCCCTTTGATATTTACTATCAATGTTAAGCTGATAAAACACTGTTGTATCCGTCTTTTAATCATGATAACTGTATGCTCACTGCAATAAAGAATTGGCTCAATGTTCTACAACTCAACAATAAAACATTACTTTTATTATTGTTATGCAATGTTAAGATATTGTTATGCAGGAATGTTAATATTAGATTTGATGTCAGCCTCCCTGTGAAATCAGAATCAGTGTCTTCCTCTGCTACTTGATGTTATTGTACATGAACTGAAGTCCGGTTGTGAGGATTTGTGACCTGAGCTTCTCTGTATCGAACCACGAGGCAGCGAAACATGTTCACACACACACACACACACACACACACACACACACACACACACACACACACCTGTTTTTGTTATTTTACCAACTAGGATATTTCCGTTCTTTTGAGTCGTTGTTGTCAAAACACTGAGGAAAAAATCTGCCAAGTAACCTGGGAGATAATCCTGTACACACACACACACACACACACACACACTTATATCCTCTACAGAAGCTGAGCTGAGCTCACAAAGATTAAACAGCAGCCCTTTTCCTTAAAAAAACCCAACAAAACAACAAAAAACCCCAATTGAACACTTCTGACCTTTAAAACTATACTCATGAGGAGTATTATTTTGACATAAATCCCATTAACACTGTCTCACTTCATGCATCTGGCAGTTCGGACAGCCTTACGATCTCTAACAAGCCATCTGTCTTCTCTCTTGTGCATGTTAAGAATGAACGCTTATTCCAATGAAGCTACACAGAAAACAACACATGAAGCTTAGCGAAAGGTCAGACAGGAAGACTTCCTCTGTGTTTCATGTCCTGTAGTCTGTAGTTTTATTACTCAGCCTTCAGTCATTCTGATCTCTCTCACAGCTCATCATTTCTTTGCTGTCATTTCTCGGACATCTAATCTTCTTGATGCCGTTTTGCACCACTCACCACCCAGTCTTCAGATTCATCACTTCATCACTTCATCATCCTCATCAGTCTGAGCAGAAGTCAGATTTTAGTCGACTATTACTGTGTGCTCTCCCTCTCCTCTTTATTTCTCCTTTATCTCTCTCTTCTCCTTCTCTCTCTCTCTCTCTCTCTCTCTCTCTCAACCCCAACCGGTCTTTGCAGATGGCCGCCCAACTAGAGTCCAGTTCTGCCTGATGTTTCTTCCTGTTAAGTGCTGCTCATGTGGGAATGTTGGGTCTCTCTAAATCAATCAAAGAGTCAAAGAGTACGGTCTACACCTGCTTTTGTTGTTGTTGTGATTTGGCACGAAATAAAGATGAATTGATTGATCAGTAATCAGCCACCATCAGTCATCTATCTTGGTCTATCTTGGTGCTGCTCAGGATTCAAACAATCTCCCTGCAGAGTCCAAGCCCCACTAATAATAATCTTTTATTTAAAGGCACATTTCAAAGCACTCAAGGACACTTTACAAGGCTCATATAACACAACAACAGTACATCAAACAAAATAAATCAGGTGACATTTAGTGCAAAGATAAAGAATAAATATGAATGTGACTACAAAGTGCATTAGTACAATAAATAAACAAGAATGAAGATTGCATAGTTAATGGGAGACAGAGTATGCCACTCTGAATAGGTGCGTTTTCAGGCGGGATTTAAAGGAGGAGACAGAGTCAGGAGTGCGAATGTCTGATGGGAGAGAGTTCCATAGGCGGGGGGCAGATCGGCTGAAAGCTCTTGACCCCATGGTGGTTAAGTTGGTAGGCAGAGTAGGATCGGAGAGTTTGAGAAGGTGTGTAGATGTGAATAAGTTCAGAGAGATATGATGGTGCCAGGTTGTGAAGGATCTTGAACGTGAGGAGTAGAATCTTAAAGTCAATGCGGGATTTGATAGGGAGCCAGTGAAGTTGCTGCAGGGCAGGAGTGATGTGTTCAATAGAGGGAGTTCTGGTTATGATACGAGCGGCTGCGTTCTGTACCAGTTGGAGTTTGTGGAGAGATTTCCACAAAAGACCAAAGAGGAGAGAGTTACATTAATATCATCTGTATAGTAAACAATTCTTTTTACTTCATTCTCTGGTCTCTCCTGATTGAAATGTGATTGTACAGAAGGTAATAATAATAATAATTGAAACTACAAGCAGCGATGAACTGGCCCTCGCCACCCCATGCATGTCAGTTTACAGATACAATAAGGCTTCATGCTGGTCAGGCCCTAATAAAGTCCAGTTAGGTTGGGAGGTTTGAACTATCTCGATGACTCCCCCTACTTCATCTGTCAACTAGGCGGTTTGGAGTAGGGAGTCAAAGGCACCGCCCAGGTCTCCTATTAATTTG
Source organism: Scomber japonicus (assembly GCF_027409825.1). Classification (NCBI taxonomy): domain Eukaryota; kingdom Metazoa; phylum Chordata; class Actinopteri; order Scombriformes; family Scombridae; genus Scomber; species Scomber japonicus. The sequence continues at coordinate 32,928,969 of NC_070587.1, read as the reverse complement.
AGTCTCATAGATAAACATACATAAAGCAGGACATCATCAGCATAGCAACGATAACAGATCCGCACTGATGCGTAATGTAACACTCCTAAAGACAGCGTGTGTAGCTGGTATGAGGAGGTATGATCCTTTGTTTGAACCGAAACGAGCTCTAAATGTTGATGTTGTGGCATTTCTCTGCTGATCTCTCGCTCTTTGTGATCGAGTGGATCATGGATCAGGGTCACAGCAGGGAGCAATCTCGTTTCGGTGACACAACAACAACAACAGAGAGCCTGAAGATCATCCAGCCAATCAGACGTATGTGTGTTTGTTTGTGGATATAAAGTGCTGCTCGAAAGTCTCTGAACACTTTACAGTTTTCTCTATTTCTGCATCAATACGACCTGAAACATGATTAGTCATAAAACTAGATAAAAGGGAACCCAATTAAACAAATGAGACAAAAACATTCAATGTAGTTATTTATCTATTGAGGAAAATCATTACATTTCCTATTTATGTATAACCCTTTCTGTGACCCTCTTTCACAGCAATAACATTTCTGGTAAGTGTTTGTCATCCCTGCTCATCAGCTTGGAACACTTTCATCCCAATTCTCCTTGGGATCGGACCTTCCACAGTATTTCTGTTGAAATGAGGTCAGGACTTTGACTCAGCCCGTTCCAAAACACAAACTTCCTTTTACCGTAACTATTCTTCGGTAGAACAACTTGTGTATGCCATTGTGTTTTTTTGTTCATGACCCACTTTCTTTTGAGGTCATGGACAGATACCTTGACATTTTCCTGTAGAATTTGCTGGTACAACCCAAAACTCAAGGCTTTATCAGCGATGGCAAGCTGGCAAAACAGACCCAAACTATGATACCACTACCACCAGAGGTTCTTATGTTTGAATGCAGTGTTTGATCATTGCCAACAACAACAAAATGCTTCTCATTCAAGCTGTAAAGTTTGAATTTGGTCTAATTTTCCCGTCGCCTTCTAGATTATCCACGTAGTCTCGACCAAACCGTAGACGGCAGCAGTGTTCTTTTTGGGGAAGTTGTGGCTTTCTCTGCCATTTACTCCTGATGGTGGACTATAGTCACTGTAAGACAGGCCTTTAGTTTCCGAGATGTTACTCTAGGGTCCCTGACTATTACACACCTGCGGTTGGTGTGATCTTTGTCGTCCAACCTTTCCTGTGGAGGGTAACACTGTTGTTGGACGTCTTCCAATTCTGCACAACCTGCCTGATAGTCGACTGGAATAAAACTGGAATGCTAATCTACTTTGAATAAAACAAGATCGACAAGATGAACCAAACTTAACAACCAAACCAAACCAAACAAAATATAATCAAGAAAAACAAACAATTAAATGAGTGTAGTGGACTGAAAACATTTCTGTAGAAGTTCAGACAAATCAATCAAAATACAAACATCAGACATGAGTCACATCTTTAAAGTGAATAAATGACTGATAAATAAAATCCAGAACAATACATGACTCTGATAAACACTTTTATCTGTTAGCATTCATGAAAAACTGATTCAGTTGGACATTTATGATCAGAGTTGAATCTGTTTTTTTATTCAGCTGCTTTTCTTTGTCTCCATTTATATCAAAAACAAAGCAAGGACAAGCAGAGCATCATGGGAAATACTCCAGGGAGAAGGAGGGGTATTACACACACACCTAATCTGTTAGGAGCGATTAAAGAGTGTGTGTGTCCCCTCCCTCTTGTTATTGTTTTATGCCGCCTCAGTGGGTGATATAAAGACTGTGTGTGTGTGTGTGTGTGTGTGTGTGTGTGTTCATGTGAAGATAATCCTCCGGCTCAGTGTGAGGGAGCGGTTGGCTGGCAGTCACTGATTTACAGCTCTGAAGGATAAACTCATACGATAATAAAGATTAAGATGTTTACATGACACTGAGTCAGTTGTTTCTTGAAGTGCTTCATAGCAACATGTTTGTGTTCCAGTGACGGCGCCCTCTAATGGCCGTAGTAAATATGAAGGGAGTACAGGGAGGAAATCAGGTGACATTAATTATTATTATGTTACAAAGTCCATGTAAGGAGGAGTCGCATGGATTCATCAACCAAATATGGACCGAATCCAAACCTGTGGAGCTGTGATGTGTTCACTGTCATCACATCCAGTCTGTGATTATTGCCACTGACCCTGCAACTCATTTTAGAGAATTTTCAGATTATTTTGTTGTTGTCCATTTGATCCGTTGTTCTCCAAAAACAACAACTAAACAAAAAAACACATCAATGAACCACATGGCAGCACTGAGCAGCCAAGTATCACCAGAGAATGAATGGGGGCCAATGGAGCTGTATCCCCAAAATGTGACTTTTATGGGGTGAGAGCATTTTTTCTGCCAGTTTTCATGATGTTTTCGGGAAAAGCAGTAGAGACCATAGATGTAGATCCATTAGATTCGATTTTATGCAGCTTTTTCGTAGTGAAATACTTTTCTGTAAGAATTTGTGGCTCTATTTTACACCACTGATAATCACCGTGGACCACAACACTGCTGGAACAAATAGCGTCTGATGCAGCACATGCACGTTTTTGTTTTGTTTTGACTGCATTGCACCCTAGACTGCGGACGCCATCAAAGAAGGGTGTTTTGTCACCATCAGTCCTAAACCAACCAAACATAGATAATAGATAAATGTCAAGAAGTGGCCTTAGCTGCAGGAGACCGCTGTTCGCTTCCGGCTGCCAACTGTGAGTCGGGAGCTTTTTAATCTACGATTGCTGTTGTGTTTGCTATTGCCATGGCGATGAAGGCTTCCTAACTTTAAGAATGTAGTCATTTTAACCCACAACATTTAAAGTGACCATTTTAACCCAAATTATGATCTTTCTCTAACCCTAACCAAGTGGTTTTTACACCTAAACAGCATTGTCACATCAATAAAACATCGTTATTTTGATTCCTAACATGGCACCATGCTTATTACACACTTTGGAGAGTTTGATCATGTTAGTTTGTTTGAAACTGCTCCAACGTCTAGGCAGACACCACTGAGCATGTGCAGGAACAACACAACCTCCTGACTTTCTACTGCAGTATTTGAGAAGCAACACTGGTTTCCTGGAGGAGTTAATGAGAGATTGTGATTCTTTCAGTCTCTGAAGTGTTCTTAGTTGGGTCTTTCCAGTGTTTTTAAGTGTGGACAGTCAAACGTGGTACAACTGGTACAGACGGCAATCACTTTACTCCCGACAGGATCTACTTGACCTGGCTCGGTTTTCAAAAGATGCCGAAACAAGACATGATGACGAGAGACGTTGGCGGACTCGAGCCGGAGTAAAAAGAAACAGGAGGAGAGAGAGAGAGAGAGAGAGAGAGAGCACAGAGATTTTAAACCAACCTTGTACCATCTATCGTCATGGGAAACGTCTGCACTCGTCTTTTCAGCGATGTTACTGAAGGACAACTTCACCAGCATCAGCGGCTTCCTGATGATACGAGCAGACAAGGAGACTGTTTTCCATTGGATCTATCTATCTATCTATCTATCTATCTATCTATCTATCTATCTATCTATCTATC